>NC_044036.1:100465042-100778137 GCF_901765095.1 Microcaecilia unicolor | reverse complement strand
AATCGTATTCTGTAACTGTGGTGTGTGTAAATTCTAAGATGCATAGCTGAAAAGGGGGCATGGCCATGGGTGGGGAGTTTCTAAAGTCTATGCGCTTTGTTATAAAATACACCCACTCTGTGCCTAATTTGTCAGGATTTACGCCAAGTAAAACATGGTATAAATGCTGTGGCTAAATTTGGTCATGTGCAGTAGCATAGCTACGGGGGTCCATGGTCGCCCAAATTTGCTCTGCGGCCTTGTTTGGCTGGCAGGGGTCCCCAACTCCCAAGAGCTGAAGCCTTCATCCAGCACTGATCTCTGGTGCCGCCACATTGCCTGCCCTGCTCTCTCTTCCCCTCACGGTCCAGTGCGCTCATTTTAGTGAAACTGCACATGCGTGCTTGCTCAATTTCATTAAAAAACAAGCATGCCAGATGTGAGGAGAAGAAAGAGCAGGGTAGGCAATGCGGCGGTGCCGGCGACCAGCGCTAGGCAAAGGCTTCAGCTGGTGGGGTTTGGGTACCCCCGCCAGCCAAGGTATGTGCGGCAGCGGCATTGGATGAGGAGCGGCAGGGCGGCGGTGGGGGGGGTGGTGGACCAAAATATGCCCCCCCACCTTGGACTATGGCCCCCTCCCACCTCAAGGTCTGGCTACGCCCCTGATCATGTGGAGAGGTGGTCAGCGTATTCTGTATACTATACTGTACAGAAATGTAAGCCTATTCTAAAAAATATAGGCATGCTTTAGAGAATATTCCTAGGTGTATTTTTTTTCCACGTGAAATTTTCAGGCACCACATATAGAATCTAGCCCTATATATCCAACAAGTTGACTGATTAAGGGGTTAAGGCCATTATTTTAGAAGCTCTGTTTACAGTTTGTGTTGGAATGTATTGTATTTTACATGCATTGCCTGTCACCTATTATTTCTCTGTGATTACTCTGTGACCTCTGATGTGAATTACTTAGAGAGGTCACACTGCTATGCAACTTCCTGTGGGGGTTAGACACAGCAGATGCAGCACATGCAGCACATGGAGCACATGGAGCTCATGATCTCTCCTAACCTGAGAGGATCTATGGTGGTGTGAGCATCCATTACCATCTAAGCACATGGAAGGAGCTGATAATACAAATGTATAGTAATATGTATATATAAGCCTGTCTGATTATAATCTAACTACAAACTGTGAGTAAACAGATGTTTTGTTACTTCAACTTTAAAGTGACTCAGCAGTGAATTATTCAGGGGTGAATGAGAGAGAGATGAAGAAAGAAATTAACATTTCTAAAGCTGAAGCTGTGTGTACTAAAATCTGCTAATTATTTACTACAAATAATCCAACAAAAGGGTTATGGGCCCAGGGCCAGGAATTGAAAAAGAAGAGAAATATTACCAGGCAGAAAAAAGGCCACATTTTTCTCTTAAGTTTTAAAGGAAAGATTCAGTCTGTCTCTCTCTCCCCCCACACAGCAGACAGAAGGCTAAGAAAATGGCTGAGGGAAGAAATTCACCATTGTTCTATTCTCTCAAGGTGCCTAAATTAAATGAGTTTAATTATCAGCAGTGGGAACTAAGATTCATATGTCTCCTTCGAGCAAAAAGATTAGATATATGCTTAGACCAAGACAGAACAGCTGAAAATATGGCTGAATGGGACAATGCAAACTATTATGTGAAGTGCATGCTTTTGGAAGCTCTCTCAGAGAAACAAGCCATATTAGTGGAGGGAAAAGATACACCAAAGGACATTTTATGTAAGCTGAGAACTATGTATGCAACTACATATGCAAAGCAGCAACCAATTTGGTTGGCAGAGTTGAATGAAACCAAATTAAGGGATAAAAGTAAATGTAATGATCACATTATGCATCTTATGTCTTCATTTCAAAAGTTAGAACTTTCTGGAATTCCCATGTGTGATGCATTGAAAAAAGCATTTCTTTTTACCTCACTATCAAAGAAGTTTGATGTTTTTAGGTCTGTAAATGAGGCCATTGAAGGGCAATCTTTTGAACAGACAACATCAAAACTAAGGCAGGAATGCATAATAAATGATTCTGAGGAGATGTGTTCTCAAAGCAAGTCAGAGAGAAATGAAACAAATTTCTTGGCAAAGAACAGAGGAAGGCGGAGCTATGGGAAAACTCCACCCAAGGGCAAGCTGATTTGCTACTCATGTGGAAAGGAGGGACATGTATCTAAATGGTGTAAGGAAACACAAAACACTCCCTCTAGCTCACCTAAGCCAATGGAACTAGAGAATTTTCAAACCAGGAAATGTATGAAGGACAAAGATAAACACAAGGGCTTTCTAATGGCAGAAAAATCTTTGACTATGGTAAATAATAATTCAAATGAAAGTACTTGGATTTTGGATTCGGGGAGCACATGCCATTTAACCAATTGTAAGAATTTCTTTCAGGAAATGTGTCCAGAGGAAGGTATTCTTAAAACTGCAAACGCAGGGACTGCTAAGATCCAAGCAAAAGGTATTGGATTCTTAAAATGCAAAGTGTCTAATGAAGTTAAAGAAATTCCTGTAAGTGATGTCTTGTATATTCCCCAAGCAGTTTGTAATATGCTTAGTGTATCTACATTAGATAAGAAGGGATTTGCGATTCATTTTGAAAACAGTAAGTGCACAATCTCTAAAAATGATGAAGTGTATGCTGAAGCTTTTATGCATAATGATGTTTATAAACTGAGCATTTCAGGTGAAGCCTCACATATGGCGCAAGTAAGGAAGAATGATGGTAAATGTAGTCTGGAAATCTGGCATCGCCGCCTGGGACATCGTGATTCTAAGGTGATCCAGGATCTTTACAGTAAGCAACTGGCCACCGGCATTCAGATAAGTGCAGATGCTGGTAAAATGGAGAAATGCATAGACTGTGTTACTCAAAAAGGTATGAGACCCTCATTTCCTGCATACACAGGAAATAGGAGTAATAAAGTACTGGACTTAATACACAGTGACTTATGTGGACCGTTTAATATCCCATCATTGGGAAATAACAGATTTGTGCTAATATTCTTGGATGATTTCTCTAGATATTGTGTGGCCTATTTGCTGAAAGAGAAAAGTCAAGTCACAGACATGCTGAAGAAATACGTAGCCATGGTGAGCAATAAATTTGAAAGAAAACCAAAGGTTCTTCAGACCGACAATGGTGGTGAGTTCACTTCACAAAGCATGCGCACATTTCTAGAACAAGAAGGCATTCAACATATCACAACAGTAGCTTATACACCAGAGCAAAATTCTGTTGCAGAGAGAAAATTTAGGTCACTTGTGGAAATGACCAGATGTATGCTGTCAGATAGCAATCTCCCTAAAAGACTATGGGGGGAAGCCATTCTCACAGCAGTGTACCTACAAAACAGAATGCCAACTAATGGCGCTGAGCGCACACCACATGAGACATGGCATGGTAGGAAGCCAAACCTGTCACACATAAGAACATTTGGAAGTACAGCATATGCTCATGTACCAAAGCAAAGAAGGCATAAGCTGGATTCCACAACAGAAAGGGGCATTTTAGTTGGCTATGCTCCAGGACACAAAGGATATAGAATTTTGAATCTGAAAACTGGCATTGTTGGCATAAGACATGTTACATATTTTGATGAAAACAAAAGGGTTGATAAAGGCTGGATTATCCCAGATGAGCCTTATCATCCAGAATATGAAACTAGAACCATAATAGACATGCCAGTGTATATAAATGCCATACCAAGGCAGATGTCTGAAAGCAACTCACCTGTATCTAACGAGGAACAGACAGAGGAAGCAGACACAGAAAGGATCATTGAAGAAGACAGTACAGTTGGAGAAGGGGAATCAATTGGAGAAGGACTCTCAGATTTAGAGGATGCGGAAAGGTCAGACCAACCTGTTGTCAGACGCTCATCCAGGGAAAACAAAGGTGTTCCACCCCCAAGACTGTCTTACTTAACAAAGTCAGCAGAAGCTCAAGAGCCCTTAACATGGGATGAGATTGAGAAAATGCCAGCAGAAGAAGCTGCTGAATGGCATAAAGCTGCACAAGAAGAAATTGATGCATTGGATAAAAATAATACTTGGATTCTTACAAAATTACCTCCTGGCAAGAAAGCTATAGGATGCAAATGGGTATTCAAGTTAAAAAGGAATGCACAAGGAAAAGTGGAAAGGTATAAAGCCAGATTAGTGGCAAAGGGATATCTTCAAAAATATGGAGAAGATTTTGATGAAGTGTTTGCACCTGTAGTGAAACACACGACAATTAGAACACTTCTGAGCATTGCAGTCTCAAAAGGCATGCAAGTCAACCACATTGATGTGAAAACAGCGTTTCTTCACGGAGATATAACTGAAGACTTGTACATGGAACAGCCAACAGGTTTCATAAATACAAAACAAAGACAGCTAGTGTGTAAATTAAACAAAGGTCTTTATGGATTAAAGCAAAGTGCAAAATGTTGGAATGATAAATTGCATGAAATATTGACAAATTTAGGATTTAAGCAAGGTGAAGCAGATAAATGTTTGTACACTAGGTGCAGAAATGGACAATATGCATACATTTTAGCTTTTGTTGATGATCTGCTCATTGCAAGCAAAAGTGAGCAAGAGTACAAGGACATTGTAAAGTGTTTAAACCTCAATGTTGAGATAAAAGAACTGGGTAATGTGTCATACTATCTTGGTATAGAAATTGAGAAACAAAATGATGGTTCTTATCTTCTAAGCCAGAAGCAGAAAATAAATGAGCTTATTGAAAGTTTAGGTATGCAAGATGCCCAAGTTGTAAGCACTCCCATGATCACTGATTTTCTGAAGGATGAAACAGTAAGAGAACCTTTACCAGATAACATCCAATATAGATCAGCCATAGGTAAGCTTTTATATCTAGCTACCACATACAGGGCTGATATAGCAAATGCAGTAGGAATTTTGAGCAGAAGGGTCAGCTCACCTACCAAATCAGATTGGACTGCAGTTAAAAGGATGGTAAGGTATTTAAAGGGTACCATTGATTGTAAATTAAAGATTTCAGCCAATAGTAATCCAAAACTAATATGTTACTGTGATTCAGATTGGGCAGGGGATCATTCTGATTATAAATCCACAAGTGGATATGTGTTTATGTATGGAAATGTACAAATTTCATGGGCCAGTCATAAACAAAGTATTGTGAGTTTGTCTTCTACAGAAGCTGAATATGTGGCCGTATCGGAAGCGTGCAGAGAACTGATGTGGATTGAAAAACTTTTGCTGGATTTTGGAATAGCTGAACAGAGACCAATCCAGATAATGGAAGATAATCAGAGCTGCATCCGACTGTCACAGAATGACAAGGTTCAGTCACGCACCAAGCACATCGCAACGAAATACCACAACGTGCGAGAGTTGGCGAAAGAAGGGGTCATCAGTCTACACTATTGTCACACCAGTGAGATGACAGCTGACATCATGACCAAACCGTTACCCAGAGAACATTTTGTGAATCTGCGTATAAAGCTTGGACTTTGTATGAATAAATAATTGCATGACAGTAATGCATGAGAAGGGGTTTGTTGGAATGTATTGTATTTTACATGCATTGCCTGTCACCTATTATTTCTCTGTGATTACTCTGTGACCTCTGATGTGAATTACTTAGAGAGGTCACACTGCTATGCAACTTCCTGTGGGGGTTAGACACAGCAGATGCAGCACATGCAGCACATGGAGCACATGGAGCTCATGATCTCTCCTAACCTGAGAGGATCTATGGTGGTGTGAGCATCCATTACCATCTAAGCACATGGAAGGAGCTGATAATACAAATGTATAGTAATATGTATATATAAGCCTGTCTGATTATAATCTAACTACAAACTGTGAGTAAACAGATGTTTTGTTACTTCAACTTTAAAGTGACTCAGCAGTGAATTATTCAGGGGTGAATGAGAGAGAGATGAAGAAAGAAATTAACATTTCTAAAGCTGAAGCTGTGTGTACTAAAATCTGCTAATTATTTACTACAAATAATCCAACAGTTTGGGTGTGCAAAAACCAGCATTTTGATATGTACATTGCATAAACTTCTAAATCTTCATTTTTGAAAACCAGGATATACAGATCCAAAAGCCAAATATATGTATATGGCGAGGGGGGAGGGGGTTGTCTGGGCATGTTTTGGGTGGAACTTGAAAGTAGGACAGGATGAAAAGATAAGTGTCCATTCACCATTTTAGAAGAGGAATGCATGTGTATGTCCACCACCATCAACATCAGGTCTTTGCCTTCTTCTGGAGATGTCTAGATTAGAGAAAGTTGCTCATTTTGTGCAGTGTTCCAGGGTTTTGGGGTGCTCGCCTTCTTAATCCCCCAGTGTTGACAAAGGATATCCGGCTTTATGACAGCTTCAGAAAACATACACATCTATGTCTTTTTCCATGTAGATACAACAGACCCCCGAGGCAGGCCTTTGGGCTGAAACACTGCCGTGTCGGGTCATTTTTACCTGTTCCCAATAAAGACTATTTTATATCCTCCTTGAATCTACCTCACTTCAGTTCACGGTCACGTGAAGTTTGTTCCTCCTTTTTGTTTGCTTAGCTTCTGAAAACATAGATATATATGTTTCAAAGATGGCTGACATACACATGTATGTTTTGATATACCTAAAATCCTAGCTTAGCAAATGAACATTAATCAAAGCACACCTTGTACTGATGGGTACAACAGTTGCAGCAGATTACATTCACGTATCACATAGTAAACAGGGCCCTTAGCAAATATGTGGCTTGGTATTATGGTAAGATTCTGTTACTCTTTTGGCTTAGGGGGAAAAAAACCTTTTTGTAAAGATTAACTTTCCTTCTCTTTTTCAAGTTCTGGCACATAAAGTTTTACATTGCCATGTTGACTTCCTTGATAGTTTAGACATTGATGTTTATAAAATGGATGTTCCTGGAGCATAAATGTCCATTCCTGGATATATTTTGGACCAGGCTCTATCAGTGGCGTAGCCAGACTTCCAATTTTGGATGGGCCTGAACCCAAAGTGGGTGGGCACAAAATTTTCTCTCTACCCCCCTCCCCCAGCAAAATTTAGTCACGCTAATCAGATGCATTTGTCACACAGGGTAAAGTGCTGCTTTTCAGTGCATCAGATTTCAGAAAATTTATTTAATAGCCTAACACCCTTTTCAATGAGCTTTCAGAGGCCAAAACCTCCTGCCTCAGGTCAGTATAATGCTGTTACGGTATCCTCGCCTGACCTAAGGAAGGAAGTATTGGTCTCTGAAACTTCATTAACACAGGTACCATATTACTTTATCCTAAATTAAAAATAAAATTATTTTCTTTACCTTTCTTGTATGGCCATTTATTTTTTCTCATTGTGTCGCTCCCAGTCTCTAGATTCTGCTTTCCTTCGTTTTCGCTTAACTCTTCTGCTACGGTTTCCTGGCCATTTCTCATTTTTCTCTCCTTTTTCTTTGCTTTCTTCAATATTTTTCTGCCTCTCTCTCTCTGTCCAGATTTAATTCATTCTTACTATCCATTCTTTAATTTCCTTCATCTACTTATGGCTTTTCATCTTTTTCTCACCCTTGTTCTCCCCATGCCCCTTCCTCTTATTCTCCAGTCTTTCACTACTCTCCTTTTCCATCCAGCAGCTCTCTTCTTTCTCTCCCCATCCTTCCAGTCTCCCCTGTCTCTCCCCATCCTTCCAGTAGTCTCCCCTCTTTCTTTCTCCATCCTTCCGTCCAGTGTCACCTCTTTCTCCCTACCCTTCCATCCAGCGTCTTCCCTCTTTCTCTCCCCATCCTTCCACCCATCTACCCTCTCTCCTGATCCTTCCATCTAATGTCTCTCTCCCTCCTTCTAACCAGTGTCTATCTCTCTACCCTTTTCTGTTCAGTGTCCCTTCTCTCTCCACATCCTTCCAGTCTCTCCCCTTTTTCTCTGCATCCTTCCAGTCTCTCCCCTTTCTCTCCCCATCCTTCCATCCAGAGTCTCTCTCCCCATCCATCCGTTTTCCCTCTTTCTCTCCCCATCCTTCCATCTGTTTTCTATCTTTTCTCCCCATCCTTCCATGTTTTCCCTCTTTCTCCCCATCCTTCCATCTGTTTTCCCTCATTCTCTGCCATCCTTCCATCTGTTTTCCCTCTTTCTCCCCATCCTTCCATGTTTTCCCTCATTCTCCCCATCCTTCCATGTTTCCCTCTTTCTCCCCATCCTTCCATGTTTTCCCTCATTCTCTGCCATCCTTCCATCTGTTTTCCCTCTTTTCTCCCCATCCTTCCATGTTTTCCCTCTTTCTCCCCATCCTTCCATCTGTTTTCCCTCTTTTTCTCCCCATCCTTCCATGTTTTCCCTCTTTTCTTCGACGAGGCCCGCCCTGCATGCCAGCGCCAGCTCCCATTGCCAGCCACTGCAACACCCAGTGCCAGAGCACACTTACAAATGCTAGGACATGTGGCTGTTCATGTCCCTCTAGCTCTTCTAAAAATGTGACATCCTCAGTGGGATCTCAGCCCAGGCCCGCCCAGCGCCAGCCCCAGCACCCATTGCCGGCCACTGCTGCTTTTCCTGTTGAGCAGCAGGGCCGGCGCTACAAAAAGAAGAAGCGCTAACGGCGCTAAGGACTGTAGGACGAGAAATGCTTAAAAAAAAAAAAGCGCGGCACCGGCAGGCACTGTCTCGGCAGCCTTGAGGCATTGGCTGCTGAGGCATTGGCTGCTGGCTCGCAGGCTCCTCCCGTCTGCGGGAGGAGCCTGCGAGCCAGCAGCCAATGCCTCAGCAGCCAATGCCTCAAGGCTGCCGAGATAGTGCCTGCCGGTGCCGCGCTTTTTTTTTTTTTTTTAACATTTCTCGTCCTTAGCGCCGTTAGCGCTTCTTCTTTTTGTAGCGCCGGCCCTGCTGCTCAACAGGAAAAGCAGCAGTGGCCGGCAATGGGTGCTGGGGCTGGTGCTGGGCGGGCCTGGGCTGAAATTGGGTGGGCCTGGGCCCAGCCAGGCCCACCCGTAGCTACGCCCCTGGGCTCTATGTCAGCAGATCCTGTTCTAATATACTAGTGGAACTTTACATGTCCCAAACTGGATGTCTCGGTTCCAATTTAGAAGACAAAATGGCGACAGATCTGCAGAAGCCAAAGCAAAGAACTACAGCAGATCCAAGATGAACAACAAAGAAGACAGTTTTATTACAATAAACTATAACCCTAAAAATCATAAACCAACATGGCCGTGTTTTGACCCACCACAGGGGTCTGACACCTAAAATGTGAGTCAGGATGCTGTTCTTTGGAAGCAGAAACACTCTGATTCAGACAAAGGAGTCTGAAGCAAAAGCTTAGCATTAAATGTGCCTTTAGCAAACATTTACATCTGAGCACAGTTATTAAGCTTTGACTCACATTTTCAAGTGTCACACCCTGATGCAGCCCTTGGTGGAGCAAAACATGGCCATTGGGTTATGATTTTTAATGTTGTAGTTTATTGTAATAAAATTGTTTTGAAATTCTCTGTTGCACATCTTGGATCTGCTGTTGTATTTTTGTTTTGTTTTGTTTTTTTGCTTCAGTTCTGATTTGTACATTGTTTCTGAAATCTGCCTCTAAATATGCAACTACTTTGACCTCAAGATATAACCATGAGATATCTGTTAGAATTAGACCATCTATGTTTAACAGCGCAGAATAAAATACTGTGTTGTACAGTTTATGTTATGTGCCATGCTCCAACTTACAGGGTCCTTTTACCAATCTGTGGGAAAAAGGGTCCTGAGCTAGCGGCAGGGGCCGTTTTTCCCCGTGCTCCAGGGCCCTTTTTACTGCATTGGGTAAAAAAGCCCACAACACACATGGCCATGCGGTGGGAAAACTCTTTACCACATGGCCATGCAGCAGGGAGCCCTTACCACCACCCAATGAGGTGACAATAATGGCTCCCGCGCTAATCTGGCACTAATCGGGCAACACGCGCAAGCCATTTCCGGGGGGGTTTCTTTTTCCCCCGGAAATGGTGCACACTCAGGGCAGGACTACCGCTGGAGGTTGCATTGGGCCAGTGGTAGTCCTGGAAGAGCAAGCGGTAAGCCTGCATTGGGCTTACCACCACTCTGTGAAAGGGCCCCAATGCACTTCATGGAATAAATCTGAATTGGATACAAAGGAGCAGGGACGGACCAGGTACCTTCCAAAGAAAAGAAACCCAGAGAGTCCAAGACTATAACTAAAAAAAAGTTTATTAAAAATCCACAACCAGGTCAAAGGGCCAATAGCGTGGAGGGGCATAATTGAACAGGGGCACCCATCTATAAGGGCGTCCATCTCTAAGGACGGCCCCGTAAAGCGGCGTCCCCGGCCGTATTATCGAAACAAGATGGGCGGCCATCTTTTGTTTCGATAATACGGTCGGGGACAGCCAAAACACAACATTTGGGTCGACCTTAGAGATGGCCGGCCTTAGAGATGGCCGCCATTGGTTTTCGCCGATAATGTAAACTAAGGACGGCCATCTCAAAACCGGCCAAATCCAAGCCATTTGGTCGTGGGAGGAGCCAGCATTTGTAGTGCACTGGTACCCCTCACATGCCAGGACACCAGCCGGGCACCCTAGGGGACACTGCAGTGGACTTCACAAATTGCTACCAGGTGCATAGCTCCCTTACCTTGTGTGCTGAGCCCCCAACCCCCCCCCCCCAAATCCCACTACCCACAACTGTACAACACTACCTGAGCCCTTAAAGGGTAATGGGGGGCACCTAGATATGGGTACAGTGGGTTTCGGGTGGGTTTTGGAGGGCTCCCATTTATCACCACAAGTGTAACAGGTGGGGGGGGGGCCTGGGTCCGCATGCCTGAAGTGCACTACAGTACCCACTAAAAACTGCTCCAGGGACCTGCATACTGCTGTGATGGAGCTGGGTATGACATTTGAGGCTGGCATAGAGGCTGGCAAAAAAATGTTTTAAAATTATTTTTTTGGGGTGGGAGGGGGTTGGTGACCACTGGGGGAGTAAGGGGAGGTGATCCCCGATTCCCTCCGGTGGTCATCTGGTCAGTTCAGGCACCTTTTCAAGGCTTGGTCATGAACAAAAAGGGACCAAGTAAAGTTGGCCAAATGCTCATCAGGGCCGCCCTTCTTTTTTCCATTATCGGCTGAGGATGGCCATCTGTTAACCATGCCCCATCCTGCCTTTGGTACACTGCCGACACACCTCCTTGAACTTTGGCCATCCCTGCGACGGAAAGCAGTTGAGGCCAACCAAAATCGGCTTTCGATTATGCCGATTTGGCTGGCCCTGAGAGAAGGCCACCCATCTCCCAATTTGTGTCGGAAGATGGGCGCCCTTCTCTTTCGAAAATGAGCTGGATAGTAACATAATAGATGATGGCAGATAAAAACCTGTACGGTCCATCCAGCCTTCCCAACAAGATAAATTGATTACATATGGTATATGATACTTCACATGTATACCTGATCTTGATTTATCCTTGCCATTTTCAGGGTGATGGCGAACCTATGGCACGCGTGCCAGAGAGGGCATGCAGGGCCTTCTCTATTGGCACGTGCGCCCAGCCACTTTCCCTCCATCCTTCGTTCCGGAGCGGAGCTATCTGTAATGGTAGTGCTCACAGCAGTGGCCGCTACAAAAAGAAAACAAAGCAAAAATGTTTTTTAAAAGCAAGTGCGGCATCGCAGGCAGCCATCACGCCCCTGGAGTAGAACCCCGGAGGAGCGCAGCGATGTGAGAGGCGAGAGGAGGAGCGGCTGCAGAGCTGAACAGCCAATGCGTGATGGCTGCCTGCGGTGCCACACTTGCTTTTTAAAAACATTTTTGCTTTGATTTCTTTTTTTTTTTGTAATGGCCACTGCTGCGAGTGCTGCCATTACAGGCAGCTCTGCTCCGGAACGAAGGATGGAGAGAAAGTGGCTGGGCGCATGCCAACAGAGAAGGTTGCAGAGCTGAACAGCCAATGCATGATGCCTGTTGGAATGCAGTGCCTGTTGGGATGTCAGCTGAAGAGGTTGGGCCCTCTCAGTGCAGTCCCAGGCCTCAGCAGTCCTCCATGGCCACAAACAGGCACAGGAGCCAGCACAGTCAGTGCTCTGTATCAGATGCACACTAGCTACATAGTGTGCATAACTGCAGTCTTTTGGAAAACTCAACACTTAAACCCAGGTAAAAACAAATGTTTTCTTTTTAGTTTTATGTAATGTAATGCTGGTGGATTTCTTTGTGGGGGTGGGGGGGTGGGCTCAGTGCCCAGCTTAAAATATATATTTTTTTTAATTGTATTTAATGTTGGTGGGGATGATCTCTGCAATACCGTCGTAGGTTAAAATAAAAAGAAAATTTTTATACATAATGTAGGCAGGTTTCTGAGAGGGAGTGGGCTCTGCAGTACCCAGGACACTAAAAAACAAAAGGTTTTGTGTTTAATGCTGGTTAGACAAGTTATCAGCATGCATGCAACAGCAAAAATCACATTAATTATTCAAAAGCATGCCAATTGCTTTTAAAGTTCTGTTATTCAGGTTAAATTGCCCTGTTGGCACTTTGCGATAAATAATTAGATTTGACATTGCTTTTGACTCGTAACCACTCGCCTCCACCTACCCTCCTCTCTTCCTTCCCGTTCACATTAATTGATTTGATTTGCTTACTTTATTTATTTTTTGTCTATTAGATTGTAAGCTCTTTGAGCAGGGACTGTCTTTCTTCTATGTTTGTACAGCGCTGCGTATGCCTTGTAGCGCTATAGAAATGCTAAATAGTAGTAGTAGTAGTAGGGTTGCTGTTTGGGCACTTGGTCTCAAAGGTTTGCCATGGCTGGCATAGACCGTGGAAGTCTGCCCAGCTCTGGCCTTGTTCTCCAACTTCTGAAGTTGAATCTGTCCAGTTACAATCAGAGCACAGACTGTAAAGTCTGCCCAGTACTGGCTTTGTTTCCCAAACACCAGTTTTGCTACCTAATCTCCGCTAAGCTTCATTGGTGTTTTTAGCCAGAAACTTGGATCTGTGTAGAGTCCATTTGTTTGTTCCTAAGATTCTTTGCCTTCTGGTGGATATTTATGATGTTTTATTATTGGCTCTTTGGCCTAGTTGTGGATTTTTAATAAACTTTTTTTTAGCCAGTCTCAGACACTCTGGGTTTCTTTTTTTTTTGTCATATTTTTATTGAAGGTTTTTCAAAACATACAACAGAAAAGAAAACACAAAATCAAACAAACAATATTAAACACACCATGGCAAGTAAACATAAAAATAAGAGCAGAACAAAATTACCATCGTTCCATGACAATACCTATGGACAAAGGCAGAAGGTCAATTAGTGCTATAAGATTCCTGACAAAATAAGTCTAAGCAAGCCCAAGTCTTTAGGACAGACTTAACTCTATGATGCTTATGGGCAAGGAGTGCTTCATATTTTCTAATCACACAGACATAACTCCACCATTCATTATCATTTAGATTCACATTATTTTTCCAATTTGAAACAATTAAGTGCAAAGCGACAGCTAACAGTGTATTGAACAATTTCTTATCTGACTCTAGAAGAGAGATATTAGGAGCAGAGGCTTGCAAAATCACAACTTCATATGAGAGTGCTGTAGACTCAGGCAAGTGAAAAATAAGACACATTTTTGCCCAAATAAGTCGCCAGTATGCTCTGATGTTTTTACAGAAAAAGACCATATGCGCTAGTGATCCATCGTTCTCCTGACAAGACCAGCATTTGAAGGTAGCACTCTTAGTGATCCTTGCTACTCGAGCAGGGGTCCAGTAGGCTCTGTGGAATATAAAATATGAAGACTGGGATATCGCTGCTGATTTAGTAGGATGCATGAAATTAACCCAGAAAGTATACCAGTCAAATTCAAATGCATCAAAACTTAGATCCTGTTCCCAGGACAGCTTTATCGGAGCAACAGTGTCAACATATAAATCCTGTAGTTTTTTATATAGCAGAGATGCCTTCTTACCACCTGCTGCAATGGTACGGCAGGAGGAGATAAAATCTGAAGAGGTGGTTGTAATAGAATTGGAGACTTGAAAGGTTAAAATATGGTTAGATATGTCCTTCCACATATGAGAATCTATTAGGGAGACATTATACAAGGCAGACAAGGCGTCGGGTGATTACAGATTACCAGAAATATACAGATGAGACAACAACCATATACCCTTTCCCTGCCAGTCCACCTTTTGAGACTGCAGGAGACCCGGCTGAAAGCCAGAGTTATACCAGAGAGAGACTTCATCCAGTGAGGTAGTGTGAATTCCAACACCAGCTCTAAACATATGGAAGCAGAGGCTTTTAAGAGCCTAAGGCGTTTTGCATATGGATACAAATCTGTATATGGAAGGAGATATAAGGGCAAGGGCGTACCAAAGCAGCCTCAAAAACCTGCCACCTGGGCGTGAGATGAGAGAATTCCCTTTGGAACCACATTAAAGACTGTGCAAGTCGAAAGGCCATGTGATATTTTTTGAAGTCAGGGACATTAAGACCTCCCAAATGTTTTGGTAATTTAAGTTTTTTTAGCACAATGTGAGGAGGTTTTTGTCTCTAAAGAAACTTAGTTAATAAGGAGTCAATCTTGTTACAGAGTGAAGTTGGGAAAGTGAAGGGGGTCATACTGAAAATGTAATTTAACTTTGGAGCTAGAACCATCTTAATAGCCTATATCCTTTCCCACCACGTTAAATAAAGCAGAGACCATAAATCTAAAATGAAGGAGGTTAAAGTTAAAATCTGGTCTTTAATAAGGGACATAGTCTGATCTACTGATGTTGAATACCATACTCCTAGATATTTGATTTTAGTGGGTACCCAGGAAAAGGGATATTGAGATATCTGATGCCTATGCACTAAGGAATTTAGCAGCATTATGGCTGATTTAGACCAGTTTATTTTTTATTTTTGTTACATTTGTACCCTGCGCTTTCCCACTCATGGCAGGCTCAATGTGGCTTACATGGGGCAATGGAGGGTTAAGTGACTTGCCCAAAGTCACAAGGAGCTGCCTGTTCCTGAAGTGGAAATTGAACTCAGTTCCTCGGGACCAAAGTCCACCACCCTAACCACTAGGCCACTCCTCCACTCCACTTATATCTAGACAGAGAGGAAAAAGAATTGATTACATCCAATATACTGGGAAGGGAGTTTGGTGTAGTATACAGTAGGATATCATCAGCATATATGGAAAGTTTAAACATCTCCCCTCCTACAGATACACCAGAAATATTAGGAGTGGCCCTAATAGCTATAGCTAACGGTTCTAGAGCAATGTTAAACAGGAGAGGAGATAGTGGACATCCTTGTTTGGTACCCTGCCTAAGGGGGAAAAGTTGAGAATTGTTACCATTCACTGAAATTGAAGCTAACGGATTAGTATATAAAACTTTTATCATTTTAATAAAGGATGGGCTAAAATTAAACCAAGCCAGAGTATGAAACAAGTAAGACCATTCAAGCCTATCAAAGGCTTTCTCAGTGTCAAGTGATACCGCTATAAATGGTTCACGAGAGCCCTCAACCTGAGCTAGAATATCCCAAAGAAGTCTACCGTAACCCCATTTTGATCTCTATGAATTATGTCTGGAACGATATGTTGAAGACGCTGAGCCAGGATTTTTGCATAAAGTTTGTTATCTATGTTAATCAAAGAGATAGGTCTATAATTTTCAACTTTAGATGGATCTCTGTCTGGTTTGGGTATAACAATGACCGTTGATTGATAGAAGGAGCCAGTTTGACCCTCATGTGATAAGAGAGAGTTATATATAACAAGCAACTTGGGCGCCAGAAGATCTGCAAACGCCTGATAGAATTCTACAGTGAAACCATCATTCCCTGGTGATTTACCTTTAGAAAGGGAATGAATAGCTTCCAATATCTCTGAATGGGAGAAGGGTCATTCTAAAGCGTGGTTTTGAGATATGTCTACTAGAGGTCTATCAAGATGGTTCCCAAAGTCTCCGCAGGACTCTGCAGAGAATTTAACTTCAGAGTCATACAATTTGTTGTAATAGAATTGGAATTGCCGGGCAATGGCTTCATCAGATGTATGTATAACCTCCGCGGAGTCAACAATTTGTGAGATTCTACTCCTACTTCTTTTAGTATGAAGGTATTGTGCAAGGAGATGGCTTGCTTTATTACTCTCAGCATATAGTGTTGATTTATGAGTGTGAATCAATTGCAACGCCTCTTTAGAGAGAGTGGTATTAATATCATATTTTAATTTCTGTAAACACAGAGTCGTCGGAGCATTATCCGCAATGAACTTATTTTCCAATAATTTAAGCTTGGCACTTTTGTCTAACAAATCCTTTCTATGCCTATGATTGTCCATGGCAGAGTAACTAATTACACGTGTCCTCTAATAGTTGCTTTAAAAGCATCCCACCACAAGAGGGCTTTACTCTCCTCCAGGAGGTTAAAGTGGAAAAACTCATCCATTTTGGATTTGATAAACTGAATAAATTTGACATCTTGCAACAGCATAGAATTAAATCTCCAAGGTAGCTTACTCTGGGTATGTAATATATCATCTAAACTGAGGGATACTGGTGAGTGATCTGAGATAACCTTACTAAGTATTTCTGAAGTACATGTACGTGATAATAAATTGGAGGAGATTAAAAAGTAATCAGTTCTGGAGAAACTTCCATGTGGAGGAGAGTAGAAAGTAAAATCCCTCTCCGTGGGATAAAAAATATGCCAAGGATCTACTAAACCCAGGGTATTCTTAAGGTCCTGGATCTTACTTAGAGTTTTATTTGGAAGGTGCCTGGTCCATCCCTGCTTCTTTGTTTGTTTTGTCCCCTTATAGGGTTATTTCTCCATGTTTTTTGTTTTGTTTTTGTTTTTTGCAACTCATGGTCAACTTCTGTAATCACCCAAAACATAAAAATACTGACAACTAATGAGGTAATTGGAAGGTTCCAATGCCATTAAGCTCCCTTATTCCAGGGGATCAATGCTGATATAGCATGGCATTGATAACACATGCATTTTTTTTCTAAGCAGTGTGACAGTTCCGTTTTATAGAAGTAGGGGATTACATTTGCAACTGTACAGTGAGCATAGATCATTTTCGTTAACTTGTGATTCAGTTTTAAAACAGCAGGATAATTAGAGAAATATTTAGAGACCTTTGAAAGTAGGAACATTCCACTGTAAATATTATCCCAGGTTATAACGTGTACCAGTAAATAGATTATGGCAAAATTGTGCAGTTGTATCTTGAGCTTGTGTTAATTTGTTGTTTAAAAAATATGTCTCCTCATACTGCATCTTAGATTAATGCCCTCCTTATATTATGAAGACTGCATCCAATAAATTTAAGGAGTGGTTGCTAGATCGGCTGCAATCTTCTGTAGATGCCGGATCATTCCTTTCTGCTTTGGGAAAAATTATTATTACCCCCATCATTAAAAACATTAAGGAACCCCACCATTTGTTGACATAGGCCAATTGCCTCTATCCCTCTATTTTGTAAACTTATGGATGGCGTTGTGGCTTCCCAACTTGCTGGTTATCTGGACAATGAAGATGTTCTTCATTTCTCTCGATCAGGATTTAGATCGAATTTTAATACCGAGATTGTCATTGGTTTACTTGCTGACATTACAAAACTGTTGTCTAATGGTAAAAAAGCCTTGGTACTTCAACTAGATCTTTTCAGTGCATTTGATTTGGTTGATCATGCTATTCTTCTTCAAATGCATAGCTCCCTTACCTTGTGTGCTGAGCCCCCAACCCCCCCCCCCAAAACCCACTACCCACAACTGTACAACACTACCTTAGCCCTTAAAGGGTAACGGGGGGCACCTAGATATGGGTACAGTGGGTTTCGGGTGGGTTTTGGAGGGCTCCCATTTATCACCACAAGTGTAACATGTGGGGGGGGTGGGTCTGGGTCCGCCTGCCTGAAGTGCACTACAGTACCCACTAAAAACTGCTCCAGGGACCTGCATACTGCTGTGATGGAGCTGGGTATGACATTTGAGGCTGGCATAGAGGCTGGCAAAAAATGTTTTTAAATTTTTTTTTTTGGGTGGGAGGGGGTTGGTGACCATTGGGGGAGTAAGGGGAGGTGATCCCCAATTCCCTTCGGTGGTCATCTGGTCAGTTTGGGCACCTTTTTGATGCTTGGTCGTGAACCAAAAAAGACCAAGTAAAGTTGGCCAAATGCTCATCAGGGCCGCCCTTCTTTTTTCCATTATCAGCCGAGGCCGGCCGTCTCTTAACCACTCCTCCATCCTGCCTTCGGTACACTGCCAACACGCCCCCCTTGAACTTTGGCCGGCCCTGCGACGGAAAGCAGTTGAAGCCGGCAAAAATCGACTTTCGATTATACCGATTTGGCCGGCCTTAGAAGGCCAGCCATCTCCCGATTTGTGTCAGAAGATGGCCACCCTTCTCCTTCGAAAATAACCAGGTTTGTGTTCCAACAAAAATTAAGAATTACTAGAACAACAGCAGTTTTTTCCTTCCCCTCTTTAAGGAATTTAAGGAGATATACAAGGGCATAATCGAAAGGGGCGCCCAAATTTTCCTTCGTCCATCTTTCATTTCGATAATACGGTTGGGGATGCCCAAATCTTGATATTTAGGTCGTCCCTAGAGATGGTCGTACTTAAACTTGGTCGTTTCTGATTTTCGGCAATAATGGAAACTAAGGACGCCCATCTCAGAAATGACCAAATGCAAGCCCTTTGGTCATGGGAAGAGCCAGCATTCGTAGTGCACTGGTCCCCCTGACATGCCAGGACACCAACCGCGCACCCTAGGGGGCACTACAGTGGACTTCAGAAAAAGTTTCCAAGTACATAGCTCCTTTACCTTGTGTGCTGAGACCCCCAAAACCCAATACCCACCACTGTACACCACTACCATAGCCCTCATGGGTGAAGGGGGGCACATAGATGTGGGTTCAGTGGGTTTCTGGTGGGTTTTGAAGGGCTCACATTTACCACCACAAGTGTAACAGGTGGGGGGGATGGGCCTGGGTCCGCCTGCCTGAAGTGCACTGCAGTATCCACTAAAACTGCTCCAGGGACCTGCATACTGCTGTCATGGAACTGGGTATGATATTTGTGGCTGGCATAGAGGCTGGCAAAAAATATTTAAAAAAAATTTTTGAGGGTCGGAGGAGGTTAGTGACCACTGGGGGAGTAAGGGAAGGTCATCCCCAATTCCCTCCGGTGGTCATCTGGTCAGTTTGGGCACCTTTTTGTGTCTTGGCCTTATGAAAAAAAGGACCAGGTAAAGTCGTCCAAGTGTTCGTCAGGGACGCCCTTTTTTTTCCATTATGGGTCGAGGATGCCCATGTGTTAGGCACGCCCAGTCCCGCCTTCGCTACGCCTCCAACACACCCCCGGTAACTTTGGTCGTCCCCACGACGGAAAGCAGTTGGGGACGCCCAAAATTGGCTTTCCATTATACCGATTTGGGCGACCCTGTGAGAAGGACGCCCATCTTGCGATTTGTGTCGAATGATGGGCGTCCTTCTCTTTGCGGAAACAGGAAATGAGGGCGGGACCAGAGCTGAGAGAGAGAGAAGGGAAAACAGAAGTAAGCACTGAGCCTGCACGCTTTTTACCGCTGCTGCCGGCCGCCATAACCCCAACGAGGTAAGTCAAAGTGACTTTTAAAATTCGGAGGGAGGGGGCCTGGAACTCGAAGGGAGGGAGGGAGGAAGGGAGGGACGATGACCCTGGAACTCGGACAGAGGGACGACGACCCTGGAATTCGGAGGGGGGGATGACCCTGGAACTCAGAGGTAGGGAGGGGGACCCTGTGGAACTCGAAGGGAGAAAGGGGAGGGGAGGGGGACACTGGAACTGGGAGGGAGGGAGGGAGGGGGGACCCTGGAACTCAGAGGGGGGGACCCTGGAAGTTGGAGGGAGGGGGGACCCTGGAACTCGGAGGGAAGGAGGGGGGACCCTGTGGAACTGGGAGGGAGGGAGGTGGGACCCTGGAACTGGGAGGGAGGGAGGGAGGGATGGACCCTGGAACTTGGAGGGAGGGGGAGGGAAAGGAGAGAGAGAGAGGAGGGAGGGGGGCCTGGAACTGGGAGGGAGGTGGAGGGGGGGACGAGAGAGGGGACAGGGGAGGGGGGACGGGGAGAGGGAGGGGGAGGGAGGGAGGGGGATGGGGGAATGCACCACCTGTAAAAAAAAAAATTTCAGCACCCCCAATCATTTTGAAAAGTTGGCTCCTATGGCTGACACATTTATCATTCATTTCCACTAGTGCCATGTATTTCACAAAGAGCTCATTCCTATATTGTAAATTTAAAATAAATAATAATAATTTTACTGCAATGATTTCTTGGAACAAGATACAGGAAATCTTGCTGAACATAATGGATTGGATGTATTTCTTACTGGGAATAATTTTCAAACACTTACGGGTCTTTTTACTAAGGTGCACTGAAAAATGGCCTGTGGTAGTGTAGGTGAGGGTTTTGGACGTGTACCGATCCATTTTTCAGCGTGCCTGCAAAAAATGCCTTTTTAAAAATTTTTGCCGAAAATGGACATGCGGCCAAATAAAAATTGAAGCATGTCCATTTTGGGTCTGAGAGTTTTCCACCAGATGTTGACTTAGCGGTAAGGTCTCTCACGTTAACCGTGCAGTAATTGCCTATACGTGCCAATTCGGCCTTACCACCCAATTTTTGCCACACGCCAGAAAATAAAAATTATTTTTTGGCTCGCGTAGCTGATGCATGTAAAAAATGAAATTACTGCATGGGTCACGTGGTAGCTGGGCGGTAACTCTGAATTGACGAACGTTGGGCGCATGTAAGCACCTACGTGGCTTAGTAAAAGGGCCTTTACGGGCCCTGTTGACTAAGCCGCGTTGTAGGCACGTTAGCGTTTCTAATACGCGTTAACCACGTACGTCTGGGCAATATTCTTGTATGAAACATCAATAATAAAGTTCATATACATCTACTATTGATCTGCTTCCATCTTAGAGTTTGCGGATTGTTTGCCTTGCTGTTTCTTAGGACCCGCCTGTTAACCATGTACACACCTACAATATCCCTGTAGGCGCCTATACGGTTAGCGTATGTGCCAATTGCGTGTTAAAAATGCTAATGCGCCTTAGCAAATAATTTCCGTAAATTATTGAAGACCAATTTATTCAAGAAAGCTTACCATAATAACGCACCCTAATTGTCAATTAACAAGATATACACTGGACTTTCACAATATCTAATTCTTTATTTCCTATCGCTCATACTCATTTTGAAGTTTAATATTCATGATTGTTTCGAACTAAGTTATCCCGATTTTTATTATAAGATGAACTTTCCTTCCTGAATACTTACTCCATTCTGTCTCCTCTACCTTAACTATGTATCTCTTTTTTTTTTTTTTCCGGAACTGGTAATCACCATTACAGAAATATGTAAGCCACATTGAGCCTGCAAATAGGTGGGAAAATGTGGGATACAAATGTTGTAAATAAATAAATAAATATGTGGCTTGGTACTTTGGTAAGATCCTGTTACTCTTTTGACTTAGGAAAAAAAACCTTTTTTGTAAAGATTCACTTTCCTTCTCCTTTTCTGGTTTGCTTGTTTAAAAAACAGTGCACTAATGTGGATTGTGCATAGAAACACTTCTGTCTAAGTACGCTGCTTTTCTGTCATTTGATGAACTTGTTTACTGCACAGTAGATTTGTTATAAAGTCTGAGACCAAGGCATAAGCTCAAGTACAGTGAAAAGATTAAGGGCTCCTTTTACCAAGCTGCGGTAAAAGGGGCCCTGCGGTAAAATCAGTGTGTGGATTTGCTGCTTGCCGAGGCCCCCTTTACCACGCCGGATAGACGTGTGACAAAGCGGCAGTAGCTCTACCATCACTTGGTAAAAGGGCCCCAAAGAGGTTCTAGGTCAGTTCCCACCGGATAGTTCCACCCACCATTACCCACTACACCAGGGAGGACAATTCCTACCCATAACCCAAAAAATAGAAAACGCACTAGGACAAGTAATCTCCCTCCGTTTCCTCTTCCAGATCATTTGGACGGCCAGTACCCCCTCACACCCCCCCCCCCAAAAAAAACATTGCCTTTTACACATCCTTTTCCCCTTCCAGACATGCAGTTCATATGGGGGAGGGGGGAGGAAATACCCCCCCAAACTAGGTTTCAACCTAATTCAGTCCCTCCAAATGACACACTGATTACAATTTATAACAAATTACTATTCTACCTATGAAAAGTTATTCCATTATTATACGTCTTCTGTATACATCCATATGATGCTCTAACCTCCTTATTCCAGAAGCCGTACACTGCTCCTGTTCTCGATCTAACCTCCTTGTTCTGTCTGCTGTCAGCGTCTGAAACATGACACACCGCCAGGACTTATGGGACTGGATACAAGGAAGAAGCTACGGTCAGTTAAAAAAAAAAAGGCTAGGAAGGGTGGGAAATGATCGGGGGGGGGGGCGAGTTCCTTGGTGAGCATTGTCCCCTTTAAGTGGGAAATGTCCTAGATGGGAATTGTCTCGGGGAGGGGGGGGGTGAATTGGTGGGTAGGCACTGTCTTGGTGGGAACTCATTGGATAACCCTTAAGTGGGTGTCACAGACATGTTTCCCATAGTCAAACTTTTCCACAAATCAGCTACACATATAAAAAATGCAAAATGAAAGGAAACATTACAACCAGAGAAATCATATTTTAACTGGGCTGTTGCAAAATCATTTGAATGTTTTTTGACAGTGTGCACACTTACTTCCTCAAGCAGCTTATAATTCCAAATCAGTGTAATATTTGTGCATAGATATAAAGTTAACTATAATGTTTTCAGCAAACATAATGTTTATTAGTGAAAGCTGTTTACTATACAAGAAACATCAAGGAGAATTTATCACACAGAAATGTACACTATAAGGGAGAGATGGAAAACTGCATGCAGACATTTCTTCTGTTTAAAAAAAACAACAAAAACAATAGTTTTAAAATCACTCGCTAACCATCCCTATGGTCTTAATTATGAGTGACAGGTTTTCTGAAGATACAAATAAATGCCATTTTACAGGAATGACTACAACATATCAGCAAGCAGGTGAAAGGAATGTGTTTGGGTTTTATTTTACAAGTGTTTGTGCTTGACCAAGGTGATTTATCTTTGAAGAATAACTTTTTCTTTATTTCATTTTAAATATAGATTGGGAAGATGCCAGGTTGCTCTGGTTTTTGGCACAGCTTTTCTCCAAATGCTGTTTGGTACTATACAATTTAAGCTGTCACTCCAGTTTTCAATCATACATGAGAAAGAACAAATTGCATGTTTCAGTAACATTCAAAAAAATGAAATCAAGTCTTTTTTTTCTAATTTTTGGTTCAATAGATTTTTAAAGGTATGTTTATCATGACCTAATAGTGTCTTTGTCTTCACTGCAGTAGGTTTCCGATCAAACTTTTCCCCTTCTTTAAATACTTTAGGGAATTTTCAAACGTCGGGATGTTTGGCTGTAATGCCCCAAGATTTGTTCTCCCTGAAAGAAATCATAGTGACAATTTATTAAACTACAGAGCAACCTGGCTTTTAGGGGTCTGCAATTTCTAATTGGTTTTACAATTATTCATCTGTGTTCTATAAATCTAGCATTAACTCTTGAGTCATTTCATTTATCATTATTTATCTGGTTTCCATGCAAATACTTTAATGGCTACTTTAGGACTCTATTCTAGTACAGGGTTGCAATAGCAAATCAATGGGGCATTACTTTTCACGGTCAAACAATGATTTCAAAATCAAACCTAAACTGCATTGTATGAGGTAAGAAGTGGAAGCCTATAACGGAAACAGATTTTTAAAAAAAAAATTTTTTTAATGTGTGTTATTGAAATACCATTCAGTCATGTACTGTAAAAATATATTTTTTAAAAATACAATGATACACGGCAACTGTTCAATAAAAGAAAAAGATGGAGGGAAATAAAACACCTTAGAATCAAAATGGTTTATTCACACAAATTTAATAGGGATATGTCACAATTGTTTGGTCCATAAATATTTAGGGGAAATAGTTTCTATACAAAGAATTTATCAATAAACAAAGAAACATGGACAAGTTTTCTAGACTACATATTGAATTATAAACACGAAGCTCAATCTATAAGAATCTTGAATGTACCAGCTAGAGCTGAAGAGTTGCACAACTGCTTTCTATGACATGTTTGTCTCCTTCTAACAGAATACACCATAAAAAGAGTAGAAATGAGAGGAAAAACAGTACAAAAACTATTGAGGTGTCAAAAGGGCTTAACGTTTAAATTAACAAATAACACATATATATCCTGATTTTTTTCACAAACATACTCCCAAGTTAATCTTATAAGGCACGTATTAGAACTGAGTTTTAATTAGTCTACTTCATATAGTAGATCCATAGTACCATCTATTGTTCTGTCAAAGAACAAATTTGTTTATGTCAATATTTTTACCTGTAAAAGTGTATTATTAAGATGTCAACCTTAAGAAAATTATTCTTGGTCTGGTAAGTGGTAAATGCCCATGATGTAGTAAACCAAAATTAGTCAGGATTTGTCTTGGGGTTTTTTTTTTCTTCAGATGATAATAATATACTCCTAAGTATATGATGGCAAATGCACCTTCCTCCAATTACGGTGCTAATATTGGTTCCACTGTCCTTTTCTTTAAAAATAAGCTACTTATTCTGCTAATTTTCTAAAAGCCCTGAGCAAAAGTTACAATAATGCACTTCAGTATGGGTAGTAAGCTGTCATTATGGGGTAAATTCTATAAATGGCACCCAAATTTAGGCGCCAGAAAAAAAATCAGCGCTAAGCCCTATTCTGTAATGTGTACTCTGGGCTAAGCATCCTTGGTAGAATAGCACTTTGGACTAGATTCTATATATGGCACCTGAAAAATCCATGCAGAACAAAATTACGCCTAGGCATATTCTCTAATGTACGCTTAGCAAGTTGTGCACATAAATCTCAATTAATGCCAATTAGTGCTGGTAATTGCTTGTTAATATCCAATTAACAGTGCTGATTAGCTAGTTAACCAATTAAGTTATGCGCATCATTATAGAATACACTTTGGTTTCCGCATGGATTTTCAGGCACGAAATATAGATTTTGGGGCTTAGAGTGGATTTCCACACCCAACTTTGGGCACGAGGGCCTTACACCTGATGAAAACTGGTGTAAATCCTGACACACAAGTTGGGACAATAACCTCAGTATCCTAGAACATTGTGCCTAAACATTGGGAATGCCCTTGACTCACCCATACCCCTCCCATGGCCACACCCCCTTTTGGGTTGTACATGAGACATTTTGGGCACGCAGCATTATAGAATAATGTGTAGGCAGATGCGCGTGCAAATCCCAATTAGTGTCAATGAAGGGGTCCTTTTACCAAGCGGCAATAAAAGGGGCTCTACGTAGATTTGCCATGCGTCGAGGCCCCCTTTTACCGCAGCGGGTAAAAGGCTTTTTATCTTTAAAAAAAAGAAAATGGCCATGCGGTAAGTTAAAAACTCGGGGGCCCTTTTCCTAAGCAGCGGTAAGCCCACTGTGGCTTTACCAAGTGTCAATCTGGAGCTACCGCCGGCCCAATGTGGGCTCCGGCAGTAGTTCCACCCCCAGTGCATGACACTCATGGTGCTAGTGGAAATATTCAAAAATATATATCTGCAGGGGGTTAGCCAACAGTAATCAGACAGCGCCACGCACTACCAGATTACCGCCGGGTTAGAGTTGGAGCCCTTACCGCCACCTCAATGGATGGTGGTAAGTGCTCCTCCCCCACACATGGCCGTGCGGTAAGAGCAGTCTTACCGCATGGCCATGTCTTTTTTCAGCTTTTTTTTACCAGCTGTGGTAAAAAGGGCCTCCGCGAATGGCAAAAATGGCCCTCGCCACTGGAGCAGGGCCCTTTTTTACCACAGCTTAGTAAAAAGACCCCTTGCCACAGGGCCATTTCCTGGGGGAACCTGTAAGCTCCAGTGCAAAAAAACATTTCCTAGCAATGTGCTATTGCTGCAGTAGCCCTACTGCTGGCTTTATAAAAGAGATTCTAAGTGCCAATTAACTGCAATAATAGGTTGTTAGTACTCAATTGACTAATTAGTTTATGTGCACATCTGAGCTTTGTTGGTGCCCAAATTTGGGCAACCTATACAGAATCAAGGGTAAGTGGCCGCATGTTTGTGGGGGCCCAAAGAGGGAGATTTATGAGGTCTCAAGAAGTGGAATGTTTATGCAGTTAGCCTGCACCATTCACTGGGACAACTATCTTTGAAGCATTTCTTTGTCTATATTCACAGTTCTACTGCTGGTTAATTGTTACTAAATTATACAGATGACTATTCACCACTCCCCAGACCATTCAGCTTTAAGACTAAATTTAAGAAAAAAAACCTTGTTTTTCTAAAATAGGAAATCTATTCAAATCAGCATCTGCAAGGCTTTTGAGTTTTGTTTGCTGCAAACTCCTAAGTCATCATGAAAGTATATCTGAAACACATTTCTTTCTTTAATACAAAAGTGAAAAAAAAATCATTATTAGAAACATTAAATAAAGGGCTAATGATTCATACGGTAAACAAAATGCAGGATAGAATCTCATTAAACATCTCCAGAAAATTCTGACTACTAATGATTAAACTTTGCTAAACAAGAGTCCTGAATACCTTAATAAATTATATTTTCCTTATTTCCATCTGCCCTGAAAAAATATTTTTCCTGTTTTCGTTGTTATTTTTTATTTTTTTTTAGAAAAATAGCAGTATATTATTCACAATCATTAAAATAACTATAGTTGGTGGATGGAAAAAAAATAAAAAATATGCTGTTGTGCAGAAATTAAACCCAAACCAGTTATATTTAGGTTTTTATATTGGTTCAGAAACCCACATTCAGTCTGCTATTTCTTGAAGTTTATTTTTTGGAGTTGTGCTTAATTAAAGTAACCAGTACAAATAATCGTACTCATAAGTCCTTATAAAAATATAAAATAAAAAATAAGAATTGTAGAAGAATTATAGGCCCAATGCAGACCAGATCTGAAAGCCAAGACCGATTTATGAAGGAGTTGCCCCTGTATCCCAATTAACATTCCAGTACTTGATAGGAAATATAGACATTTTAAAGCTAATTTTTTCAAGATTCTGGAAATAAGTAACATACAATTTTAAGAGGCACTTTTTAGGATGCTTTAGAGATCTATAATCTTCCACTGAATAATCTGGTGAATTATTGAATTTAAAAAAAAAGTCTGAATACAATTGAAACACAATAAATGTTTATTTCTATACAGACATTACTGTAAACTCATTTACCAAGTGACTCCAGATGCTTTAAACCAAGATACTTCCTTTTCCAAATATGGTGCGGGTAAAAAAAAAAAGACCTTGTAAGCAAGTGTAAAAATTAATAATAATAATCAAAATAAATAAAAGGAGATGTTAGAAAAGGTTCGTTAAGGTAGTTTGGGAGGGGCTCCCGGATTCGTGGCTGTCCATGTTAGAGGTCACAGCTGTCACTACAGTGATTGTGGGATTGGTCAGGTCTGTTAAAGTGGTCGCAGTGCCGGGTGGAGTGAGAGCGCCGCTGTCTGCCGAGGCGGAAGGCGGCAGGGACGTGCCATCAGCCTTATCAACTCCCCCAGTCTCTTGCCGCAAAAGGTTCCGTCTGAATTTGGCTCTTGCGTTTTGGAACCAAACCTGCAAACCAATCCCAATTGAAATCCGATGTTTGCTTTGTTTGTACTAATAGATCATGCTAGTCACACTATTACAAGCGACCTTGCTTTCTCTTTTCTCTCTTGCGGTTTTTCTAGTATACAGGGCGAGGGCACATAAGCAAATCACTTTGTACATGACACATGATCGTGTCACTCAGTCTGCCAGCTCTTACACCACAAGACGCTCGCCTGCTCTAATTTATTCCATGCTTCCTCCAAACCTCTTGCATTGCACTGTCTGTTTCTAAAGCTCATGATTAATTCCAAAAGTTTAAATGAAGAGCAAAGTCAGCAAGTGAGTGATGTTACTAAGTTCATGACCATAACCACTAAGCTACAAACAGAAACACGTGGCATGGTCTTAGCAGCCAGATTTCCTGGTATAGCTCTATTAGTGGCAAGGATTTACTAATTGATAAATTGCTAAATTACACCCGTTAAGACGGCTTTGCTTTGGATTCAGACTAAGGATTAATGTCCTAAAAACTTTCTAACTCCCAGTGGTAAACCTAAACTTAAACATAGAGCAATTAGGTAAATTCAGCTGTGTTTATTCCAGCAGCCCACTCTTGCCTAGTGTCAAACTGGCAAAAAGTGCAGGAGGACACAAAGGGGTGGTGGGTTACAAGAGATCAGTAAAGATAGACTGGGCTGACGCTTACCTGAAGAACTCTCTTTGTTAGACCGGTTTTCTGAGCAAGCTGTTTTAAATCCTTTGCGTCCGGATTGTGGTTGATGGCGAAGTAAGACTTCATGGTGCGGAGCTGGTGGTGCTTGAAAGAGGTGCGCATGCGCTTTGTCTTCTGGGAGGGAGGGTAAGCCTGCTCTCTGTCCAGCTCCGTTTCGTTCTCGTTGCATCCTGCCAGACAGCAAAAGCACAGCTTAGTCCCAAAATAAAGAAAGACTTGTCCAGCTTTTTTTAAATTTCATGTCACACTTTAATCAGAATATGCACAGGGCTCTGATCAGAACTAGGCTCACACTGTCTGTAAGGATTAGACTGCTGGATCCATTCCATAGGCACCATTTGGAGGGGTGCAAAATACAAATAAATCACCCCTTCCTGGACCCAGTGAAGGAGCTTGCTCAATGTTGGGGGTGCTTAGTCAGTACTCACTGGCACCCAGAGCTGACTCTTCTGTTCCTCTTGACTGGATATTCAGGCCCTCATGATCCAAAGCCCCACTCTGTTCAAAACAGCGCTCTAAAAATAGCACTGGAACAGCGCAGGGCTTTTCTGCATCGATGATCAGAGATAATGCATGCAAATTTAAGCAGCGCAATTATCTCTGATCAAGGGGTAGAAGTGCGGGAGAATTGTACCTGAGCATGCGCTCAGCACAATTCTCCCACACTTGTTTGACAGGTCTGGGCTGTCAAAAGCCCAAACCTGTCAAACACAGGGACTGGAGGTCCATGGGACCACCAAGCCCTGACTACCCCTGCCCTGAGCAAGGCAAAATGGGGGCTGGAGGTCCGGCGGACCTCCGGTCCCCCCGACGATCTCATCCCCCCCCCCAAGTTCAGGGAGGGCTGGAGATCAGTTGGGTCTCCAGCCCCCCGAACCCCCAGAAAATATCAAGTGGCCGCCGCCAGCCAAACCCTCTCCCACCCTCCCACCCAGCGAGCGATGGGGGGTGCTGGAGGTCCACCACAACTCCCCCCCTCCGCATTGTTGTACCAATCCCTGGTGGTCCAGCGTGAGTAGGAGTAGTGACAACCCCCCTCCCTTCCCCCCTCCCCTCTCCCATCCTCCCATCCAGCAAGCGAAGCCACCCCCAACTCCCCCCCCCCCCCAGCATATACCAATCCCTGGTGGTCTAGCGTGAGTAGAAGTAGTGACAACCCCCCAACCGGCCCCCCTACCTTTAGTTGGAGGAGGGACGCAGCCTGCCTCCCTCCTCTTCAGTGGACAACACCGCAAAATGGCGGCGCCCAGCCCCGCCCATTGCATCCTAGGATTGATTCCCTTACATGGTTTGTAGCACCGCCCAGCGTATCCCAGGATGCAATGGGCAGGGCTGGGCACCGCCATTTTGCGATGTCGTCCACTGGAAGAGGAAGGAGGCAGGCTGCGTCCCTCCTCCAACTAAAGGTAGTGGGGCCGGGAGTGGGGGTTGTCACTACTTCTACTCACGCTAGACCACCAGGGATTGGTATACGTTGGGGGGGGAGTTGGGTTGGCTTTGCTCGCTGGGTGGGAGGGTGGGAGAGGGTAGGGGGGAAGGGAGGGGGGTTCTCATTACTCCTACTCACGCTGGACCACCAGGGATTAGTATGACAACACGGGGGGGAGTTGGGGTGGACTTCCAGCCCCCCCCCCTGTCGCTCGCTGGGTGGGAGGGTGGGAGAGGGTTTGGCCGCCGCCGCCGGCCACTTGACATTTTCTGGGGGTTTGGGGGGCTGGAGACCCACCAGATCTCCAGCCCTCCCTGAACATGGGGGGGGGGGGTGGGATCGTCGGGGGGACCGGAGGTCCACCGGACCTCCAGCCCTCTGTTCACGTTTGCTTTGGGGGGGAACGGGGGCCTGCCAGCATGCAACTGCATGCTGGACAGGGCTCACCATTCCTCCCCAATGATCGGCGCAAACCCTAATGCCATCTCGGAGCTGGCGTAGATTTTGCCGTGGCCAGTGACCTAATCTTTGGCATGCTGGATGCTGATCATTGGGGATGACTGCGTTAAGCACTGATTAGCATGCATTTGCATGCTACTTGCGCTAAGAGCCCTCGAGTGCGTTGTTTCACGCGCTCGAGGGCTCTGATCATGGGTCAGCAGCAAACTCCGGCGCTAGTATGGCGTTAACAGGCTCTAGCGCTGGAGTTTGCTTTTGATCATGAGGGCCTTAGTGATTGCTGTACTCAGCATCTGAAATGAGCCAGATCCCTAACGTTATCACAGGGAAACATTACACCACCCCGCCCGGACATGCCAGATTTACAAGAGAGAGAAAACAATTCACCCAATCCACAAACTGGTCCAGCGTTTCTTAAATTTTTAAATAGACTATTCAGAGAAAGGTGTTTCTCGAGCCGCAAATTTTACTGTATTACAAACAGCTTAAGGCGTACTCAGATGTCATACCTAACGCATATGGATTTTGACATCTTTCTGTAGAATAGGATGTTTTTATAATAATCTAAACCAGTCTGTGGACACTAGGAATATCATATGCAGCTTATTATATAAGGCTTTGTTTCTAAGAATACAGTCCATTATCAGGCTTATTTTCGAAAGAGAAGGGCACCCATCTTTCGACACAAATCGGAAGATGGGCGGCCTTCTCCCAGGGTCACCCAAATCGTCATAATCGAAAGCCGATTTTGGGCGTTCTCAACTGCTTTCCGTCGCGGGGACGACCAAAGTTCACGGGGGGGGGGGTGTTGGAAGCATAGCAAAGGCGGGACTGGGGCATGCCTAACACATGGGCATCCTCGACCGATAATGGAAAAAAGAAGGGCGCTCCTGATGAACACTTGGATGACTTTACTTGGTCCTTTTTTTTACGACCAAGAAACAAATATATGCCCTAAATGACCAGATGACCACCGGACGGAATCGGGGACGACCTCCCCCTATTCCCCCAGGTCAATAACCCCCTCCCACCCTAAAAAAATTTTTTTTTATATTTTTTTCCAGCCTCTATGCCAGCCTCAAATATCATACCTAGCTCCATGACAGCAGTATGCAGGTCCCTGGAGCAGTTTTAGTGGGTACTGCAGTGCACTTCAGGCAGGCGGACCCAGGCCCATCCCCCTACCTGTTAAACTTGTGGTGGTAAATGTGAGCCCTCCAAAACACACCACAAACCCACTGTACCCACATCTAGGTGCCGCCCTCATCCCTAAGGGATATGGTAGTGGTGTACAGTTGTGAGAAGTGGGTTTTCCTCTATGCCAGCCTCAAATATCATACCCAGCTCCATGACAGCAGTTTGCAAGTCCCAGGAGCAGTTTTAGTGGATACTGCAGTGCACTTCAGGCAGGTGGACCCAGGCCCACAAGCCTACCTGTTAAACTTGTGGTGGTAAATGTGAGCCCTCCAAAACCCACCACAAACCCACTGTACCCTCATCTAGGTGCCCCCCTTCATCCCTAAGGGCTATGGTAGTGGTGTACAGTTGTGGGGAGTGGGTTTTGGGGGGGCTCAGCACACAAGGTAAAAGCTATGCACCTGGGAGCTTTTTCTGAAGTCCACTGCAGTGCCCCCTAGGGTGCCCGGTTGGTGTCCTGGCATGTCAGGGGAACCAGTGCACTACGAATGCTGGCTCCTCTCACGACCAAATGGCTTGGATTTGGTCATTTCTGAGATGGGCATCCTCGGTTTCCATTATCGCCAAAAATCGGGGACGACCATCTCTAAGGTCAACCTAAATGTTGAGATGTGGGCGTCCCCAACCGTATTATCGAAACGAAAGATGGCCGCCCATCTTCTTTCGATAATACAGGTTTCCCTGCCCCTTCGCTGAACGTCCTGCGAGGACGCCCTCAGGAAAACATGGGCGCCCTGTTCGATTATGCCCCTCCATGCGTTATTCATGCGTTAACCATGTATATGCCTACAATATCCCTATAGGTGCCTACATGGTTAGCACACGTGATAAATGTAGGCGATCTAAAAACACTAACGCACCTTAGTAAACAGGACCCTTAGTATTAAACATGTGATCAAAATATTTATCTCCAATGTGTGCCAGGTATATGCTCTGTCTATATAATTATAACGCAATTGTACTGATATTTTCAGCTCTCTTTTCAGTGGAATTCATATCTATCAGCTGATCGTAGGATTTATTATCAGATGCACTGATAAAAATGTGTGTAATATAAACTACCAGGAAACTGGGAGAAATTTTCTTCCTCTTCTTCTACAATCAAATGTTACAGAGTTTAGCAAAAAATATTTGAGCTTCAAATGTTTATTTTTAGTTCTATTGGTTTTGACCCTAATGACCCATAGCAGCAGTGCTCAAAGGCCGTCTAGCCCCTCCCTCAGCAGTCAGTCCAGGTTTCAGGATTTCCCTAATGAATATGCATGACATGCTTGTTAACATGAACTGGATGCACTCAATGCAAATACCTGGTTCACATATATTAAGGGCCACATTTTATAAATAGCACCAAAAAATTGGCACTGAAAATGTAACATGCTTAGCACAATTCTATAAGAGGTATGCGTCCTTTATAGAACAGTACTTAATGCCTAACTGTGCCTAACTGTAGACACCTGAAATTAGGTGCAATTGTGAATGTAGATGCATAAAATTTAGAAATGCCCCAGAACACCCCTAGCTGCATGCATTAGGATTTATAGAATACAATATCCCCTGGATTCTATATAGGGCACCTTGCATTCCACACCAAAATCCAAGTGTATTCTATAACAACATGTATAACTTAATTGGCTTAACAAGCCAATTAGCATTGTTAACAGCACCTAACAAGCAATGATAAACATAAGAACATCAGAATAGCCATACTAGGTCAGACCAATGGTCCATCTAGCCCAGTATCCTGTTTCCAACAGTGGCTAATCCAGGTCACAAGTACCTGGCAGAAACCCAATTAGTAGCAACATCCCATGTTACCAATCCTGGGACAAACATCTCAATAACAGACAATGGACTTTTCTTCCAGGAACTTGTCCAAATCTTTTTTAAACCCAGATACACTAACCACTGTTACCATATCCTCTGGCAATGAGTTCCAGAGCTTAACTTTTCTATGAATGAAAAAATATTTCCTCCTATTTCTTTTAAAAATATTTCCATGTAATTTCATTGAGTGTCCCTTGGTCTTTGTACTTTTTGAAAGAGTGAACAATCGATTCACTTTTACCTGTTCTACACATTCTCTATCCCAAGCTGAAGAGCCCTAATCTCCTTAGCCTTTCCTCATACAGGAGTAGTCTAGTGGTTAGTGCAGTGAACTTTGAGCCTGGGGAACTGAGTTCAATTCCCACTGCAGCTCCTTGTGACTCTGGGCAAGTCACTTAACTCTCCATTGCCCCTGTTACAAAATAAGTACCTGAATACATGTAAACCACTTTGAATGTAGTTCCAAAAACCTCAGAAAGGCGGTATATCAAGTCCAATTTCCCTTTCCCTTATCATTCTGGTCGCTCTTCTTTGAACCTTTTCTAATTCCACTACATCTTCTTTGAGAAACGGCAACCAGAATTCAATATTCAAGGTGAAGTTGCACCATGGACTGATACAGAGGCATTATAATATTCTTGATCCTATTTTGCATCCCTTTCCTAATTCCTACCATCCTGTTTACTTTTTTTGGCTGCCGCTACACACTAGCACTAATTGGTGATAATTAGAATTTACGCGCACAACTCCCTAAGCATATTCTCTAACACACCACACCTAAATTTCAGTGCATGCAGGCAAAAAGGCAGAGAATTGGGCATTCCAAAATTTACATGTGTTGTTATACAATATGGCCCCTCTGTGCCTAAATCTACTTATGCCACATTTTCATCAGTGTAAATGGATTTGCATAGTTTTAGGCACGAGCATATCAACTAAGGGTATTCTATTTATGGACTTACCGTGCCTAAATATTTATTTATTTGTTGCATTTGTACCCCACATTTTCCCACCTATTTGCAGGCTCAATGTGGCGTTTGCCCAGTCAGTTGATAACAAGTACAAGGTTGAAAAGTGATCGTATGAGGTATATGTGGAGGGTCGGAAGGGATGAAGATTGCGTGTTGTCCAGTACGGTCAAAGTCATGCTGTGTTGCTGGTTGAAAAGGTTTACGTGGGGACGTTGGGGTAGGCCTTTTTGAAGAGGTTGGTTTTTAGTGATTTCCTGAAGTTCAGGTTGTCGTGGATTGTTTTCAGGGCTTTTGGGAGACCATTCCATAGTTGTGCGCTTATGTCGGAGAAGCCGGATGCGTAAGTTGTTTTGTATTTCAGTCCTTTGCAATTTGGGTAGTGTAGGTTTAAGTAAGATCTTTAATATAATCTTTAATATAGGCTTTGCTTATAGAATACGCTTAGGCAGAAATGTTTTCTGCACAGATTTTTAAGGCACCATATATAGAATTTGGCTCTATGTGCATAAATCCTAATTAGGGCCAATTAGTGCTGATAATTGGTGTTAACACCAATTATCACCATCGATTGGCTCTTTATTCAATTAAGTTACACACATTAAATTGGGTGCGCACCCAATAGAATGCCATATATAGAAAACCCAACAGGCAGGCTCAGGAAGGGATGTGGAGGGCCAGAGCTGGCCTGGGCACCCCTGACCTACGGTGTGTGTTAGGAAAGACAGAACAACTATGCACATCTGGACTCAAATGTGTGACAGAAATTCTAACTGCAGGAATTGTACAAAATATATTGTATATTTTTTTAAACCATTCTGAGGAGTGCTCTAAGGGAATACTTTTAAAACAAACAGGAGGAAATATTTTTTCACTCAATGAATATTTAAGCTCTGGAACTCTTTGCCGGAGGAGGTGGCAAAAGCGGTTAGCGTATCTGGGTTTTAAAAAGGTTTCAACAAATTCCTTGAAGAAAAGGCCATAGTGTGCTATTGAGACAGACATGGGAAGCAACTGTTTGCCTTGGGATTTGTAGTATGGAGTGTTGCCACAATTTGGGTTTCTGCCAGGCACATATGACCTGGCATGGCCACTGCTTGGAAAACAGGATACTGGGCTAGATGGACCATTGGTCTGACCCAGTATGGCTACTCTTATGTTCTGATGGCAGTATATCAAATATTATTGTACTTGAAGCTACACCTGGAGAGTAAACAGGCAATTGAAGTAGAACAGGGCTCCCCCCCCCCACACCCCCCGCTTGTTCACCAAAACGTTATGAAAGAAATTTGTCAAGTAAATACATTTATGTTATCAGAGGTTTTATTTAGAATTTTAACAGTGGAACTTTCCCAATGATTAGAAAAGTTCTGAGGGAGAATTGATTGGTAGGGGAACAGCTTGGGATTCAGCACAGCCAAGCAGATTGCTCAATTTTTTTCCATCTCTTTTTACAGCTGGAGTGCTGAAAATTTCATTGTCAACTGTCTGGGTTAATGAGATCTTTGATATGTTAGAAAATATATGCACACTGCAGGTACCTTCCTTGGTGGGTTCCTCGGTGGGTTGCCTCTGGACTGGTGCTCACACAGTCACTGACAGATAGACACCACACAGCCCTGAGCTATTTTATACACTGAGTCCAACACTGAAACATCCTAATGGGCAACATGTTCCCCATGAGAAATATAGAGGTATAAAATGTATATTATATATATATATGTATATTATATAGAAATATGTATGTATGCATGTTCACAGCACTGCATCAGTACCTTACTGAAGAACAACCCTAACTGGCCCCCAGGCATTGACAATGAAAGATTCAGCTTCCCAGGTTGAAATTAGATGGTACTTGGCTTCAGGACTAAAGGTGGGCCTTGCAAATGATAGTATTAACTACTAAAGGGCCTCTTTTACCAAGCTGTGGCAAAAGGGCATCAGCGTGTGTTTTTGACGCGCACCGAGGCCCCCTTTTACCACAGCAGGTAAAAGGTAGGTCTTTTTTTTCAGGAAATGGCCATGTGGCAAGTGAAGCACTTGCCACGCGGCCATTTCGTGGGGGAGCCCTCACCTTCACCCATTGAGGTGACGGTAAGGGCTCCCACTCTAACCCAGCGGTAACCAGGCAGCACACAGCACTGGCGCTACAAAACTAAGAAATTTTGTAGCGCCGGCTATGACGCACACTGGGGGTGGGAATGACCACCAGACTGCTGTGGTAGCTCAGCAGTACCTTCCTTTTTAGCGAGCACCGCCGCTTTGTAAAAGGGGCCCAAGGTGCAGTGAAATCTAGGACTATTGTGTTTTAAGGCAGGATTTTCCCAGATTTAAGGTGGCACTTACGGGGAGAGTTTTTTAAAATGTTTTAATGCAGGTCATAAGTACATAAGTAATGCCACACTGGGAAAAGACCAAGGGTCCATCGAGCCCAGCATTCTGTCCACGACAGCGGCCAATCCAGGCCAAGGGCACCTGGCAAGCTTCCCAAATGTACAAACATTCTATACATGTTGTTCCTGGAATTGCGGATTTTTCCCAAGTCCATTTAGTAGTGGTTTATGGACTTGTCCTTTAGGAAACTGTCTAACCCCTTTTTAAACTCTGCCAAGCTAACCGCCTTCACCACGTTCTCCGGCAACAAATTTCAGAGTTTAATTATGCGTTGGGTGAAGAAACATTTTCTCCGATTTGTTTTAAATTTACTACACTGTAGTTTCATCGCATGCCCCCTAGACCTAGTATTTTTGGAAAGCGTGAACAGACGCTTCACATCCACCTGTTCCACTCCACTCATTATTTTATATACCTCTATCATATCTCCCCTCAGCCGTCTCTTCTCCAAGCTAAAAAGCCCTAGCCTCCTTAGTCTTTCTTCATAGGGAAGTCGTCCCATCCCCGCTATCATTTTAGTCGCCCTTCGCTGCATCTTTTCCAATTCTACTATATTATTCTTGAGATGCGGCGACAAGAATTGAACACAATGCTCAAGGTGCGGTCGCACCATGGAGCGATACAACGGCATTATAACATCCTCACACCTGTTTTCCATACCTTTCCTAATAATACCCAACATTCTATTCGCTTTCCTAGCCGCAGCAGCACACTGAGCAGAAGGTTTCAGTGTATTATCGACGACGACACCCAGATCCCTTTCTTGGTCCGTAAGTCCTAACGTGGAACCTTGCATGAAGTAGCTAATATGATCTTCACACAGTTAATGCAGGAGAACTACTTAAGAGGTGCTAGGTGCTCCCTCGTTAACTCTGTGTTATACAGTAACCCCACACAGGATTACACAAAACAGCTGAAAGACCTTATCAAAACATTTCCTACACAAGCGCAACCTCACCTGAAGAAACTCATACCAAACCAACCTGCTGTGGGCTCATTCTACATGCTACCCAAGATCCACAAACCGGGAAACCCTGGCAGACCAATCATATCAGTATTGGCACACTCACGGAAGAAATATCTGGATTCATAGAGGGAATTCTGAAACCTCTCGTACACAAAACTAACAGCTTCATACAAGACACCACAGACTTTCTGAATAAATTGAAAAATATCAAGCAACCTCCACCTAACACCCTTCTGGTCACGATGGATGTAGAATCACTATACAGCAACATTCCACATGCGGATGGCATAGCTGCATGTGGAAGACTCCTAAAAAAATCCACACTGGACCATCAATACTCACCAGAAACTATTACAAAATTAATCAAATTCATTTTAACTCACAACTACTTCCGCTTTAACAATGATATCTATCTGCAAATAATGGGCACTGCGATGGGCACCAGGACAGCACCCCAATATGCCAACCTTTTTATGGCTGAGCTGGAAGAGACATTTCTGAATACACACCAGACCAAACCTCTAAAATACTACCGGTACATCGATGACATTTTTATGATTTGGACGGAGGGTGAAGAAACTCTGAAACAATTTTATTCTGCCTTCAATACATACCATCCTACAATCAGATTCAAAATTGACTACTCCCCAGAAAAAGTCAATTTTTTGGATACCACGGTCTCAATCAGTGATAGCTGTATACAAACATCTATATACAAGAAACCCACAGACAGATGCAGCTACCTCCACAACTCCAGCTTCCATCCTTCACATACAAAAAGATCCATCATTTACAGCCAAGCCACAAGATACCACCGTATCTGCTCTGACCCAGGGGACAGAGACAAACACCTTAAAAGCCTGAGTGCATCCTTCAAACAGAAAGGCTACAACCCCAAAATAATCTCCAAGAATATTGCCTCCTCCCTCAAAACACCCAGGGAGAATCTGCTACAGTACAAGGAGAAAAAATCCACAGACAGAATTCCCCTTGTAGTGACATACAATCCAGAGCTGGAAAAACTGAGGAAAATCATAAGAGACCTACAACCTATACTCCAGGAGGATGAATTACTGAAAGAGATATTCCCATCCCCACCAGTACTGGCCTTCCGACAACCACCCAACTTAAAACACAAGCTAATCAGAAGTAAACTTCCATCACAGACTGAAAAGGAACAGAAGGGCACACGTCCCTGTAATTTATCCAGTTGCAAACTATGCCAAAATATTTCACAGGACCCCACAGTTACCCACAAAGGAAAGATATTCACCATAAAGGGATCTTTCACTTGCTCATCTTCCAATGTGGTATATATCATTCAGTGTAAAAAATGTAACGAAGGATGCTATATTGGAGAAACAGGCCAGATGCTTAAGACAAGATTCAATTTACATAGACATCATATGAACAATACAGCCAGTAGGGCCCCCACCCCGGTGGGACAGCACTTCACAGAACCAGGACACTGTACCAGTGATTTCACAGTGAGAATACTGAAAGGTAACTTTAAAACCATACAAGAACGTAAGACCTTTGAAGTCAGAATGATTGAATATTTTAACACCCAACAGAAAGGACTTAACAAGGACCTGGGGTTCCTAGCCCATTATCTAATATAATAAAACGCACCGTGAACGTTCTGAAGACAACGTTCTGTGAAGCCGGAAGTTTGAAGCCGGAAGCTTCAAGCTGAAGCCTTCAGCCTTGAAGCCTTGAAGCCATCTGACGTCACTCCCAGTGAAGCCTTCAAGCCAGCCAGCCGTCTCTGCCCCGCCCTCGCCTCAAACCAAACAAATCGGGAAGCGAAGCGTCAGGGAAGGAGGCGGCGCTCCCGACGTAAAGCTAGACGTCGGGAGCGCCGCCTCCTTCCCTGACGCTTCGCTGCACGAACCGCCACGGAGGTAAAGTTAAAACGAAGAAGAAAAAAAAAAAAAGGAAGCATGGATGCGAACGGGGGGGGGGGGGGGGGGGGGGGATGCATGGATGCGAAGGGGGGGCATGGATGCGAGGCATGGATGCGAAGTGGGGGGGGGAGAAGAGGGCGGGCCAGGCTGGGACATGGGAGAGAGAGTAGCATGGATGCGAGGGGGGGGTCATGGAAGGGCAAGAGGGGACTTGCTGGAAAAGGATGAATGGAGGCGGCAGGGGACAGAGGAGCATGGATGGGCATGGATTGGGAGGGCACGACTCAGGGACAGAGGGGAATTGCTGGAAAAGGATGAATGGAGGCGGCAGGGGACAGAGGAGCATGGATGGGTATGGATTAGGAGGGCAGGGCACAGGGAGAGAGGGGAATTACTAGAAATGGATGAATGGAGGGGGCAGGGGAAAGAGGGGCATGGATTGGGAGGGCAGGACTCAGGGAGAGAGGGAAATTGCTGGATAGGGAAAAATGGAGGGGCCAGGTGACAGATGAGCATGGATGGGCATGGATTGGAAGGGGCAGGACACAGGGAGAGGGGAATTGCTGGATAGGGATGAATGGATGGGACAGATGGGCATGGATGGATATGGATTGCACAGCAGGCCTCAGGCATAGAGGGGAAATGCAGGATAGGGAAAAATGGAGGGGCCAGGTGACAGAGGAGCATGGATGGGCATGGATTGGAAGGGCAGGACTCAGGGAGAGGGGAATTGCTGGATAGGGATGAATGGAGGGGACAGATGGGCATGGATGGATATGGATTGCACAGCAGGCCTCAGGCAGAGAGGGGAAATGCTGGATAGGAAAAAATGGAGGGGCCAGGTGACAGATGAGCATGGATGGGCATGGATTGGAAGGGCAGGACTCAGGGAGAGGGGAATTGCTGGATAGGGATGAATGGAGGGGACAGATGGGCATGGATGGATATGGATTGCAGAGCAGGCCTCAGGCAGAGAGGGGAAATGCTGGATAGGGAAAAATGGAGGGGCCAAGTGACAGAGGAGCATGGATGGGCATGGATTGGAAGGGCAGGACTCAGGGAGAGGGGAATTGCTGCATAGGGATGAATGGAGGGCACAGATGGGCATGGATGGATATGGATTGCAGGGCAGGCCTCAGGCAGAGAGGGGAAATGCTGGATAGGGATGAATGGAGGGGGCAGGTGACAGACAAACATGGATGGCCATGGATTGGGAGGGCACGACTCAGGGACAGAGGGGAATTGCTGGAAAAGGATGAATGGAGGGGGCAGGGGACAGATGGCCATGGATTGGGAGGGCACGGCTCACACACACACTCGCTTGGTGTCATACACTCACTCTCACAGAGAATCTGTGTCTCACACACACACTCTCTCTCTTGCCCACACACACACACTCTCTCACACTGTGTCTCACATACAGACTTGCACACACTCTCATTCTCACACACACTCTCTCACAAACACACTCACACCCAGACTCACTCTCTCTCACACACTCACACTTTCACTCTGACTCTCAAACAGTCACTCTCACATACACTCTCCCAAACATACACACTCCAAGGAAAACCTTGCTAGCGCCCGTTTCATTTGTGTCAGAAACGGGCCTTTTTTACTAGTAAACCATAAAGCTGTATGTCTCTGTTGATCACCCCACCCCTCACCTATCCACACCCATCCTGTTAGAATATCAATGATATGCTTTGATGTCCCCATGCATACCTCCGACCCACCCCCATCCTCTCACCCTGTCAGACTGTCATAGTAATGCTTGAAAGTTTTCACTTATATACACTGTCAGCTAGCCCATTTGCTTATTTCCGATCTAACGAAGAAGGGCAACCTTCGAAAGCTAATCAAGAAATGTATTAAGTTATGTCCAATAAAAAAGGTATCATCTTATTTTCTTTTCCATGTTTTATTTTGTTTGATTTCTATTGATAACCTTAAGAGTGGACTAACACGGCTACCACACTCCTCTACCCCGGATTCTATAAATTGAGCCCAAATTTGGGCACCCAAAGTTGCACGAGATCCTGAGAACCACACAGAAATAAATTAGATAACAAGGCATTAACAATCAATTTGCTGTTAATCAATTATTGACGTTATTTGACTCTACTTTGGATTTGCATGTGGATCTGGCTGCACGTGATTCCATAAAGATTTGTGCCCAAATCCTCTCGTGTGCAACCCAAAAAGGGGGTGTGGCCATGGAAGGGGCATTCACAAGTGATGCTCACAGTATTACAGAATTCCAGGGGTCTGCGCCCTACTTACGCACCAAGATTTACACCAGGTTTCACTTGATGTAAATCCTTGGGCCCAAAGTTGGGAGCAGGAATCCCCGCTAACTGCTAATCTATAAAGGGCCCCTTTTACAAAGGTGCACTAATGTTTTTAATGCATGCATTAAATATGCATGTGCTAAATGCTAGAGACCCAATATATTCCTATGGGTGACTCTAGCATTTAACATGTGCTAATCATTAGCGCATTCTAAAAACACTAGTGCGCCTTTGTAAAAGGGGTCGAAAGTGTGCTTAGCCCGGAGCATCCTTTGTAGAATGGTGCTGAGCAGGGGCGTGGCTATGGGGGGTCATGGGGACCTGGGCCCCGCAAATTTCATCTGGGCCCCTGGTTTGGTTGACGGGGGTCCCCAACCCCTACCAGCCGAAGCCTTCTTCAGCACCAGTCTCTGGCGCAGCCGCATTCGCTGCCCTGCTCTTCTTTCTTCTTGCTCCTCCTTTGCATGTTGACGCTCCTTTACGTGAAACTGAGAAGCAGCGTCAGCGTGCACAGGAGGAGCAAGAAGAAAGAAGAGCAGGGCAGCGAATGTGGCTGCGCCGGAGACCGGCGCTGAAGAAGGCTTCGGCTAGTGAGGGTTTGGGACCCCCGCCAGCAAAGGCTTTTGTTTTTGCGGGGGGAGTGACAAGGTGGTGAGAGGAAGCGGCAAGGAGGCAAGGTGAGGCAGTGGGGGCGGCAGGGCGGCACTCAAAATGTGCCCCCAACCTCGGGATCTGGCCCCCTTCCACCGTGAGGTCTGGCTACACCCTTGGTGCCGAGCACCGAGTTTTCCTGGTGCCTAATTTTTGGTGTCATTTACTGAATCTGGCCCTGAGTGCGTACTAATCATACTATCTGGATTCCATCTTGTTTTTCGAAAATGCTAGATATTTTTGTGCTTTGTGCATTTATCTTGTTGATCCATTTTTGACAAAAAAAAGTCCAAGTGAAAAACGCACAAAATCAATCCATTGGGATGTAGGAGGTGCCAGCATTCTTAAATAGACTGGTCCCACAGACATCCCAGCAGAGCAGTGAGGCTCACTAGGGAGCACTGCTGTACAGTGAGCCCTCCAAAGCCTACCAAAAACCTACTGTATCCAACTATACACCACTACAACAGGGCCGCCGAGAAGGGGGGGGGGCATGGGGGACAAAATTCCCCAGGCCCAGGCCTCCAAGGGGGGGCCCAGCGCAGGGGTCTCTCTCCTTCTCCTGCTCCCAGGCAACTGGCGCTGCAGTCCCCGGTCTCACCTGCCCTCCCTTGGCTCCGTCGATAGCCCCCCTCCGTCCACCACCGTGACTGGGCCCCCTGCATTCAAATAGTCAGCGCCTCACCTCTGTGTGAAGGCGGCAGATCGCCTCCCTTCAGGCCCTCCCTCACTGTGCCCCACACTCGCGGAAACAGGAAGTGATGAGGGCGGGATACAGTGAGGGAAGGCCTGAAGGGAGGCGATCTGCCGCTTTCACAGGGAGGTGAGGTGCTGCCGATTTGAATGCAGGGGGCCCGGTCATTGTGGCGGATGGAGGGGGGCTATCGATGGAGCCAAGGGCGGGCAGGTGAGACCGGGGACTGCAGCGCCAGCGACCTGGGAGCAGGAGAGGGAGACGACAGTGGTAGGGATTGAGGGGTGGCGGCAGGCCCCGGGGGCGGCCTTGCCCCGGACCCGGCTCAGTCTCTTGGCGGCCCTGCACTACAATAGCCCTTATGGCTGCAGGTGTCACCTGTATGTGGGTACAGTAGGTTTTTGGTGGGTTTTGGAGGGCTCACCTATTCTACCACAGGTGTAACAACTAGAGTGGGTTATCAGCCTGGGTCCCCTTCTCCACAGTGCATTGCACCAACCAACAGCCTGCTCCAGGGACCTGCTTGCTGTTCTAACAGAACTGCTATAGCATCTGAGCCTGCTGGTATGTACTGTTTCTTTCACATCTTTGGGGGTTTGGGAGGGGGGTCAGTGGCCACTGAGAGAGTAAGAGGGGGGTCTTTTCTTTATTCCTGCAGTGGTCATCTGGTTATTTAGGGCACTTTTTTTGTGACTTAGTCACTATTAAAACAGGTCTAGCTTAAAACATCTTAGTTTTAGTCCTGGACATTTTCGTTTTGTTCCATTACAGCTGAAAAACATCCAGGTCTTAGGAACACCCAAATCCCACCCTTAGCACACCCCAACACATCCCCTTGAGATTTGGATGCACTGCAGACGAACAGCATATAAAAACATCTGGGAAATGGGTTTTGAAAATACCGATTTGGACGTTTTGGTGAGAAAAAACATCCAAATGCTGCTTCATGGCACTTTTTAGATGTTTTTCTCCTTCAAAAATGAGCCCCATAGGCACCTAATTGTCAATCAATGGCGCTTTTGACATGCCCAAGTGATGTGTACCTCAAGCAGCCATCTTAAAAGACTGCCCAGTATGGTTTTATATTTTAAGGGCCCAGTCATTCAGGGAAATGAGTGGGGAAAAATCCTTAATGGGATTGCTTGCTTGGCAAATATCTCCAATTTATGTTAACAATTTAGAATGTACTGTGCTGTCTAATTCTCTACTGCTTTTAATTCTGCAGCTCATTCAAAATCAAAACATTTTGCCATTGGGGATGAATATAAAAGTCTCTTTACATGGATCAGTTTGAGCAGTGCATTTTTTCTAGCAAAAAAGGTGCCGGTACTCAAATACTAGGCCACTCTTCAGGGGTGGGGTGATCACTGAGGGACTCACCCCACAATAGCCAGGCCCCCTGCAACCAGTCACAGAACCTATGACAAGGCCGAATTGGTGTGCACAGCCTGAGCTCTTTCATTATAACTTGGGGTCTATGGGTCAATTTTAGCAGACAATAGAAAAGGTGCCGGTACTCAGTACCCCCAAGTGCCCCCTCAAAAAAAGCCCTGAGTTTGAGTTATCTTACTGAAAGGCAGAAAGTCAGGAATAAGCATTGCATTAACTAGTCTCTCCGTGTTCCAGAGTTTCCCTTGTTTTGTTTTGTTTTGTTTTGTTTTGTTTTTTTGTCCAAGTGTCTTTACTGGATTTCAGTATATAAAAAGCAAAGTATAACAAGTCTGAGGATTCCCCCTCAGTCATTTGGTACAGTAAATTACACTGCTTCCTGTCTTTTTCAAACTCAGGGGAAAAAAACTGCTGCCAGTGCTTTGGGTTCAACTTACTGCAATTAATACCTGAGTAGTTCTTTGTACCATTAATTAAAAATCACACTGAGGAATAGTAGTAGATCAGAAGAAAACTCTTCCAATAGGAAAAGAAGGTGACCAACCTGCAAAAAGCTTTTAATTCTGATCTTATAGCAAAACATAGACTATTGGGAACTTATCCAGCTTCCGTTAGACTAGAAATATAGCAAAGAAATTATGGGAGATGGAGGTGGAACTATTTAGTTCAAAAGCCCTATCTTCTTTTAAATATAAAGAAGGGTTGTCCGTTATACAGTGTTTCACTGTATCAGTGAGAAAAGGCCTTTACAGTTTTAGTGCCTGCTCTTGGACTGGCTGATCTTTGGTACTGCCACTAGAGGTCACTGACATTCTTTGCTTTCTTATTTTTTTTTTTAATTATTATTTTTGCTATTACTTATGCATTTCTTTGTAGTGAAGTGTTTTTAATTTTAAATTTTGCTACAGACAGATATTCTTCTGGATGAATATTCTAACTGTATACCATAAAATATAACTTATGATTTTATTCCATAAAATATACGTCATAATTTTATACCACTTTCAATACAAATCCATTCTGCTTATGGCTAAGGAAGTTTACATCGGTAGATATTCCTTTATATGTAATAATATGGAATCCACTAAGGTCTTACCCTAACCCAGTACTTCTATGAGAGACCTCTGCAGACTCTCGCAGCCTCCATTGAATTGCTATCCCCACACGATACATTGTAACCGCCCCATTGTCCCATGTAAACCGTATTGAACCTACCAATAGGTGGGAAAATGTGGGATAGAAGTGCAGTAAATAAATAAATATTCTAGAAGACGTACATAAATTGCCATCCTAACTGAGCTAATTAAAAAAAAAAATCATAAATAAATTAGGGGTCCTTTTTAGAAAGCTGTGTGAGTAAATGGTTTGGGGTAAATTCTATGTTGCGCCTAAAAATTGGCATCAAAAATGAAATGCGCTTAGCATGATTGTACAAAGAGTATGCGTCATTTATAGAATTCTGCTGCGCACTAAGCTGCACCTAACTGTACGTGGCTGCAATTAGGCCTGCAATAAGCAGACTCAAATAGTATTACAGCCTTAGGGGCCCTTTTGCTAAAGGATTGCCAAGCAGCAATTGGCTTGCCGTGTGACAGTGGTGTACCAAGGGCGGGGAGGTAGGGGCGGTCTGCCCCAGTGCACACTGCAAGGAGGTGCAGGAAGCAGCCACACAGCTGCCAGCTCTGCTGATTCCCTGTTCCCTCTGATGTTACTTCCTGTTCCAGGGCAGGGAACCGGCGGAGCCAACAGCCATGTGACTGCTCCCAGCACCTCCAGGAAGTAAGAGCTATGCACTTGGGGGGGGTGGAGGTGATGCGTCAGGGGTGTCATAATTCATGGGGGGGGGGTGATGCATCAAGGGGCATGGCGGCAATCAACCCTGGGTGGCAGCCAACCTAAGAACACCACTGTCGTGTGGCAACCCAGAGCTACCGCTAGCCCAATATGGCCACCGGCGGTAATTCCGCCCCCAGCATGCAGCATTTCCAGAGTTGCTGGAATTTTTGAAAAATTAATACCATGATTGGTTACCTGCAGGTTAGTGCGGGAGCCCTTACTGCCACCTCAATGAGTGGCAGTAAGTGCTCCCCCCTGAAATGGTCACAAGGTAAGTGCGAACTTACCGCATGGTCATTTTTTTTCCACCTTTTTACCCACTGCGATAAAAGGAGACTGGTGTTCATCAAAAACTGGTGCTGCCACTAACACAGGGCCCCTTTTACTGCAGCTTACTAAAAGGGGCCCAAGTTAGGCACACTTAGGGGTGATTCTATATCGACATGCATAAAATCTGGGAATGCCCCTAAACATGCCCCCAAATTCTTATGCAGGATAGCATTTAGGTGCATTCCATTATAGAACTAGATATACACATAAATCCTAATTATTGCCAATTAGTGCTAATTAGTTAATTGCCAATTATTGGTGCTGATCGGCATGTTCAATTAAGTTGTATGCACAATTTGGCCGTGCTGCCAGATTTGCATACACAACTTTAGGTGCCAAATACAGAATTCGGGTGTCAGCACATTCTAATACAGGACTTTTCCATTCGCTACACGCCAACACCCATTCCTAGAACAGCCGTAAATTCAGCCTTTGTCAATTATTTCTTTTTCTTGCCATGCGCTAATATTAGCATTAGCGTATGACCAATGAAGAAAGGGCTTCTGCATTTAGCGTTATTCAGTTAGTATGTGCTAATGTTGGCATGCTAGCTGAATTGCTCTTCCCTGTCTATCATCTGTCCCTGACCCATCCTCTCTCCAAAATAAATATCACACAGTTAGCATGCTCACAGACAAAACTAATTCAAAAGACTTTAATGCATCTTGCATTAGGCCTTTTTTCCCATGTTAAACATGTTAGTGCTCAATGCGATTTATTAAAAGGGCCCCTAAATGTGAATGTGTTCCAAAAATGTGATCTTGGGCAATTCTAAAATACATGTTCTGTAAAACATCTGCATTAATTTTCATACGAAAAGAAAAGCTTGATAGAATGTGCCTTCTGGAAGGTTGTACGTGCAGGACGTCAGACTCAGAAACAGAACGAAGGAAGAAGAGGACCTTGGGTGGCGGGGGTTGGGGTCCCCCGCCAGCAAAGGTAGCAGATGGCGGATTGAGGGTGGGTTGGCGGCGGGAGGGGGGTCGAGAGGGTCGTCGGCAGGGGGGTCCAGGGCTGAATCTATGGGGGTCCAGGCCCCCGTAGCCCCACGTGGCTACACCCCTGGCAGGTACAAAGCTGGGGGTTTCTTTGAAAAGAAATGGCCATGCAGTAAGTGAACCACTTGCCGCATGGCCATTTTTTTTGGGGGGGGAAGCACTTACCGCCACACATTGAGGTGGCAGAAAGGGCTTCCGCACTAACCTGGCAGTAACCAGGCAGTACACGATGCTGCCTAATTACCATCAGGTAAGCCCCAGCACTACAAAAATCAAAAATATTTTTGTAGTGCCGGAAATGGCACACAGTGGGAGTGGGAACTACGACTCGGCTCTTGTGGTAACCCAGCGGTAGTTCCGGATTGATGTGTGGCAAACCCATTGCCGCACGCCAACCCTTTAGTAAAAGGGCCCCCAAGCTGTGATAGAAAGGGGCCTTAGCGCACCTTTGTGCAGGTTTTTCCCACAGGGTAAGGACATTTTTACCATAGATGGAAAATGGCCGATTTTCCATTTGCTCTATTAACGTTGCCGTTAGCATGTGGCCATTTTAAAAAAATGAGCATGTGAGCACATACCAACATCTAATTTGTAGGCGGTAAGGGCTCATGTGCTAAGGGGCCCTTTTACTAAGCAGCAGTAAAAGGGGTCCTGCACTAGTGGCGGCAGACATTTTTGCCACGTGCTGAGGCTGTTTTTATTGCAGTGGTTAAAAAGGCCGATAAAAGAAATGGCCAAGTGGTAAGGCTGCACTTACACGAGAGGGGGAGCACTTACCGCTACCCACTGAAGTGGCGGTAAGAGCTCCCACATTAATCTGGTGGTCACCAGCCAGCACTCGGCACTGCCCAATTATTGCCAGGTAACCAACCCCCTGTGGAAATATTTTTCAAATATTTCTACTTGCGCCGGAAATGCCGCATGCAGGGGGTGGAACTACCACGGCCCAATGTGGGTGCCAACGGTAGTTCTGGATTGCCATGAGGTAAACCCACGGTGGGCTTATCGCTGCTTTCTAAAAGGGCCCCTAAAACTTGTGCTAATCAGTTAGCGTGTGATAATGTATCTGCACTAACTGATTAGTGCAGAAATGCCCACTCTCTGCCCCCAAATTCCCCCTCCGTGATAAAATTGTAAATATGTTTAGCGTGCAATGTGCACACACAGATATGTGAATTATCACAGAATGCCTGAGCGCATCCTGCGCAAACCTCCTTTTAAAATGTGGTAAACGTGCATCTTAGTAAAAGGATCCCTAAGTAGTCTGCGACTGTATCCTGCCTTTGTCCATTTACACTGGCTGTACACTACCTATTATTATTATTAACATTTGTGTAGCGCTACCAGAGGCACGCATGGCTGAACACCTGACACAGAGAGACAGTCCCTGCTCGATAGAGCTTACAATCTAAAAATACAGACAGACAAGACAATTAAGGGCGAGGAAAGTACTGGGTGAGAAGGAACAAGGATAGGGGAATTGAGTAGTGGTTAGGAGCCAAATGCAGTGGTGAAAAGGTGGGTTTTCAGCATAGATTTGAAAACAGGTAGAGATGGAGCTAGGCGTACAACCTTGGATGAATTTCTTCAAAAGTTGTATAAATAAATCCACCAAGCCTGGAAGATGAGTTCATTTGTCATGCGGGAGGGAAGTGAGTGTGTTGTGGGATGTGGGAGAAAAAGGAATAGAAAATGTTATGTTATCCTTCTTGTTGTATTTTTATCTATTGTTTTCTTTTTCAATTAAAAAAAAATTAAAAGTCTTAACAATTAAATTGAATTCTATAACTACTCAGTTTTTCTGTTCTTATAGTAACAGATTTGAATTAAATATTTCAGTCTGTTTATACTTAAAAGGACCAGGCAGTAAAATATCTACCATTTTTCCCTATAGGAAAAACCTTTATATCATAATAACTTACAGTGTCTTAAGTTTTTCAGAATAATCTTTTTTTTTCTGATTCCTAGATTTTCATATATTGCAGTCTCTCTCTCTCTCTCTCTCTCTCTCTCTCTCTCAATCTCTCTCTCTTTCTAGATAAGCATATATTTATTTATTTATTTATTTATTTATTTGTTTGTTTATTGCCATTTATTTACTGCCTTTTTGAAGGAATTCACTCAAGGCGGTGTACAGTAAGAATAAATCAAACATGAGCAACAGACAATTACAGCAGTAAAAATATTCAAATAAAAATATAAAGAATGGCATAATATGCTACTTACAATGTCAGCACAATATGTAATAGAACATTTAATTGACAGTGAAGGGTATAAGCAAAGATGGAACATATAGATAGGTAAGAGAGTAAGATAAGTTAGAAAATACGGTGACTAATTTAAAGAAAGGTGTACATGGGGTCAGAGAAATGGTTAAATATTATCTCAGCTAGGGTAGGAGTGGATATAAATGTCATATATATATATATATATATATATATATATATATATATATATATATATATATATATATATATATATATATATCATTCTAGATGTCACCCATTGAAAATCTTCCTACCAAGTCCCACCACACCAGGCCTATCTCTAGGTCAGCAATCACACTGTGGAAGTAGCGCAGCCATTGTCCTCTGATGCGCCAACCCTCTTTTCAATCCACACAGCCACCAGAGTCCTACATTGCAGTGTGACTCCATGCAAGGATGCTCCTTAGTAAGCACCTGGTGTCCACATGTACACCCCACCAGTCACTGAGAGTCAAACACCACTCAGCACCTATGGCTCCTGTTTACTAAAATGTGCTAAAGTTTTTCAACTACCACACAGTAGGGTCAATGCAGAAAACCATGAGTTACAGTCACTGAGTGCATGGCTTCTAACATGAAATTTCCACGAAAACTTACTGCCAAGACGTAGTAATCAATGAACATGCAAATTATTGCTGCATTAAAAAGTGTGTGCTCTCACAAAAAGACAGTGAACACCCTTAACCTGAGCTTATTGCTAAATGCCCCCCATTCACACACTGACAGAAAGGGAGACATATTTTAACCCATTGCCATACAAGGGGTCATCTCCACACAAAAAAATCCCCTGATCCCCACAAGTTAATACCCCTAATAATCCAATTCTCCAACCCACCAAGATGCAGGAGCAATACACACTTTTAAAAAATGGCTACACAACACCTGACCTTGTGCGATGCACCTTGGGACTCACCATGTGCAGTCAGTCTGCCAAATAAGGGAATGTTTTCATCCAGACTACCTTATTTGGCAGACTGACCCTATGTGATGCATCCCAGGATGCACTGCATGAGGTCAGGGGCCACCATTTTCAAAAATAGTACCAGAGAAGCAAGAGTGAATGTGTACCACTCATGTCTCTTCCTGAGGATATGTCATGGGTAGGGGGGGGGGGGTTGGAGGACTAGTGTGCTGGCCTAGACACTAGGGCTATTTGGGGGGAGATTAGGGGATCAGGGGGCTTTTGTGGTGAGGAATTAGATGATAGGAGTTATCTTGGGAGGGGTGTGGGGTCCTGAGGGGTCCAGGAGGTTCATGAGGCTTGGGGTACCAGTAAACACCAAGGTTATTGGGGGGAGTCAAGGGGTGAGGGAGTACTCTAGACACCAGGGCTTTTTTCTATAAGCCGTGCCTAAAGTTTGGTGTGGTTTATAGAATAATCGCTTAAGTGACGAGGTCGCTTGTAAATTTAGGTGCTGTCATTTGCACGAATGAAAATGTGGTGGAAGTGCCCACAACCCTCCCATTTCCATGCCCCCTTTTTGGACTGTGCGTAAATTTTAGGACTGTATCCTGCACCTAACTTTACTTGCATGAGTCCCAATTAAATCTAATTAGTGCCAATAATTGCTTGTTAAAAAGCCAAATATTGGCACTAATTGGCTCATTATTCTATTAAAATTACACTTGCAAATCAGAAATGCACCTAAATTTCCACACACAATTTTTAGTGACCTTTATAGAATTAGGGAAAAAGCTTCCAAGGTGCAATGCTTGAAGGAAAAAAAATATAAGCAATATTATTACATTCTGCTGTTTCTACTCATTAAACAATAATAAAACAGGAATATTGTTAACAAATTATTTTGCTACACTATATACACATCCTTCTTTCTGTCTTCTAATAGATCTAGGGGCCTATTTACAAAGCTGTCTGAGCTGTGTAATATGGTCTTTAGCCCACTCTGGGGCCCTTTTTTAAAGCTTAGTGCACGCTAATGGAATTAGTACACGCAAAATGCTAAGAAACCCATAGGTATAAAATGGATTCTTAGCATTTAGCATGTGCTAGTTCCAGTGGTGTACCGAGTTCGGGGCAGTGGGGGCGATCCACCCCGGGTACACGCCACTGGATTGGTGCAGAAAGCAGCTGCGTGACTGTCGGCTCCGCTGGTTCCCTACTCCCTCTGCTGCAGAACAGGTTACTTCCTGTTCCGGAGCAGAGGGAGCAGGGAGCCAGCAAAACCAACAGCCGCACGGCTGCTCGCAGCAGGTAAGAATGCACCCGGGGGGAGCGCTTGGGTAATACGCCGGGGGAGGTGTTTATGTGCTGGAGGGTGTTGATGCGCCAGGAGGGTGTTGATGCGCTGGGGGGGTGTCGTGCTGCACCCGGGGGAGACGGATGCCGTTGCACCCAGTGGGGGGTGTGCAGCGGCGATTCGCCCTGGGTGGCAGCCGACCAAGGATCGCCATTGGCTAGTTCTCTTAGTGCATGCTAAGCTTTAGTAAAAGGGCCCCTCTAACAGCACAGTGCAATAACTGTAGCATGCGCTAATTGCCATATTGAATATTTAATATGGAAAATGGCATTTTGGGGGTGGAGCGTGGACAGGAATTGGGCTCATTACAGTTACTGTGCAAGTTGGTAGAGTGCATTTACTGCTAACCTGTCAGATTATACAGAGCAGGTGACTCACCTCAAGAGGTTTAGCCAACTTCATTGGCTTTATTGGCTGTGCTGTTTTCAGTAGCAATTTCTTCTCTAACTTAACTGCCCAATAGCACTTTCCAAAACGCTAGGAACACCCCAATATTTAATGGAGGTTTTGCAGTTCATGCATGTTAATATTGGGGTGTTACTAGGGCCAGTGCAGAAAGCTACCATGGGTAGAAGCTTGTGATTACCAAAAGGACTACATACACATTACTTGGTCCATGATGCAGAAAGGGGCTCAGCCCAGAAGTCAATTCACAGGGTAGAAATTGGCGCACAGGGTATTAAATAAATGGTAATGAGGTTATCAGCTATTCTGTTCCGATGTAGAGAACTACTACAGAAGATTTTGCCAGGTCTGAGGAGGGGTAGATCGGTAAGCGCATCCTTCTACAGTAGTTGCATCGGGGCAGAGGAGCTCTCAGACCCTGATGCCTCCTCTCCCATGAGATGACACCCAATCCTCTGACCCACCCCACCTGATGACCCCTGACTCCTCCGTGTAGGCATCTACATGGTTAGCGCTTGCTAACTTTTAGCGTGGCTAAAAATGCTAATGCATCTTTATAATAGGGGTCCTAAGCATGCCTTACTAAAAGGACCCCTACAATATTCATTGGAAAAGAATTGTTAGCAATTTAATGGGCGAAAAAAAAAAAAGAAAGATTTAAACGCTATTCTCTGGCTAAAGACATTGCCCTTCTTCAAAACTGCTTTGGTTTTCCTGTCTGATTATATTCCAGTAATGGGAGCAAGAGATTCTGATGTCACGTCCAATTAACAAAGAACAATTCAAGCGAGGGCTAGCCCGGGTCTGAGGGGATGGCATCAGGAAAAAACTGAGGAGAACTGTCACAGGTTGCTGCACAAGCCCGTGTCCCACCCCCCTCCCACCCCCTCTACCCCTGCTCATACCTCTCCTACTCCCTTCACCCTTCCCCATCTCTACCTACGTATCTCTTTTATTATTCTGCTATAATTAGCTTATATTTTCTCTAGCAATACTCTGTAATCCATATTATTATGTAAGCCGCATTGAACCTGCTTTAAGTGGGAAGCGCGGGGTACAAATGTAATAATAAAATAAAATAAGATCTGCCTAAAGGAGACACTTAGGAGCAGCTTCTATATATGGCTCCTATAAAATTGGTGCTGAAATCAGTGCTTACTAAGCGTATTCTATAATCGGTGCCTAGATTTAGGCGCTGATTATAGAATATGCTTAGTTGATATTTCAGCGCTGATATCTGTGCGCATCATTTATGCCAATGAAAACCTGGAGTAAATCTCAGCACGTAGATTAAGGAACTCTCAGCCATATTCTATAACTAGGTGCCTAAATTTTGGAACATCCATGAACTATCCATTTCCCCGCCCATAACCATGCCCACTTTGGACTCAGTATATTAGAAGTTCGGCACACATCATTAGAATACATTTAGGGGGTTGTTTACTAAAGTTTAGCTTGAGTTATCTGCAGCAGGGCTCATAGGAATAAAATGCGCCCTGCTGCAGGTAACGCGAGCTAAGTGTTAGTAAACAACGCCCTTAGTGAGTTGTGTGCCTAAATTCTAATCAGTGCCAATTAGTGCCCATTATTGCTTGTTAAATGCTGTTATCTGCACTCATTAGCTTGTTAAGCCAATTAAGTTACACACGGTGTTATAGAATCTGCACCGATTTTGGCACCTAAATCTAAGCGCACTATATAGAATCCGGGGTTAAGGCCTTCCTTCAAACAACTCTGGAAGAACACAAAGGGCCAGATGCACTAAACCTAACAAGCCAGCAACATGGGTTTAAAACTGGTTCTAGCTAGTTTAGCGCACAAGTAGTAAACCGGGGACATGCACAAAAGCGCATTTTCCTGTCACGGTAGCAGCTAACGAAAACGGAATGCAAATGATCCAAAGGCTATTATAATGAGCTGCACTACCATTGCAAGGCTATTATAATGAGATGCACTACCGTTTTCCGATCCCCTTACTGTGGAAAACTTAACGGGAGGTCTACACCTCTCGTTGTGGCAAAGGAAAGAATCGGAAGAAAAAAATGTTATCAGGGACGTCCTTTTTGGATGTCCTTCACTCAAAAAAAAAACCCTCTAAAAAGACGTCCTTTTTGGACGTCCTTCACCTGTAACAAAAAAAACCCACTACAAAAAGACGTTCTTTTTGGACAACCTTCACTGCGTGATCCCGTTTAGCTCAACTGAGAGAGACCTGGTGGTCTCTCAGCCAATCACAGCGCGTTTAGCTGAGCTAAACACGCTGTGATTGGCTGAGAGAGACCTAGGGGCGGAAGGAGGAGTGGCCTAGTGGTTAGAGTAGTGGACTTTGGTCCTGAGGAACTGAGTTCGATTCCCACTTCAGGCACAGGCAGCTCCTTGTGACTCTGGGCAAGTCACTTAACCCTCCATTGCCTGCCACATTGAGCCTGCTATGAGTGGGAAAGTGCAGGGTACAAATGTAACAAAAAAAAAAAAAAGATGGACGGATGTCAAAGACGATGGATGTCCTCAACTGCGCTCTCCTGCTAGGATCACGGAAGGGAGGAACCCGAACCGCATCGGAGTCTTCCTGCAGCAGGCCATGGAGGGGGTGAGCGGCGCGGTGTCTTCCTTTCCTGGGCGGCACAGGGAGGTGCAGGGACGGCCACAGGCAAAGTGCAAAAAGCGGATGTTATCAGGGACGTCCTTTTTGGACGTATTTGGCATGCGCAGAGCAGCCAGCATAACGCTTGGCTGCTCTGCGGATGCTCGACCGGCTGACCGGCCGACTGGCTTCCGAGGGAATAGAGAATGCAAGTGAGCTACAACGAGCAGCTCATTTGCATTCCGTTTCCTTGATGCATGGCCATTCCCTACCGATTCGCTATTGAATTGGTAAGGGAAGAGCTCTTCCGAGGACCTTACTGCATCTGGCCCCAAGTCACAATTTCATTTTTTCCTCTTACATTTTTACTATATTTCTAATCCTGAATTGTATTTTAAATTCCAGGAGATTACTAAAATCATATCACTACATCATTTCAAGCAGTATTCTAAGAGAACTCCCCCCCCCCCCCCCCAAAAAAAAATGAATAGCCTTACTTGTAGTTTATTTTTTTAAGGTGGTTTAGAGGGGCATTTTCAATATGACATCTAAATATGATTTTGGACATTTTGTGAAAAACTTATAAAAATCCAGTAGTGAACAATAACCAAACCAGAAAAACATCCAACTTTTTGTTTCAAAAATGACCATTTGCTAGATGTTTTTGTGCTCACTTTTCAGGAAAAAAAAGTCCAAGGGAAAAATGCACAAAAACAAGCCATTGGGATGTATGGGGGGAGGGGGGTCAGCATTCTTACTAGACTAGCCACACAGACATCCCAGCACAGCAGTGAGGCACCCTAGGGAACACTGCAGTGGACTTCACATAAAAGGTCCCAGATACACATCTCACCATTACCTCCTTATATTGGATGGGGAGCCCTCCAAAACCCACAAAAACCTACTGTACCCAACTGTACACCACTACTATAACCCTTATTCCTGCAGGTGTCACCTCTATGTAGGTACAGTAGGTTTTTGCTGGGCTTGGAGGGCTCACACTTTTCACCACAAGTGTAACAGAGTGGGATATGGGCCTGGGTTCCTTCTGTATAGTGCACTGCACCACTCACTAGGCTGCTCCAGGGACCTGCTTGCTGCTCTGAAAGGACTGATCAAAACAGGGGCGTAGCTAGGTGGGGCCACGGAGGCATGGGCCCCCGCAGTTTAGCCCTGGCCCCCCTGCCGCTGACCCTCCCTCACCACATTTGACCCTCCCTCCCGCCGCCAACCCTCCCCCGCCGCCGCCATCAGGTACCTTTGCTGGCAGGGGTCCCCAAACCCCCACCAGCCAATGTCCTCTTCAGTGCTGGTCTCCGGCGCATTCGCTGATCTGGATTCTGTTTCTGACATGAGTCCTGACGACCTGCAGGACGTCAGGACTCACATCAGAAACAGAATCCAGATCAGCGAATGCGCCGGACTCAGAGACCGGCGCTGAAGGGGACCGGCTGGTGAGGGTTGGGGACCCCCGCCAGCAAAGATACCTGGCAGTGGCGGGGGAGGGTTGGTGGCGCCGGAAGGGGGGGAGTTGAAAGGGACGGGGGAGGGATGGTGGCACTGGGGGGGGGGGTCAAAAGTGGCAGGAGGGTCGGTGGCGCTGGGGGGGGGGCTAAAATGTGTCCCCTCACCTCGGGCTCTGGACCCCCTTCCCGCCGAAGTCTGGCTACGCCCCTGGATCAAAACATCTGAAGCTGTCATAGAAGCTGGTAGGTACTATTTCTTTCAAATCTTTGGGGGATGGGAAGAGGTTAGTTACCACTTGGGGAGTAAATGGGGGGGGGGGTTATGCCTTAACCCCTCCAATGTTCATCTCATCATTTAAGGCACCATTTTGTGACTTAGGTGTGATTGAAACAGGTCTAGACTGAAATGTCTAACTTTTAGCCCTGGGTGTTTTTGATATGTTCTATTATGATAGACAAACATCCAAGTTTTAGGAACGCCCAAAACCCACCCCCAACATGCCCCCTGGTCATTTGGACGCACTGCAAGGAAAAATATCTCAAAGCCAAGTTTTGAAAATTGTGATGTGGATGTTTTTCGGAGAGAACGTCCAATGCCGCTTTATGCCATTTTTGAAACATCTTTCCTCTTTTGAAAATGAGCCCCTTAACTTTTTAGTATAGTGTAAGTATCCCGAAAACTTTGGGTATTTTTCAACCTACAGCGAGCCTTCTGTTTTCAGACAGATAGATAGATAGATACGCATATTTCATGATACCGGTGAAATTTTTAACAATAGGAAAATATTAGTGTTATGAATAGAAAAAGTTTTCTTCTGATTTTAAAGTGCCTGTCCCCTTCTAAACTTATTTTTGAGGAGAGGATAGTTTCCTCTTTCTTGATATGATTTATTGGTGAAGGAATTTTTAAAAATTAGAGACCAGTAATGACAACTTAATGACTTCGGGGTCCTTTTATTAAGCTGCACTAATAGATTTAGTGTGTTCCTATGATTAGCATGCACTAAATGACAAGACACCCATTATATTCCTATAAGCAACAACATTTTTTGTGAAAAATGAAACAGGCCCTAGGAAGGCTCTCATCTAAGCGATTTCTCCTCTCTGCCAGCCATCCAGGGATGCAGATGGACAAATTATTATATAGAGAGATGGGCATCTCATCATTTAGCATGCACTAATCATTAGTGTGTGCAAAATCTGTTAGTGCACCTTAGTAAAAGGACCCCTTAGTTTGAACACAAATCATATCGGCAGGCCATCACTTTTTATCTCCCTTATGCTAACTCCCTGGCTGTCCCTCATATTGCTGGTGTAATTCTGATGCATTTAGTCCAGGGCAAATTTTTTTAAAGTACTCTTAAACATAAAGTATGTTAAAGATTTAAGGGATAATTATGTCTGTCCTATAGTATGGAAGACTATTTCTTAATATTATAGGTAGTAAAAAAAAAGGAAGAAGGGTAGTTTTGATTTCAACAAGCATATTTGATTTTACCAATAAACTAGAATTTCCCTCGTGCAGGTGACATATATTTGAGATTAAATGATTCTTTAATCCTTAATCAGCTATAAAATACCTTCAGAAAATTCAGTTGATTATTTTCCTGTACACAGCATTAAGCATGTTTAGTCCATTCCCCGCCCAGAAATTAATACATCTGTTCTATAAATGAAGACATTGCTTCTTTTATAAGACCACTTTCTAAATTTGCTTTGTCAGAAATTGACAAGCTTTCAGAAGAGCTGCTGCCTCCAAGTTTTCCATTCAACAAACTATCGATAGGGATGGGCAGTGGGAAAGTTTTGTGGTGAGTCGTTCCCTGCATCATTTATGGGGATGTTTGCTGTGTTCATTTTTTTTTCCATTTGTTTTCCCCTCTGGGATGAATGTCGTCAAGCATGAACTATCAGGAAAAAAGTGCAGACTCTCAGAAATAGCACACCTGCTTTCCAAATAGTGCACAATTGGTGTAAAAGAGTTACACCATTATCAGTGGACAAAAAACTCAAAAGGGAAATTCTATAAATGGCACTGAAAATTAGGCACAAATAAAAAATCAGCATGCAATATCTCTATATAATAATTGGTCAATGTGCCTCCCTGGGTGGCTGCTGGCTGGGTACGTAACAGCATGCAAATGAGCTGACGTCAGCTCGCCTCCAGCATTCTTTTCCCTCTCAGTGTCCCACCCTCGCGGAAAGACGAAATGAGGTCAGAGGAGGGCAGGACACTGAGAGGGAAGGCAGGAGGGCAGGACACTGAGAGGGAAGGCAAGGGAAGGCTGGAGGCGACGTGAGCCGAGCCTGCCGCCGCTATGACTTGAGGTAACATGAACGGCTTAAAGGCAGGGCGGCAGGAAGGACAAGAGGGCTGCTGTGGGAGATGATGGTGTTCAGGTGAGGGCTGGGGTTCAACTCCACCTTGGGTGCTTAAAACAGAGGTAGGTGGGGGCGCCTCACTGGACATGGATTGGAGGGGAGGGGAATCGCTGGACATCGATGGGATGGGATGGAAGGGGAGACTTGCTCGACTTGGAGAGGAGGGCAGGGGACAGAGGAGAAATCGCTTAGACAAGAGTCACTGGCCATGGATGGGATGGGAGGGGAGGGCAGAGTTGAATCTCTGGACATGGATGGGATGGGAGGGAGGGCAGAATCATGGGACATGGATAGAAGGGCAGGGCAGAGGAGAATCGCTGCACATAGATGGTAGGAGAGGGGAGGGCAGGGGAGTGAGGAGAAATTGCTTAGATGAGAGCCTTCCTAGCCCCCCCCCCCCCCCCCCCCCCCATTTCATTTTTCACGAAACGGGCTTTGTTGCTTGTCATTCTATAACTAGTAAAAAAGGCCCATTTCTGACACAAATGAAATGGGCGTTAGCAAGGTTTTCCTTGGCTCCCCTGCAGCCACCCATGTCCAGTGACCCTCCTCTGGACATGTATCAGCTGTGAGGCATGTTTTTTTCCCCCGGGTTTTGAAGTTGACATCATAATAGCTACGGTGATGTCAGTCTGATCTACACAGCCTAGCAGACCACCTCAGAATGTGGCTTCATCCCAGGCACAGAATGTTGGAGGTGAGAATTATTATATAGGATAACAATTGGAGGAGTAGAGGAGTAGCCTAGTGGTTAGTGCAGTGGACTTTGATCCTGGGGAACTGAGTTCGATTCCCACTGCAGCTCCTTGTGACTCTGGGCAAGTCACTTAACCCTCTATTGCTCCTGGTACAAAATAAGTACCTGAATATATGTAAACCACTTTGAATGTAGTTGCAAAAACCTCAGACAAGCGGTATATCAAGTACCATTTCCCTTTCCCTATTTGAGATTCTACATGGAAAGTAGAATTGGAGATTCTAGATGGAATGTTGCTACTATTGAGATTCTGTTGCTACTATTTGAGATTCTACATGGAATGTTGCTATTCTACTAGCAACATGCCATGTAGAAGCCTGCCCCTGCAGATCAGCAATGCGGCCGCGCAGGCAGGACGTCAGACTCACAGAAACAGAAGCCTGCGCAGCTGCATTGCTGATATGCAAGGGCAGGTTTCTACATGGAAAGTTGCTAGTGGAGGAGTAGCCTAGTGGTTAGTGCAGTAGACTTTGATCCTGGGAAACTGAGTTCGATTTCCACTGCAGCTTCTTGTGACTCTGGGCAAGTCACCTAACCCTCAATGCCCCTGGTACAAAATAAGTACCTGAATATATGTAAACTGCTTTGAATGTAGTTGCAAAAACCTCAGAACAGCAGTATATCAAGTCCCATTTCCCTTCCCCTCCCTTTCCCCTATAAAGGGCACTCAGGGATGAGCATCACTTAGGGGTCCTTTTACCAAACTGCAGTAAAAAGGGCCCCTACACTAGTGGCGGGGGCCTTTTTGCCAGGTGTTGTGACCCTTTTTATCACAGTGGGTAAAAAGGTCAAAAAAATGGCTTGGCCATGAGTTAAGATTTCATTTACTGCGTGGCCATGCTGGGAGGGAGGGTAGCCCTCCATGTCACCCATTGAGGTGGAGTTAAGGGCTCCCACGCTATCCCGGCGGGAACCGGGTAGCACGCAGCGCTGCCTGGTAACTGCCAGGTTAGTGTCATGCTGGAAAATATCTAGCTATTTTCTGTAGCACAGCAAATGGCATGCGCTTGATCTGGAACTACCACTGGCATTCGCATTGGGCTTACTGCTGCTCTGTAAAAGTGTCCCATATAGAATAGTGTTGAGCACCAAATTCTGTGGTCAGCTTTGCGTACAAGGACTTATGCCTGCTGAAACTTGGTGAAAATCCTGGTGCGCAAGTTGGGTGTGGATTCCCTCTATTCTGTAACACTGCACACATCTTCTGTGAATGGCCCTGACCGGCCTATGCCCCTCCCATAGCCACACCCCCTTTTGAGTTGCTTGCAATCCAATTTAGGCACCCATTGTTACAGAATAGCATGCAGCCAGATTGGTGCCCAAATCATAATTAGTGCCAATTAAGTGCTTGTTAACTTCAGTAATTAAATAATTGGAGCCCATTAGCCAATTATTTTGGGCACCAATCTGGGATCCACGTCCTTTATAGAATCCAGAGAGAAATGTGTTTTTTTCTGCTTGTTTTCATTTATTAACAACATGCAATGACGTGGGATGTTGACATTGACATTCTCCATTTCTTTGCAAATGACAACCCACCCTAATTATAGACAATGTTGATTGATTTTCTAATAGCGCTAAGCACATATTTATTGGCAGGACTAGCAGATACCTTCTGTGTTTAGACAAATACCTCTCTTTCGGCAGGGAAAGTGATATTTGTGCAAGATTCCCACCTGAGTTATAATTGACGATGTCCACTCCTAGGGCTGGACTCTTCCTTTTCCTTGGTCTCCCTTTCTGCACAGTGCCAGTGCCGTTGAAGTAAGGAAGTGCGGCTAGCCCTCCACTTTTAGCGGCCAGCTCTGTGTAGCCCAGCTGTGGGTGAAATTCTCCTTGCAAGAGGCATTCGAAATGGACCCTGCAGTAAACAAGGTTGTCTTTCATACCAAAGTGGTCGCCTGTAGTCAAAGTCTTGCTGCAGGTGGTACAAGTGAAGCAGCTCAAGTGATAAACGGATTCCCTGGCTCTCATGACCATTTCGGAAGCTGAGATCCCAAGGTGGCAGCGGGCACATCTCTGCACAGAGAACCTCCTGAAGGCAAAAAGTGAGCTTCAACAAGACATGCAAAGTGGAAGGGGCTCGTTCTTCACACACTCAGCTCTGTGCACCACACTTTTGTTTTTATTTTACTAATTTACCATTCAGCTCTAACCCTAGTCCTTAGATTGCCAAAGTCACAAACTGCTTTGCATCTGCCAAGTGAGAAGCAGATAAAATACCATGTTCATATAACAAGCATGAGTGATCCAGGCACAAAAACAGCCTAATGAGGTCTGCCAAAGGAATTTCCATTCAATTCAAAAGATCTGATTGGGGGGGTAATATCTAAGGACAAGCTGGAGAGCCTGTGTGGCAATAATAATAATCAATCAATCAATCATGTCTGTCAGTTGGTGGGAAATAAAGCTGTCAGCAGTTCGTCTCTCTAATTCGGCAAAATAATTTTTGTGGATTCATGGGTAACCTACTGAGAATCTGCTTTTGAAATCAGTAAAATTAAGGTGGAAGGACAGGGGAGAAAGGAGCTCACTATAAGATCTACAGAGATGAAACTAAAATGGGCAAAGCAAGAAAGAGAGGGAAAAGGACTTTTATTGAACTGTCATAAATTTGACTAGAGATATGTAACTGGTTGTTTATTCTATCTAACACATATGGAGTTCAATATACTGCATCTGGCATTCTTGTTGGACAGAAACTAGAAGGACGGTGAAATGAATTCCTGTACTGTACTACTGAAAGAAGTGCTTCAGAAAGTGCCTTTCTAACCTAGGTTTTATCTGGCAGCACTAAATTAAGTCTGAACAGGACAGGGCAATTTTTGCCCCACAAAGGTTAAGTCTATCCTTTGCAATCTAACACTGCATCTCAGCATTCTTGCTGTAAAGTTTAATAACAAGAATATCGAAAGCCTATGGTTTACTCCATAGTCCTGTGTTCCGAAGATTTTGTCACCCTGTAGAAATCTTGAATTTTAAGGGGAAGGAATTTTTTATACTCACTAGAGAAAGTGGCAGGAATTTAGCAGTAGGCGTTTATGGAAATGTATTAAGCTGAAAATTCAGTTCACAGTTTGTTTTAAATTTTGGATATTGGTACGTAAGGGAGAAAGAGTTCCCCTGAAATCTCACTAAGATACAGCACATAAGGTTAGGGTATAGATATGGATAGAATACTGCTATCATTTCTGCAGGTAAGTAACTTCTGAATGCATCCCCACTCCTTTCTCAAAGAGGGATAAGTGGAGAGATGGTACAGGAAATTGAGCTATTGATAAGGAATGATTTAGCAGAGCCTTTCACAGAAACAGAATGGGGAAACAGGCCCTGAAAAATCAAGCCTTAAGCAGTTTTGTTGTCCCTTTCTGTTTTAGTTTTTAGAAACATGAGCCTACTGCAGGACTCAGAAAGAAAAGCATGAACAAAAAGTGAGCCTCTACATATGACAGGGAAGAAATTTAGGAGAGAGAGATTCAGCAACTTATAGTAAATGAATCCAAACAAAGGTAACATCAGATATAAAGGTGGTACCAGGGTGCTGAGGTGTAGCTGTTCGGTGCCTGGAAGGGGTTATCAAAATAATAAATGAAGGGGAAGGGTCACCTATTTAACATTTTCAGTGGTGACAAGTGTGGGAATTGTGTTGACCTTGTGTGTAGTCATGTTTATGTTTAGGTGTATGGGCAGCCCTTGGGGTGACATCCTAACCACTGTGCACAATTATACCTGAACCATTTTCATTTAATAAATATATGATTTTGTTTAAAATCAGATGCGAGACAGCTACTAAATAGAAAATAAAATCATTTCTCTATAGCCACAACTGTGCATTCAGGGCTTTTGAAAAGGAAGCTTTCCACTTTGAGGGGAAAGAGTGAAAAAAATAAATAAATAAGAAAGAAAGTGGTCTCATTTTTAACCTTTTTGTGTTATTAGGTGCAATCATCACTGGGGACAGCAGAGATTTAAAAAAAAAAACCACAAACCCCCAAATTAGTTACTGTGAAATCGGTATTTTGTGCAAACTTTGGGTGAGTCTTCTGTCCGCACTGGAAAGCTCCTTTCTTTCCATAATTCACACTGGCAGAAAACAGATACTCAGGAATTTTTTTAATGCATTCTATTTATTCTAATTTACTTCCAAATATCCCTGTTCTATCATACATCTTTTTCAGGATTACCAATTTCTGACTAGCATAATATGTATAACTGTAAATGTACCTGTAATAATCCTCCTTGCAGTAAATGCTACCATCCTTGGCAAAACAGGTGAGTTCAGACTCCAAAGCCAGTTTACATTCACAGCATTTAAGACACCGAAGGTGCCACTGTTTGTCCACAGCCAGCAGGTAGTATCTGTCGGAAATCTTTCCTCCACAACCAGCACACAAAGCAGGCTTTTCGGGACTCATGGGGGGCAAACTCTGTGAAACAACGACACAGGAGTGCAGAATAAATAAATAAATAAATAAAGATTAAGGGCCAGTTTCTGGTTCACACTGTCACAATTATAGGTGCAATAAGACCAAGCGCCTGGTGCAGAGCAAAACTTTTCTGCAGAAAGTCGGATTTAAGACCTAGTAGCTTCTGTTGTACATATGGCCTTAAAATATAGGTCTAAATAAAACATCACAGCATTTTTTTTCCACTGAAGATTCCAGGAACTTACAGAAGGACAATTCGCGTCTAAATTATGCGCATAATATTCTGTTTACATGCCACTGACTGCCCTTCATTTTGAAAACCAAATCCACCTAGTCCTCAGCCGTAGCGATGCGACTTGACTTGTGACATGCAAGAGTAAAATAAACAATATGATTTTTACATCAAAATGTATAATATTGATTAACACCAAGGTAATCGCGGAAAACAAAATGCAAACTCCCATCCCCCAGATACTTTGTTTTATTAGATTTTTTTCCCACGATACTGGTGTTTCACCTTAACGGTCAAGTTTTTGTTAAAGACAAAGTTAAGCTTAAATGCAGAAGTTGGGTAGTGAATGGCTTTCCGGCTACTCGCAAGATCTCTATGATCTGACGCCTTGCGAGTTTTCTAATCACTTCCATTTTACAAACTTACTTGAGTAGGATATTTTAGTTTTATAGAGGTGAGTAATTTTAGATGTTTTGCACCTCAGAACAAGCAACAGCAGTTCTGCAGCTTTGTGGGCCCTTAAATAATGTAAATCCTTTCAGTGTGAAACAAATTTTTTAAAAAAATGCACAAAAATGAGACTCTAAAAATACAATAGCAAATTATCCCTGAAAATATATACTTGCATCCTCTAAGTAATCTACTGAATCCTGTGAATTGGCATTAGGGAAAAAAGGCCTTATTTTGTACTCCCAACCTCTAAGCCTTAAATAAATTGCAAATAACGGAGGCTGATATCAGATTATCTGCCTTTAAGCTTAGTTTCAACAATGTTATTCGTTTAGAATTTGTCTGGTTTGGTTGGAAGATTCTGAGACTGCGGCACTTAATTTAAAAAATAGTAATAATGCGATAGGGATAGAGAATTTCCTCTTCTCACTCAAAACATTTAACATGTTCCACATAAACTTTATTCCTTTAATATTGACGTAGACCTTTGAGAAAATAATTAAATTTGAGAGTGGGAGAAAATCAATAGGAAGACATCACTGCCAGAAAACCGTGCAAAATCTAGACAGCCGTGGCCCAGTTTTCTTTTTTTCTAATTCGTTTATACCCGTTTTTACCACCTAAAATTTAATACAAATCCGAGGAGATTTCACATTCCTGACACAAGAACAACGTCATTAGAAATCTAAGTTACAAATTTAACAAACTCTAGCTAGAATAACCCAGTTCCCCCTCCCCCATTAGCTACTTGTGGATTTTGCGAACTGAATTAAAACTGCAATATGGAGATCTGTGTGGTCTTATCTCCAAGCAGAGAAAGGGGAGCCAAGTGAGATTTGAGCTGATTCGTTTACATCGCTTCTTTGATTTTTTTTTCTTTTTTTGGGGGGGGGGGGGGGGATACTGCATCCTTACCGTTTCTCTTCCGTTCATCTGCACCCCCTTAACTTGCAGGCGAGACTCCGCCGTCTTCGATCTCCTCTCCATCTCCTCCATGATCCCTTGGATGTGGCCCCCGGAGATGCCGTGGAAAAGCATGACTGCCGGACGGAAAGCGCAGGGGGTTTCTTCTGCTCTGCACCCCACTATTTCCATACACAGAACCCCCAGCGTTCTTAGTCCAAGATCCACGAGGTCTCCACCAACTGCACAGCGCTTTTGGCAAAGGCCACCTCCGGCACCCAGAAAAAGGGGGGGGGGGGGGGGGAGCGCGCCCCGAAGAATGTCCTAGAGATATGCAGAAAGCAAACAAATTATGGACAAGAAAAACTTCTACGTCTACAGTCTGATCGAACGGATGCAAATGAACTGGCAAAACCCCTCCATAGATACTGCTTTGGGCCCGGGAGGTGACTTTTGAGAGCTAGTGGAAAACAAAATTCTGCCGGACCTCCCTGGCTGTATTACAGCTTCCAGTGTCTGGAGGTTGGAACTGGGAATACTGGCTTTGGAGTGGTGTCCAATTTGTTAAGAGACTAACGCCAGCCCTTTTTTTTTTTTTTTTTTATAATGTTGTAGGAGGAGTTCCCTAGCTGGAACTGCCACTGATTTTTATTCAGACAACAAAGACCTGTCATGCCTTCCTTAACCCCCGGTGATAAGCAAGCACTGACAAACATTGGGATTGGGGGGGGGGGAGTTTCGATCAGAACCCCCGCCATCCCCTTCCCCAATCCATACACACACACACACACGAACCAGCACCATCCCTCGCACCCATTATATCAGATAATGAATTTTGTATATCAAAATAAAACACCTTGGTTTTTTTTTATTCTTTTCCTATGCTAAGTTATATGATAGGTAACTTACGCAGGATGAAACATATACAGTGCATATTGTTGAAAGGATAGAGGGACCTTTTCTGGGAAAGCCAGAATAGGTTTTGGGCTAACTGGGGGTGTAAAAACCCTTTCTGTCGCATGACTGATAACAATTCGTTTGGAATTAAATGATCTCACTTTGCAGGATATCGTGCAATATACACCGTTTAGTTCTGGATCTTACCCATCAGCTATCTAAACATTTTAACCACTAGAAATGTTAAGTAGTAGTAGTAGTACTAGCTTGCGAGATATATTTTTTTATTTAATAGCGTGATAATAATTCTAAAGTACCATAGAACTATATTATTCAAACTAACATCCGTAGTAGAAAGTAGAGGAAGTTGGACTACAAAAATTTTTATTTTCAGACTGTCCTCTTTGATGGAATAAGAGTAGATTTGGGTTTCAGAAAAATGAATGTAAATGTTGCATACGCCCAAACAATCTTGAAATTATTATTCACCCTCCTTAATTGCAAACAATCTAAATAGATCACTGGAGTGTGACCCTGCGCTGTTTAACAGGAGAGAGTATTATGCTTTACAAAAATATGTTTGCCTTCCACATTAGGATATCATTTCTCTGTCTTAAAAAAAAAAAAAAACTTTTCACACTAGTCCTTGGCTTGGAACAGCTGCCGGTTGTTTCCTAACACCTCAGTACCTTCTGAAGGATCTTCCTGGCGGCAGAGCTGTTCCTCTCCATCCCTTAGGGACTCCCACACTAAACCCGGCACAGGTCGCGGAAAAAAAACAAGCAAAGCCACGTTTCCTTTCCAAAGCCTTATAATGGCTCCTCCCGAAGGGGTTGGAGTGCAATCTGCAGTCACCTCTTGGCTACGGAGCCATCCCAGGACACGGGCTGGTTCCACTTCTCCATATAAAGCAGTGTGAAATGAACGTTATTAGGAGAGTGAATGGTTATTACATTCCTCTGAGTGGCATAATATAGCTCATAAAGTACACTTTCAAGCAAAAAACAAAAAAAGTTAACGAACTGAAATAAGCCGGATTTTTTTTCTGTTGGCATATTAGATCTTACACAGCAGGGCTGCTATTTACAGTAAGTAATGTAATTAGTCCTTTTGGGTGTAAATCGATTCTTTTGCAAAAGATAAAACAGCAATAGATGGACAAACGGCAAGAAATTATCATAGAAAATGTGTTCTCTGAGAAAGGTAAGCTATACTACAAACTGACTGTGCAGTTTTCCGGTAAGTAAACCAATAAACAGGTTTCAGTAAAGGAGGGGGGGGGGGTCCTTAGAGAAAACAAGTCCATCAGCCCAACAATCCACAGGAAAGAAAAAGATGAACAGCAGAACAGAGGCCTTGTTAGCAGCTTCCCTTCTGTTTTCCTTTCGCAGCTAAATTCACGTGTTATGAATTTAAAAAATGTATTTAGATGGATAAATAAATAGATAAATAAAGATTATTTTATTACAAATGTTAGGATTTTGTGCTACTTGTTGAGATGAGTATTCCTTTATGATTTTCTTCCTTTGTAACTAAGCGTTCCCCCTCCCCCCACCCCAACTTTACAAATATACGGGGGAAAAAACAGGCGTTCCTGGAAATGGATGCCTTTCTGTCATTCTTGTGCAATAAACAAGGAATCACTGACTATCCATCTCGGTAACTGGCTATGTAGTTTGTCTGCATGGGCTGGATTGACATATCACTTGGAGGAATGTTTAATTCACCGGTTATGCCACTATTTCGTTCTTGCTTCCCTCTACAAGTCCCCGCTTTGCTTTCTGGCATTAACCTTTCCCGTGTAAAGCAAAGCGTAGCAATCTCACGGACAGCCAGAGATGGTTTTCAGCTAGCAAGCCAACAGAAAACAAAAAGAAGGATCTGGTCTCGATCCAGTCCCGATTAAAGTGAACCTGCAGCTTTCCTATCCCCTCCTTTCTGCTGCATCTTTTCACTAACAGGATGGGGGCTTCTCTGCTATTTCCAATGGAGCGGCAGCGGAAAAAAAAAATACATTAAACACCAGCTTTTGCCTGCAATGAATGAAAATGCAACCATGAAAGTTGGGGTATTCGAGCACTTTTTTTGGGGGGGGGCCTGCTTATGCTTCCCCTCAGTTCAATAAAAATATGCAGGTGTACCAATGTTTCTTTTAAGCTTCCATACTGCTTGTAAAAGTATGGGACATTTCTATATCTATGTTAGTTCAATGGGTTATGAACAATTGGGCTGATCCAATAACAAACTGAAAAATGGCTAAACCTCCTTATTACTGGGTGCGCTTAATTAATAATACCATCCGTTCTTTCGGCTCCATCAACTACTGTTAAAGGCCACGCATATTTGTAATGTAATGTAATACACTACAGAACCGACTGCTGTAGAGCTGCACAGAAACTCAGACAGGGCTAGGCATTCTCTGATGAGAGTCCTAATGGTGGTTGAAGAACCAGGTTACCATTCCTCGGGATACCGAATCAAAAGTTTGTTATCGGCATCAGGCGTGAGTTTCTATTTCCGAAAGGCTTGAAATAAACAAACAAACAAAAACATTTCTTAGAATATGTTTGGAGGCTTTACTTCTATTATAATTTCTCATTAATTGAGCCGTGGTACGTTTTCTTTAAGAGACAGGCACTCAGTTTATATATTTTTAGGACTTTTCGTAGAATAAATTAAATAATATTTTTTATACAGCAAGAATTTTCTAAACCAAATTAATCTAGAATCAAATCTCTCAGCGTTCTGTTGGCCATTAGTCGTATGAAATTTGTTTTAGAAGAGTAGAAAAAGATGGTGTTATCGCTGGCTCTGAAAGTGGTGGAGCTTGTACAATTATAATATGATTTTTTGCCAATCCTTTTATTTATATATAGTTTAACTATGATAACAAGTAACTGCAGTAAATGGCTCAGACAAGCAGGACAAACGATAGGTATTGTTTAATAATAGGTATTGTTTTCCTTCCTTTATTCTTTCACTAAACAAACCAATAAGCAACAATGTGAAAATTCCTTTGCATTTTACTAAACTAGATCTCAGCCTTAGCAGTTTACCTTTTCATGGGATAGTTTTCGTGTAAACTGTACTATCATTTGCATCAACTTATCTGTTTGGCCCCAGGCTGCAGGTTCAAAGCCTATTACAGCGTGAAGGGTTTCCTAGGTAATTAGTAAGAGTCAGGACAAACACTATTCGCATACTTATTTCATTATTATATAGCTGCAAGATACCGCCTATACCATAAACGACAACATTTATGAAGATATCTGCCTACCTTGAACGAAATGTTGCTTTAGCCTGAGGAACAAGGGGAAAAGCAAGGAGACTGCTAGGGCCACTCAGACGCCTATTAGACACGAGCCGGAGTCTCATTGTGGTGACGGTTCTTATATATCATGCCAGTCTCTGAAAGGCTGGCATGACATTAAATACTAATTGCTAACCACAGGAACAATGGAAAGAAGAAAAGGCACAATGTGCCAGACTAAGATCAGAGAGAGAACTTCGGGCTCCCGTTTTCAGTTAACCTCCAAATTATTTGAGTGTCTTCCAGTAAAATAAATTCAATTTTTTTTTTTTTTAATTTTTATATTCGTATTCATTTCTTTTATTCCTTTTTTCAACATCAAGATTTGTTGTGCAGTATGTATATTACTGGTAACGGAATGCTTGCGCCCACACTCCTAGCATTAATTAAAAAAAAACAAAAACAAAATATTGATAGTATGTAGACAAAAATAAGAACAAAAAAGTATATTTGCTTGTGCTATAGCTGTTGTACCAAAAGATAAATTAAGACCAGAACAGCAAGCAGTAATATAGTAACTTCCCAATCCTGAACCAAGAATGTATTTGACTTAAAACTCCAGCGCTTATCTGTTTATAATCATTTATGATTTCCACTGTTGTTTCTGATAGGCTGGCACAATGAAATAGCAATACAAATAAGTAAATTCGAGATAATTTAGCAGAGAATTTAAAAAAAAAATCATTTACACAACATATCATCAGTCTTATTAAAACGTTCCTTAGATGAATGCAGGTGTTCGTATCCCTAGCTATATGTATCCACACACATAGGTCCATGTGCAAGCGAGGAAAGTGCGTCCAATAAAAATCTCTCAAATGTAAAAATAATGCATGACAACCCACGTAAGCTAGTGGCACTATTAAAAGAATAACTGGGTGAAACTTAGGATATCAGAAGAGCACCTGTCGGAACGCAGTCAAATTCTGCCCTTAGACTTCCGAGCAGGGGCAATCTGCTACCGATCCTTAACATTTCACATTGTTATTTTCCAGTCAAGTGAACAGAAGCGTTTTTCGGAGGCTCAGCTTTTCTCCGGGCTGTCTGCACTGCAGTGGCTTAGCTCTTGCTAGGAGCAGACCTTAAGACCTAGCGCCGGTTAGGCAGGCTGCCTGGGGTTAATCCCCGCTTTCAAGGAAGAGGGGAAGCAATAGCTTCTTTCACAGGTGCTTTTTTGATCGATAGAGGCAAAACATACCAAGTGTGCAAGGTGAACACACGAGGTTATTTGCGATTATCACTGTTAGTTAAGCGTAGATGACATTATAGTAGCCATGGTGAAACACAAGCAAAAGCGTGGCTTACCTTACGACTCGAGCAGCTTCTAGCGCAAAACTGTTGCCTTGTTGACAGAAGGATGGGGGTTTTAATGGTGGTGAGATAGTAATGCTCCTGCCAGTAGATGGGGGGTTGTTCCTTTTTTTTTTCCTCCGAAGATCTCTAAGTTAATTAAAATAAATAAGCTGTGTGCTGCATAGATTCTCTCCCCCGCCCCCTTTCTCTCTAAAATAGCTCTACCTGTCTTTTATTTGTGGTTTGCCCTTCAAAACAAATGACAGGAATTAAACAGAAAGAAGCCCCTTTTTTTGAACAGCGGTTGGGTGTCTCTTTACCTCTCCCCCCCCCCCCCCCACCCCCACCCCAACAACTCATCAGTTGACGAGTTCATAGGGTGAACTGTAGGAAACACCCAATAAGGCAAGGGACAGATTCTGAAATGGGCGAATATTGATGGCATCGTTAAGAAGAAAAGATTCCCCCTTGTGAACATTTTAACTTAATATTACAGAAGTAGGTGCTGGTTCTTAGGCATCAGGTTCACTGCAAATCCGCAGCTGCTCCTTGATGGATGCATTTCAGCATAACACTGCAGTGGCATACATAGGTTCTCCCATAACTGCATCGGTAAAATTAGATATGGTATGATACTCTTTGAAACTCTGCTATGATACACTGGTGGACATGTAATAATTGCACTTGACCAATTCCGATGAAATTTGCAGCTGTCACACCATGCAGTTTTTTTCCCCTTAAAATATCAAAGCAAGGAATGTAATTTAACCCTCTGTCAAACTGGGAGTGATACAATTCCACTTGGGAGTCTTGTGTGTACAAATACTTATATACAGTCTGCGCCAGTAAGAGTTTTTAGAGGTAGTCATCGTTGATCGAAAAGTCATTCACTGAAAATTAAAAAAAAAAAAAGGCAACTTGACAGAAACAAGAGAGATCAAGGAGAATATTACTAATTTACTGCTTATGGGAGTTTGATGAGTGACTTGAATTAATACGTCAACGGGACTGTCTTACTTTCTTGAACTTCATGAACAATATATTCAAAGTATTAAACTATAGTACTTCAGTCTTATGTTCCCCTCTAAATCATTTGGAGCCAAATGCTTCTGCAACACACGGTCCCGATTTCTCAGAGGTTTATATAGGCACACTATGAGAGAAACCTACTTTGCCGACCATCACCTCCCTCCCTCCTTTCCTCCGTCCTCATGCTCGACTAGCATGATTTTAGAAGCGTCTGTGCTGGGGTAGCATCTGTCATTCTATACCCTGAACAGGAGCATTAAAAGGCCCAAAATTTCACAGTAAAAACAAATGCTTGAACTTTGGGGAGAACAACTGCAAATACTCCCATATTTTGAGCTATGATTTCTTTCAGGCACTTCAATTTTTCCAAAGTGTGGCAGACAATGGTCACCAGAAGAACAAACTGCAAGAGCCAGTCAGGTTATCAAAGAATCTAGATCAGTAAACCCATCCTCACCGATCTGTTTTTAATACTTTTATTTAGCAATTTGATTATGTTTCTCCGGTACCTTCTTGATGTCAGGGATTTTTCACAGTGCCTACTTATGTTTCAACATTTTTATTAATGGAATCACACATTTCACAAACATTGTTATCAGTTTCAACCAAGTACTCTTTACACTCAAAAAGTCACCGTACAGGGTTTATACCATCAAACTTATTCACAGTACCTACTTAAAATGTATGTCTAAATGGCAGCTGAGAGCTTGACCATTTATAGTGGCTTGTCCCTATCTATGGAATAGGTTTATTTACTTATTAGGATTTATTAACCACCTTTATAAAGAAATTCACCCAAGGCAGTGTACAAGAAGTATGGCATGACATACACAACTTACATTGTATTGACATAACTAATAGTAAAATAACTGTGAGCATAGCACATGGTACAAGCAAATTAAATCCTAGTAGTAGCAATAATAGCTAGTGTGTCAGTAATATATATATACTTTAAACCAGCACAATAGAGCATTCATATAAGACATGATAAATATCAGCAGAATCCAAATAAGACGCCATAATAGGCAACATAATAGAACATTTATTTATGATACTCAGGATATCAACACAATACAAATGAAACACCTTAAAAGGCAACATACTAGAACAGATTATTAGGCTCACAATGTCAGCACAATACATGAAAATCTTAATAACAGGGGAGACAAATGAATTTGGGAACTGTAGACAGACAAGATAGGGAAGACAAAAGCAATTGGGATAAATACATTGGTGGCTAGATTGAGGACAAAATTATATGTACAGTCGAAAAAGGTATGTAGAATTGGTATCAGTTACAGGATGTGCTGCAAGCTAGTCCAGATGTGGAGTTAGTAGATAGTCAATCACCACAGGTATGTATTTATTTATTTATTTATTTATTGCATTTGTATCCCACATTTTCCCAGCTATTGGTAGGTTCAATGTGACTTACATGAAACAATGGGGGCAGTTACAAGGTATCAGTGGGGTTAACAGTTCGATAGAGACAACCAGAGTCTCTACAGGTTTCTTGTGGAACTATTCAGCCAGGTTAAGACCTTAGGAGATTCAATGTGGTTTACAAAGAGTTTACAAAGAGAGTCGAATAAGGTCACAACATAGTGAAATAGGGTTACCTCATTGGTCAGGCCGGGTTGCTGTTCTGGTGAACAGTGGGTGCGTAGGGTGGGTTGGGTTGTAAGTTTTGGAAAGATGTGTATTCCAGGTTTTGGTGCAGATATAGGAAAAGTTAACTGCAAGAGTCAATTTGTATTTGATGTTTTTAAATGATGGGAAGTGTAGGGTAAGGTAGGATCTTGCTGATTTGTTTGCGTTCTGGATTGGTAAGTCTATTAGGCTGGTCATGTAGCTTGGTGAGAGGTTGAATATTATTCTGCATACCAGCGAGCAGATCTTGAAGACATTTAAAGACTTGGGAGAAAAGCTGCTTCCTGAAGTAGGTGTTGAGAAGACTCGCTGGTGAGTGTCAAATTGCATGATTTCCTCTGATGAGGGTACAGTTAGGGATACTCCTAGGAATGACATTAGAAGCCTCAAAGATCTGTAGAGAGCTCATTTATTCTTTAGGTATAATTACCATCTTTATTGAGCATGCACATTTGTGAAATCTTGTTTGATTCTTATTCTTTTAGTCACGTTTTAAAGCTTTTATGCTGTTTTGTGATGTAGGTCTGATTGTGTTTTTGTGTTACTGGCCTAGGAAGGCTGACAGGCAGGTTATACATATTTTGAGATATCACCCAATTTGATTTGGTCCCTATATATAAAGTCATGCTAGAGCAGAGATTCTCAACCCAGTCCTCAGGACACACCAGGCCCCTCTGGTTTTCAAGATATCCCCAATGAATATGCATACATAAATCAAGGTTCACGCTCAATAACTAGTTGTATCAATATAATCTCAAAATTATTGACAACTGTATATGTATTGCAAATTAATTTCCTTTATTAATACAAATAAATAATGCCTGAAATTTTACACCAAATATATCACATTGTTATAAAATCCAATCAACAATGTGATATATTTGGTGTAAAATTTCAGGTATTATTTAATTGTATTAATAAAGGAAATTAATTTGCAATACATATACAATGAATATGCATGAGATAGATTTACATACAATGGAGGCAGTGCATACAAATTTATCTGGTGCATATTCATTGTGGGAATCCTGAAAACCTGACTAGTTGGTGCATCCCGAGGACTATGCAAGATTGAGAAATAGGTTCAGAATCAGATGAATAATAACTAGCAATCTCTGTAGTTGGTAACATTTCACAATCCCATAGATTAGCAACTATTTCTTACAAAGTAGTTACACACTTGAAGACCTGATCCCTCTGGGAGATAATGTATTGGCCAGGGCTTCCTAGACCTGTTGTGGAGATTCCTATGGTTAGTCAGGTTTTCATGAGACCAATAACTAGAAAAAGGGGGAAAGTGGAAATGACCACAATAAGTCTATTCAAGGTAGAGATACAATAAAGTTTATTCATAAATCCAAAATTAATTCATAAATGTTTATAGTATCTCTACCTAGAACAGACTTATTGTGGTCACTTTCACTCTCCCCTTTTTCTGTTTGCCTTTTGGCTCTGTGGAAGTGTTTGGTTTTCTCTGCTTTCTTTAGATCAATGATGAATAGACATGAGATAAAATTACATTGACTGGAGTTGTAGTATATGCAAATTTATCTCATGTCTACTCACTGTGAATATCCTGAAACCCCGACAGGTTGTAGGGTCCTCAGGACAGCTTTGGAAAGTTCCACTCTTGAAACTACTCAAGGATGCAGTTTTGTGGTTTGATAGTTAATTTCATGGGCAATTTCTCTAAATGGGTTTGTTTTGTGCATACCGTGACAGTAATGAACCTCACTCATAAGCTAGGGTTTGAGTATGACGTCTTTCAAATTTACTGCTAACACTTGCTGTACTACTTGCATCATGCCAAAGAGAGCTTCGCTCTGGAGTTCATAAGACCTATCCAGGCATGCTTGGAAATTCTTTTTAATCAAGCCTGTGGCACCCAAAACAATGGAAAATATTTCTGTATCTTTCTGCCACATTTTCTTGGTCTCAGACTGCATTTCTTAGTACTTGAGGATCTTCTCTCTCTTCACACAATTCACAGAGTAATCAATTGGGACTGATATCTTTCTGATCAATGTCATTATGGGGTTTTTCTCTTTTACCACTCTACCTGGCTTCCCTGCATCCAGCTTTTTGTCGGTTGGGATGGGGATGTCTCAAATTATCATAACCTCTGTGTATTTTAATTTGTTTTGTGTGAGAATAGATATGTAGAGGTGAAATTCAACAATAAGGTATGACAGCTATGTAAAAAGACTTACAAAGAGTTGAATCTATCTCAAACATCAGTTCATGATGTGGTGGCATTGAACTGCATCAGCTCATAAGCCTCAACTACAGATGTTATGAATGTACAAGTCTTGGTATTAAACTGATATACTGCACACAATGGTATATTTAGCCATCTCATTACAGCCTGAATTTTCCTAGGGCCTAAACACTAAACATGAATCTTTTTATTATGAAGGAAGGTTCCTAACACTTAGCCCATGTAGAGTTTGACAATCACGTTGCCTGCTTTCAGCTAAAAATTATGATTATGCATCTGCTAGCCTCCACCCAGGTAGTGCAATAAAGAAATAAGGGTGCATAGAAACAAGGCCATCTTAAACTCTTATGTCACCAGGTATGATTTAGAGGACAATTTAAAAAGCACATTTTCCAGTTCAACATTGTAGCTTACATATATATATAGTCCCCAGTATCTTCAATGTGAAATCTGACTTAAACTGAGGGAAATGAAAGGTTATAATAAGCCACCTGCTGTGCTGTGTCTGAATAATATGCTTTTATTTCATTGTTATTATTGCTGTCTCGATGACATAACCAGACTGGAAATCCTCCAGCTAATAAGGTCAGCCAACACTGACGATAGGAAGACCTCCTTTAATGACAACAAGCCTAACCACTTACTATAAGGGGTTATTAAATTACGGCAGCTATTATCTGATTTAGTAGATGGTACAAGCTCTCATTCACAGAACTATAAACAGAGGAGTTCTTGCTTTCATGGAAGGTTTTCAATTCAGTATCTTCAAGGTCTGCCTCTGCTTCCTGATCATTCTTATGCTCAAAACTCCTGTATTTCATTGCAACATGTATTATTGACTGAATGGTAGTGGATGGTAGATCCTCTTCCAGCAGGCCTCTGGAAAAATGCTAAGAAGTCCATATTATACCTATGGCCTTCTTAGCATTTAGGGCCCCCTTTTACTAAACCGCACTAGTGATTCCCAGTGCGGCAATGCCAACAAAGCCCATTTACTTTGAATGGGCTTCTTCGGCATTGCAGCGCAAGAATCGTTAGCGCAGAAATCGCTAGCGTGTTTTGGTAAAAGAGGCCCTTAGTGTGTGCTAAGCTTTAGTAAAAAGGCCCCTAACTTTGACCTCATCTGTCCTTGTGGGTAGTACGAATTTGTGCACTTTTGCTCTTAGTTAAAAAAAAATTGAAAATTAAAATACCAGTACCAAATTTCTTTGATAAGTGTAATTGTACTCTAACTAGAAGGGTAACATTCTCCAAAAGTCAGGTGAAATTTGAAGTATACATTTAGGCACTCAGTCCTAGTAAATTTTCAAAGAGGCTAATTTATAAGCCTAACCCTCAAAGGAGTCTTTTTACTAAGCTGCGGTAGAAAGTGGCCTTAGCACGCTGTTACATGTGGTTTTCCCGCACGCTAAGGCCATTTTTACTGCAGCTGGAAAATGGCCGATTTTCCACTTCCCCTATTAAGGACATTGCACTAATGTTGCCATTAGTGTGTGGCCATTAAAAAATATATTAGCAGGGAGCATTTACCGACACCTATTTTGTAGGTGGCAGGGGCGTAGATATGGGGGGGGCCACGGGGGCCTGGGCCCCCGCAAATTTCATCCAGGCCCCTGGTTAGGCTGGCAGGGGTCCCCAACCCCCACCAGCAAAGGAATTTGTTAGGGAGGCGGTGAGGGGGTGGCGAGGCGTGGTGGTGGGGTGGCGGAGCAGCACTCAAAATGTGCCCCCAACCTCGGGCTCTGGCCCCCTCCCACCATCAGGTCTAGCTACACCCCTGGTAGGTGGTAAGGGTTCACGTGCTAATTCTGCACAGAAACACACACTCTCCACCCCCAAACACACCCCCTTCCGTGATAAAATGTAAAATATTTTTTAGTGTGCAATTTGCAAGCGCAGATCAGGAAATTACTGCAGGGCACTTGAATGCATCCCACGATAAGCCCGTTCAAGCTGTGGTAAGCATGCACTAGCACTTATCACAGCTTAGAAAAAGGACCCCAAAGTTAGGACTATAAATCCATTGAATATCAGTGCACTCATCTTTTCAAAGATGCTTACAAACCACCACAAAGAAGCTGCCAGTGGAATTAGGAGGCCAAAGTGAGGAGCACAGAAAGTGGGCTGAATCAGTGCCTATCCTGGGTGGGCACTATGAGCTGTCATTTTATCTGCAAACAGTGAAAAGAGCCCCTCCAACCTTCTCACCTTCTGTGCCGTTCACAGTACTTTCCACTGATTCGTGGATGGGGAAGAGTCCGCTGCTGTCTTCTATTTTTTTGACTAAGCCAAGTGTGACGTACTAATGACAGAACATGGTAGGACATCAGTTCAGTAGCCGAATATGATTTTATGCTCGGTTCTGCAACTATTGTGTAAAGTCCCCAGTCTGTGTGAAGATCCCAATGCATATGTACACATAACTGATGAATCCAAACCACTAACATTTGCATTTATTTATCCACAAAAGAGATAATGGCCAAAATATATAGGCAATTCACAGAATCAAAAAACATGACAAAGAAACCCATATTTGTCAATAACTTATACTTAGATTATGCCTCCTTATGAAAGCAGAAGATAATTCTAGAGTACACTGTCACATCTCTGGCATGTTTTACAGCAGAGAAAGTGAAGTATATGCTTTTTAAAATCCAGAATAGGGTTTCAGCCTACAACCTCAATGCTTATCGGTCACTCTAGAATGCATTTAATATCAGATTTGGAACCGATTTCAGATGCAGGGTGGACAAGGTAACATACAGACTGTCCTTCAAGTGGAAGGAGATACCTCTACGTAAGACTCCTGGAGGTGTTAGGTTGTCACAGCGGCTCAGTCAGGTAAACCTTTTTTGTTCCTGAGAGAATAACCCCCCCCCCCCCCCCCCCCCCCCCCCCCGACTCAACAGGAAGCGAAGTACAACAGACTAAGTGGAGGGCAAGCCTACTTACAGCACAGGTGCTGTTACATCCAGCTCAGAAAAAGGGAACTGGTAGCAACATCAGTCATCTGGTAATGAAATCATATGGTATCAGCTAATGTTATATTTACTGTAAATAACACTGTTCATCAGGCATCATAGGAAGGAGTCACAGCACTGGTGCAGCAGATCTGAAGTGGCAGAAATTGGTGGCTTATAACTCAAAACCAAAGAGAGAAGGAAGGAATGGGTTTGTCAAATATAAAAAAATGAATTAAACTGCTTCTTTTTGGCTGGGTCTTTAACGTTCACTTGACCATATGGGCACTGCAAAGAAAAGAAAGATAAAGGTTATTATCACACTGCTTACCAATCAACATGAAAACACAGAACACTGCTTATGGAAAGGGAGACAAAAAGAGTTAATGATGTTATATAAATCAATTGATCTACTGTAGTCTCCAAACATACTAAAAGAAAAAAATAATGGCAACCTTGAGCAAATAGCTCTAATTAGGGGCTACAAATTTGTTTCCTAAATGTGTCCTTTCAACCTTAGGGTTATTACTGTCCAAAGTAATCAGTCTTTAGACTCCTCACTGAGTGCATTCTGACACCTATTTTTTTCATGGGCAATTGTTTTTTTTTTTTTATATTCTTGAGACAAAGAGTGAGAACACATTCTAGATTTCCTATATGAAATGTCTGCTGTAATTTAAGCATTCCCAGTTTTTGACTGGGCCATTTATTGTTCAGGAAGAAACAAATCACCATTGTGGATAGGAGGCTCTTAACAGATTTTATCACACAGAACAAAAGGGAACAATTTTAAAATCACAAAACAAGAATCTCACACTGTAGGAGTGGCTTTATCAAAGAAACCTTTGGAAAAAGCAGCAGGATTTATTTACTTATTTGCTTTGGAAAATACACTAACGATATAATGGAAAGCATGCCTGCAATTGGGCAGTAAATTTATTTTCATTATTGGGCTCCTACTCTGCTTTAATTCAACCCAACTTTATTGATACTCTGTAAACAAAAATTGACTGGGAAAGGGCCACTAGTGAAAATAGCAAAATTATGATTAAGTCACACAAATTAAGCAGTGCTCTAATAATTATGAGGTGAATTCTATGTATGGTGCCAAAAAAAGTGCTATTCTATAAGCCATGATTAAAGTTAAGCACGGTTTATAGAACAGCACTTACACCAGGGAATCGCACCTAACTTTAGGTGCAGTCAGAAATGTACATGCCTAAATTGGATACATATCCCCTCTTATTCTATAACAACATATGTAAATGATAGGAATGCCTCTATTCCACCCATAACCTTTCCATTTCTGCGCCCTTTTTTTATTTTTAATTGCACACAAAATGTAGGCGTAAATTCCAATCAAATCTAATTAGTGCCAATAAAAGTTTGTTTCAAAAGCCAATTATTGGTGCTAATTAGCTCCTTATTCAATTAAATTACGTGAACAAATTGGGGGCGTGCCCAAATTTGTGTGCGCAATTTTTGGCAACTTTTATAGAATTAGGGAGTATATGTACCAACGACAGAGGCGAGATTTGCCCGGCTGCATTTCTCTACTGCTGACTTTTCTGTATAAAACTTCCACAGTGAATAAAGACTTCCCCAGGCCTGTGAGACTTTAAGTGACTTGTAAGAAGCCCATGTCTTTAGGCACAGCATTACTACCTACTACATACATGGTGTAACCCCAGCACAGATGGTTTGTTAATTGCATAGAACCACTCCCTGTGTTGTGTGCTGGGGTTTAGATTCTTAAAAACTCACTAGATCAGAGTTCGATTCCCACTTCAGGCACAGGCAGCTCCTTGTGACTCTGGGCAAGTCACTTAACCCTCCATTGCCCCATTAAGTCGCATTGAGCCTGCCATGAGTGGGAAAGCATGGGGTACAAATGTAAGAAAAATAAAATAAATAAAAATAAAATAAAATGTGCCACAAATATAAAAGGTTTAAAAAAAATACAACTGCAGAAGTTTTTCATTTATTTTCAAAACAAGAAGTTCCTTGCAGAGATCACAGAGCTTGCTTTCTGGAACCTGTGCATGTGTTTATTGTTTATATATTGTCACAGCTAGAGGATGCCCTGAGGAGTGTTCCCACCTCCTGGACAATTCCCTGTAATGGAGCCAGCATCAGCCATGGAGGCAATGTCCTGAAGAGGGAGCTCTGTCTACACTGCACCCTGACCCCTCCTGTGGCAGGCCCTCCCTCTTTTCATCCCCAACTGCTAACCCCCCCCCCCCACCCCCAACCAGAAGATTCCTTAATACTCAATGAAAAACTATGCTCTCACATTCAAAGTGTCACTTCTTTAATTCAGCTTAATTCAGAAGTATGAACGTCACTCTTTTCACTCAGAAGAGTAAACACAAATTTCTCTTGTTTGGACTCAGACTCCAGGCCATCGTATTAAGATGAGTATACCTAAGAATCTCAAACCTCCCTCAACCTCATCCTACTCCCCCCACCCAGGAAGAAGACCTCAAGACAGCCTATTGCTAGGCGCGAACCAAATCATGATACACTCTGGAATTTAATCAGTACCACACTTCTTGCCCTGCGTGAAATTGCTTGTAAATAACAAGTCCAAACTGACACAAAAGCTTTTTGTCTTACATAAGTATTGCCACACTGGGATAGACCAAAGGTCCATCAAGCCCAGCATCCTGTTTCCAACAGTGGCCAATCCAGGTCACAAATACCTGGCAAGATCCTGAAAAAGTACAAAACATTTTATGCTGCTTATCCCAAAAATATTTTCCTCAAGTCCAATTTAATAATGGTCTATGGATTTCCTTTAGGAAGCCATCCAGACCTTTTTAAAACCCCACTAAGCTAACTGCCTTTACCACAGTCTCTGGCAACGAATTCCAGAGTTTAATTACTCGTTGAGTGAAGAAACATTTTCTCCAATTTATATTAAATTTACTACTTTGTAGCTTCATCACATGCCCCCTAGCCCTAGTATTTTTGGAAAGAGTAAACAAACGATTCACATCTACCCATTCCACTCCACTCATTATTTTATAGATCTCCCCTCAGCCATCTTTTCTTCAAGCTAAAGAGCCCTAGATGCTTCAGCCTTTCCTCATAGGGGAGTCGTCCCACCCCCTTTATCATTTTCGTCGCCCTTCTCTGTACCTTTTCTAATTCGCTACATCTACTTTGGGGTAACATGGGCAGCCCATGCCTCCCATAACATTAAGGCATGTAACCTATTTCTCCAATACCAAAAAGAGGGAGTCACATCCTGCAACCAATGAGTAAGGATACACTTCTTTCCCAATGCATAGACTTTACTAAAAAATAAATGAGAAGCTTTATCAGAAATCCCATAAGCTTCCCACTTAGCCCAGAGAACCCCCTTCCAAGAAAAAAACTATACATTGACCAAAAATATTCCCCAAGTATCTATGGAGTATCCTCTAAAAATCCTGGATACCACTACAGCTCCAGAAAGCGTGAAAAAAAGTACTGTCCCCCCGCTGATACTTGGAACATTGAGCAGTAGACAACCATCCCGCTCTAGAGTTATTGACTCTCCTGGAGTTCAGCATTAAAAACCTGCTTCAGCATAACCTTCATCAATTTAGGAAAGCCCACCCCCTCCAGGTCATACCCAAGATCGCTGCTCCAAGCGGTCTTGAGAGAACCAAGTCCCAAGGAGAGAGAAGAGAGACCAAAGCCTTATGTTGACTGAAACCTGTCCAAAGATGTCCCCTTGTAGAAATTCCCTAAGCCTCTGTCCTAAACCTGTAGGTAAGGCTGCCTGATCTAAGCTGGCATAAAAGTGATACGACTGCAGGTAAGCAAAATAATCTTTTTGAGTTAGAGAAAGTCTTTGCTGTAATTCTAAAAAAAGAGTAAAATTTGCCTCTCTCATTACTGAAATGCTCAAAACAAAGTAATGCCTAAGTCCAACCACCTCCAAAAGAGTCCAGACTCCATTCCCGGATTGAAATCCGAGTTGCCCCTACATGGCAACAAATCACTAATGTTAGGATTTTGATTCCAAAAATGCAAAAGCTCTGTCCAGGCACTTCTCAATGGCTGCAGCAGAATACTGTTGTGGCAAGTCAGTGGCAAACTCCCAGCTCGGGCCTGCAGAAGAAAATTTAAATGCCATGGGGCAAACATTGCCTGCTCCCAACATATTGATGTAAATTGATCAGAAACAACTATCCATCTAGGCTGCTTTTATAAAATACCCTTGAAATGGGCACCTTTCTGGACTTCTCACATAGGGCCTGCTTTTATAGCAGCATCCCTAAAAGCAAATTTGACTTAGGAGCCTTACAATTATGTCAGCTCCCTGAGGCTTCCTTTTTATGATTAAAAAAACAGCAAGGTGAAGCAACAGCTAACAGGGCCAGATGTATTACAGGATTTCTCTCACTGTGTCTGTGGGGAATATGATCACCAGATATGACCCGTAACGTCTAAATCAAAAATCAAATAGTGAAAAAGACCATTTTCAAACCAGAAAAACGCCTATCTCTTTTCTTTGAGAATGACCATTTCCTTGATGTTTCGTGATTAGTGCAATCTATCTTTTTAGACCATTAAAAAAAAAGAAAACAAAAACCATCCAAATGAAAAACGCACAAATCAAGTCATTGAGACATCAGAGGAGCCAGCTTTCCTAGTAGACTGTCCACACAGGCATCCCAGCAGAGCAGTGGGGAACCCTAGGGGACATTGCAGTGGACTTCACATAAAAGGTCCTAGGTACACATCTTACCATTACCCTCTTATACTGTATGGTAACCCTTCAAAACTCACAAAAAACTACAGTAACCAACTACACACCACTATAATAGCCCTTATGGCTGCAGGTGTAACCTGTATGTGGGTACAGTAGATTGTTTTGGGGTGGGTGGGGGGAGCTGATACTTTCCACCACAAGTGAAACACAGTGAATTACAGACCTGGGTCACCTTCTCTATAGTGAACTGCACCAACCACTTGGCTATTCCAGAAACCTGTTACTGCTCTAATAAGACTGGTCATAACATCTGAAGCTGTCATTGAGGCTGGTATGTACTATTTCATGTACATCTTTGTGGGGTGGGAGGAGGTCAGTGACCACTGAAGGAGTAAGAAGGTATCACTCCTTTATTCCTGCAGTGGTCATATAGTCAGGGCACTTTTTTGTGGCTTATCCTATATAATAATTCTCACCTCCAACGTTCTAATGTGCCTGGGACTGTGGCTCCCTCGAAGGTGGTCTGCTAGGCAGTTTAGAATGCACTGACGTCAGTGATGTCACTGACAGCTGATTCCAAGGCAAGGGGAGGAGTAGGGAAACACATGGAGCGTGTTTCCCTACTCCTCCCCCTGCCTGGGAAACAGCTGTCAGTGCCCCCCCCTTGGCGCAACACCCAAGCCCCTGCCCTGCAAAACTGCGAGCCAGGCAGGGGGAGGAGTTCCCTACTCCTTCCCCTGCCTACCAATCAGCTCTCAGTGCCCCCCCTCGGCGCAACACCCAAGCCCCGGCGCAGCAGCCAAGCCCCTACCCCCCCCCCCCCCCCCGACGCATCACCCAAGACCTTCCCCCCGGCATATCACCAAAGCCCCTACCCCCCCTTGGGCACATCAACTCCCTCGCCACCCGCAGCCGCCAATACTAACGCTGTCCGGCCGCTGCTGCTTCTCCTGTGGAGCAGCAGCGGCCGGTACAAAAAAAAAAAAGCCAAAAAAAGATTTTTAACCTGAAACGCGGCTCCATAGACAGCCATCTGGCACTGGCTGTCGTCACTGCAGCCGCTCCTCCTCTCCCCTCCACGTCACTGCCCCTGCAGGTAGACCCCGAAGGAGCGCAGCGATGTCAGAGGGGAGAGGAGGAGCGGCTGCAGAGATGACAGCTAATGCCAGATGGCTGTCTACGGAGCCATGTTTCAGGTTTAAAATCTTTTTTGGGCTTTTTTCTTTTTGTACCGGCCGCTGCTGCTCAACAGGAGACGCAGCAGCGGCCGGACAGCGTTAGTATTGGTGGCTGCGGGTGGCGAGGGGGTTGATGTGCCCGAGGGGGGGTAGGGGCTTGGGTGATGCGCGGGGGAGGGGAGGGTCGCTGGACATGGGTGGCTGGAGGGGGAGAGGAGGGTCGCTGGACATGGATGGCTGCAGGGGGAGCAGGGAAGAGGGAGGTGGGGAGGGGGTCCTGAGACCAGATGGGTGGCTGCAGGGGAGGGCAGGGGAGACAGAAGGGACGCTGCAGGGGGGCAGGGGGAGAGGAGGGTCGCTGGACATGGGTGGCTACAGGGGGGCAGGGGAGAGGAGGGTCGCTGGACATGGTTAGCTGCAGGGGGAGAGGAGGGTTGCTGGACATGGGTGGCTGCAGGGGGGGGCAGGGGGAGAGGAGAGTCTCTGGACATGGGTGGCTGCAGGGGGAGCAGGGGAGAGAGGAGGGCCGCTGCACATGCGTGGCTGCAGGGGCAGAGGAGGGTTGGTGGGGAGGGGGTCCTGAGACCAGATGGGTGGCTGCAGGGGGGCAGGGGAGACAGGAAGGACGCAGCGGGGGGGGGGTACCTTGCTAGCGCCCGTTTCATTGCCTATCAAAACAGGCCTTTTATACTAGTTCGTTAATAAATCAAGTCTAGACCAAAACATCCAACTTATAGCCCTGGATGAGAAGTGGGAATATACAGCCTTCCAGAAGCAAAGCATTAATCGTAGTGCCAAAGCTCCTACAGGGAAAGGGGATGGGATTTGATATACCACCTTTTTGTGGTTACAAATCAAAGTGGTTTATATATTAAATACAGGTACTAATTTGTGCCTGGGGAAATGGAGGGTTAAGTGACTTGCCCAGAGTCACAAGGAGCTGCAGTGAGAATCAAACCCATTTCCCCTGGTTCTCAGGCCACTGAACTAATCATTAGGCTACTCCTCAATAACCCTCATCCAAACTCAAACTCACTGTAACAGTTCTCTAGATAAATTTGCTTTTCAATTTCAGGAAAGGAGTTCTGTGTTCATGACAGATCTTGTTGTGGATGCCTCTGATGGGCTGCTTTTCAATCTTAACACTGTCTTGCATATTGGGTCAGACCATAGGCCTATCAAGCCCAACAGTGACCAATGCAGGTCATGTACTTGGCAGGATCCCAAAATGTAGCACCATGTGGCTGGATTTATGGGCCACGATGCTTCCTGAAGGCGTGCACCATGGTCAAAGGCAGGCACCATGTGAAAACCCTACTCAGAGACAGAATTCTAGAAGCAAAGTTTAACTGACGTAATAGAGACTTGAACTGTAGTGTGGTCTTTTTTTACAGTTGACAATAATGTTAATGAAGCATGTAATTTCTGCACTTTATCAAAAGGAAACCTGGAGTCCTTGGCTCTTACGTTTGTTCTGATAAGCAGAAAAAACTAAAGAAACATTGTTCAGCACTGAACATCTGAAACAAATGCTTTACATCTTCAGTCAGGGGTGTTCTGCTAGTGTAGGGGACCTGAAAGCAAGGAGGAACAATATAACTATCAAAACATGAAATACTGAATGGCTTCTCAGGAATCATCCCCTTTAGCCACAGATGAAGCAATCAACCACCAAGAAACAGAGAAATCAGCAGCCTTTTCCTTTCTAAATTTGATGCCATAATTCAGCAAAGCCCAACCGCCACACGTCCTGTATGCTGGCAAACGCAACTGTGCGTGTTTTCTGTGTGTATTTGCATCTTTTATACAACTCCGCTCTTACTCTGCTCCAACTACACACCTGGGAATATAGTGTGCATATAAGCAGGTGGTCTTGGCCCTGCATCTATTTATATGCACATATACCATGGGGTAATTTTATGAAATGCCTTTTCCACGTGTAAACATGGAAAACCTTTCATAAAAATTACCCTCTAATGGTAATTTTCTGCATTGTTTTTTAATCTAGAAGAGTAAGGTTACTACATGCTTACAGGGCCTCAGATTCACTAGAGAGACCATCCCGGATATTCAGTGCCGTGGACTGAATATTAATCTATTAGATTATAAGCCCTCTTGGCTGAGGTTGGATTTGGAATGATGTGCACCATCATCAGTAAGTCATTCTTAAGCTGGCTCAATAAAAAGTGTCACAGTCTACAAAAAGCAGGGCTTCCCAAACCTGTCCCAGAAACCCCTTCCGTCAGCTGGGTTTCCAGGATATATATATATATTTTTTTTTATTTGTACCCCACGCTTTCCCACTCATGGCAGGCTCAATGTGGCTTAGGTACTTGTTTGTACCTGGGGCAATGGAGGGTTAAGTGACTTGCCCAGAGTCACAAGGAGCTGCCTGTGCCTGCAGTGGGAATCAAACCCAGTTCCCCAGGACCAAAGTCCACCACTCTAACCACTAGGCCACTCCTCCACAATGAATGTGGGCGCGTTGCTCCTAATGTGTGCAAATTTAATTGTGGGTCCCAAGGCAGGTTAGGGATGCCCTGTTATAAAGAATCCAGTGTGCATTGTAGAAGTGTACATTTCTAGCAAAAGTTACATACAGAAAATGTGTTTCATAGACATTTTATGTTTTGTGGTCTGTTGCTCACTTACACTGGGCAAGGTGATTAACTAGGAAAAGAGATTTTTTTTGGGGGGGAGGGGGGCAGGGCGGCAAAGAGCAGCTGTACTCGAAGCACAGTGGTTGCCCTGTCAACCACTCAAACTCAGAGGGGGTACTTCTACCAGCAGGAAGGATGGGTAGTTTTCAAATAGCTGAGATTATTCTTGGAGAGGTGCTGTTGGAGTGATCATGACTGTTGTGAGGTCAAAGGGCCTAAATGTTAACTGGGGAGGGGGGGGGGAAGAGGAGTGCAAGGTTGAATATTTGTGGTAAAACACTTAACAGCATTGCATTGGCTCTGGATTAATTTGCAATTAGTTCTGCCCTTTGGCACATCTATCTGGGGCTTTTGTCCTAGATGGCTTAGGCTGAAATTTGCCAAAGACCCCAACATACATTACAGATATATATGGCAACAGCAACAGGCACAGTGCACTGATGAAACACACCTGAAAAGGTACTAGGCAGGCTGCATGCACTCTGGCTTTCCAATTTGATTTTGTGCTTGTCTGTTGGTCTATGTTAACGTCTTTGAGTTCAGTTTATGGAATACAATACTCACATGTCTGCACCCACAGCCACAGCACTGTCCTCTTTGTAGATGAGCAAATCTGGTAAAAACCAAATATCCAGTCTCAGGATCCACATAATTCTCTTGTCCTGCCTTAAAAATAAAACAATACAATTTTTTTTACAATCCTCCCTGCTGAATATAGTTTTAAATTATTCTACTGAAATCAAGTTGGCTAACAAAAATTACATGGATAGAAAAGGCCTTGCGGTCTGGTTTTGATTTTTGGGTTACATTTTTCTGTTCCAGGGTTGTGGGGATGTGGGAAAGGCAGCACTCACAGCCTAAGGAGAAGGAAGGCAGCCATTGGCAAAGGCAACACATTGTCGGTAGATTCTGGGCCCTCAGCTGTAGACTAACAAATGTAGAAGATATAATAGCAAGGACTTTAATTCAACCAAATGATTGGTTTCACCAAAAGAAATGTATTAGAAGCAGAAACCAAAAGCACAAGGAGCCTTCAAGGTTAGGGGTCTCAACTCAAGTTTTATTGGACAGACCCAACACGGTTCGTGTCCCTGGGTCAGGGGTCTTGAAACAGTGCACAATGTCCACAAAAAGCTCTTTCCTTTAAATCCATCCATGGGTATCATCTCCTCTCTACTCGCTTCTTTTCCGTTCCCTGCCATCTATGTGCATTTCCCCTCTGTTCATGTCCCACCGTCTCCCCTCTTTCTTGTTTTTTTTTTTCTTTCTTCCATCCCCCCTTTCCAACATCTGTTCCTCTCTTCCCCTGCCATCCAGCATCAGCCATTTCTCTTTCTCTTCCTCAACTAGATACGTGATCCCCGGCTTGGCCCTGAGCGTGTCTGTACTGTCTTGTTTTACTTCTGTATTTCTTTCCTTTGATTCTCCTCTTTTCTTTGGAATTGACATTTTTAACCTTTTCTTATGCTTTTTATTACATTATACATCGCTTTGCCACTTGTTTGTAAAAAGCAATTCATCAAGTTTAATAAATCAATTCAAACCATTCAGCTTTGCTCCTCTCTCCATCATCCACTATTGGCCTATCTTTCTCTTCCCCCTCACCATCCAGCATCACTTCTCTGTCTCTCCCCCCACCATCCAGTATCACCCAGCATTTCCATCTCTCGGTCCTGCCCCCAACCATCTAGCATCACTCCATCTCTCCCCCTCCTGCACCACCACCACTACCAGAAAAACAAAACCAACATCCCTCATTGCCCCATCTCTCTCTTACCCTTACCTCCAATCATCTAGTATTGTCTTGTCTCCCCCTATATCCTGCATGGCCACACCTCCCCCTCCCAATATTCTGCATTGCTCTGTCTGTCGTCATCCCCCCTCCCCCGCATTCTTCATTGCAATATCTTTCCCATCACATTACATATTTCTCTGACTTTCCTCACTCCCATCTACTATATTGCCCCATCTCCCCCCCCCCCCCCCCCCCCATGGTCTGCACTGCTCCTTGTCTCTGCAACTTCCATATCCTGCATTGCCCCATTTTCCCCTCCCCATAGTCTGCACTGCTGTCTCTCCCCATCCCCCATAAAGCCTCCCCGTATTCTGCATTGCTACTTGTCTCTCTGTCCTCTCCTCCCTCCCACCCACTGGCTCACTCATTTTAGGTGGGTTGAAGCTCCTGCATTAATCCACTGCTTCTCTCCTCACCGCTACTGCATGTATAAGGCAGGTACAGGGATGTTCCCCTCTGTGTGCTGCCGCGGGTTTTGCCAGACCCAGAAACAGAAAGTTGTATCAAGCCTGCCCACTGACAATTTTAGTAGCTGCCCTATGGACTGACTCAATGCTGTTTATATCATTTTGAAGGTATGTTCTCCAGAATTGCACATATTACTTTAAATGAGGCTGGACCAGAGACATACTGAGGCAGTTATCACCTCCTTTTTCCCTGCTGGCCATTACTTGCCTTGTGCATCCAAGCAACCTTCCACCTATTTGGCCAACTTACGAGCATCAAACGATCACACCCAGATCTCGCTCTTTTTTTGTGCGTGCACAAAGACTTAACCTCTCTATTGTACTACTCCCCTGGATTTTGCATCCCACAGGTATGAACCTGCTTTTTTTAGCATTAAATTTTTGCTGCCAAATTCTAGACCATTATTCAAATTGTGCCAGATCCCTATCATCCCTTATAATGTTATCCACACTTTCCAGGATATATATGCTAGGTGCATAGCCAGACTTTGGGTCTTGGAGGGGGCTTGAGCACAAAGTGGGGGGGGGGCACAAAATATTATCCCTCTCTGCTCCCACTGTAACCCCCACTTACCTGAGCTGCAGGGGTCCCCAAGATCTGCTAGTAGAAGCGCTCCTCCACCTGCAGCCTGCATGTTCCCTGGGCAGTTGCCACTCCTGCTGCCATGCCATGCCAGCTCCCCCTCCCCCCCATGCACATTTTCCCAAAACTGAGCATGTGCAGGAGCTGACCTCTCCCACACTGCTGTTTCATGGAAACCAAGCATATTATTTATTAATTTGGATTTTGCTCACACCTTTTCAGTAGTAGCTCAAGGTGAATTACATTCAGGTACGCTGGATATTTCTCTGTCCCAGGAGGACTCACAATCTAAGTTTGTACCTGAGGCAATAGAAGGTTAAGTGACTTGCCCAAGATCACAAGGAACAGCAGCAGGATTTGAACCAGCCACCTTTGGATTGCAAGAGGAGGCCTCTAACCACTAGGCCACTCCTCCACAAGCTTATATGTGGGGGATGGGGCAGCTTGTACAGTAAGGGCCCCCTGCCAGCCAGGGGACTGAACCTAAATTAGGAGGGGGACCAAGGCTCCCCTGGCTATCCCCCTGATATACTCTAATGCAAATTTTGATATCATCCACAAAGATGCAAACCTTACTCAACAGCCCTTCTGCCACATTGTTTAGAAAAATGTTAAAAAGAACCAGACCTTCAGGTATAGCACTGGCAAGTTCTGTTCCTCAACTCCATTTACCACTACCCTTTGCTGCCTTCCACTCAACTAGTTTCTAACTTAGGCAGTCACTTTAGGGTTCATATTCAAGGTGCTCAGTTTATTTGTAAGTTGTTTATGGAAAACTGTGTCAACGCAGAAAGGGAACTTGATATACTGCCTTTCTGTGGTATTTTGCAACTACATTCAAAGTGGTTTACATATATACAGGTACTTATTTTGTACCTGGGGCAATGGAAGGTTAAGCAACTTGCCCACAGTCACAAAGAGCAGCAGTGGGAATTGAACCCAGTTCCCCAGGATCAAAGTCCACTGCACAAACCACTAGGCTACTCCTCCACTCCCAGTCACTTCAATAGCCCAGTGTTTTTTCATGCAAGGCCAAGGCAGCCCCCAGTGTCTTTCTGGGGGGTTTCCCCCTGCTACTCTTCCTCTCTACCAAAGTTCTGTACAGAAAGGCTAAAGTAAATGGGGGGGGGGGGGGGGGGGGGGGGAGGCTTGAAGAACAACACATTTCTCACCAGACAAAAAAGAATGCACTTGGAAATGCTCACAACCTTGAAGATCCCCCTACCCCCCCCCAATGAAGCTTGAAGGTGGGCTGCTGGGTATGGATGTCATTGGCACACACTGGGTCAACAATATCTTGACCCCCGCATGGCCAAATACTGGCTCTCCTTCAGCTCATTAGAATCTAAAGTGGCCCCAGCTTAAAAATGAATTGAAGACCACTGACATATATAGCCTGTATTATTGTAACTGTGACATGCGTTAGTTCCTGATTATTTTAAGTCAGCCTGACAGACAGTAAATAGGTGCAGAAGTGTGGTTTCCGGAATTGGGAAGCGCTGACTGAGTTAGATGTCTCCAGAAGGACGACGGGGCCAGAGAGCTGCGATCCGCTCAGCTTCCTTCTCCGTCTAGAGCCAGCTCACAATGGCGGAGGGAATTAAGACAATCGGGGTTTCGTTATTAATGAATGCAAATAACGCTTTTTTTTTCCGCGGTGCATGCAGCTCGATTTAGGCAACAGGCACTAACATAGTTGTAAAGGGGCCCTGAAGGTGTTAGTACAGGATGTGGCCTGCGCTGTCGCTGGTCCGAGGCTCACCCGGCAGGCCTGCTCATGCGACTCCATGATCCTCTTCTCTGCTTCGCTGAGCTCTCCTCCCCCGTCCGGCCGCCGCTCCTCTTCCTCCTCCCTCTTCTTCCCGTCGATGCCATCCATAGCGGAGCCCGAGCCGGAGAAGAAGCACAGGGGAGGAGGCCGGTGTCGCTTTCGGGCCTGAGCCACCAGCCAGCGGCTCACCTTGTGCATAGCCCGGCCCCTCCCAAGGCCCTGTCTGGCGGCTGCACAAACAGGAACACCTTCTGCCCTGCCCCGAAAAGCAATTTCATGCTTTCTCCGTCTCTCTGCTAATACTTGTTTCAGTCTATATCTCTACAGTTCTACAGTAGTAGCTTTATTGAGGTTGGAGTTTGTGGAGGCTGTGAGAATTGTACACAACATCAGGGGAATAGACAGGGAGCCTTACTAGAGGGCTACTACTCACACTGGCGCACATATGCTGGTTCAGGAAAAGCCCTGATCTGCTCAAGGCAGTGACTATTTGTACTTTTATTAAAGCTGTCACTTTTTTTGTATTTTATCTTTGATGTTCTTTTTATGTCATACCTGCTTGACATCTTATTCAACTCTTATGGGAATTATAGCGCCTCATAATAAATCAAAAGTAAATTTAGCTTCTTGTGAAGGATCAAATAATCCAATGTGAGAATAACCCCATATGCCTGCGCTGGGAGGGTCAGGGAATTGAAATTGGTGGGAAAGGCACAGTATGCTAGAAAAGAAGTTGCGTTCAAATTAAGATCCTTATGGTATTCATAGGATTGCACTGGTGTAAAGAAAGAAGAACTTGGCAATTCTGGATGAAATGATAGTAATGCTTGAACAGACCAGGGACACATTTTCACAAATACATCTTTGTTAGAAGAAGAGGGCACAGGGAAGTAACAACAAGGTCTAACAAATGACCTTCACGGTGTGTAGGGCCTATAATATGTTGCATATCCTATATAATAAAACGCACCTCTAACATTCTGAAGCTGACTGCATGGCTGAGGCATTCCTGCTCTCTGTATCCATCTCAGGGTTGCCAGGTGGAAAATTTTTTTTCCCACCCAAACCAGCCTAAATCCAGCCCAAAACCCGCCCAAACTCAAACCGCGCCCCTGACACCCCCACCCCCGCGTCATCAACCCCGCCGTCACCGGCCCCGCCTCCCCCGTCATCGGCCCCGCTTCCCCCGTCATCGCCCCCGCCCAGAACGTCACTAACCCCGCCCAAAACGTCACTAACCCTGCCCCCCGCGGCCGAAAAAACCGCCTGAAAACCGCCCAAAAGAAAAAAAAGAAGCCCAAAAAACCGTAACCCGCCGCGGGCAATGCCCAATTGGGCGGTAAAACCGCCCATCTGGCAACACTGATCCATCTCCTGAATTGACATCACATACTTCCGTCACAAGCAGAAATGACCAACCACATGAGGTTTCTCGGCTTCAGAATGTTGGAGGTGCATTCTATTAAATAGGATTGGTCAGTTACTTGAAGCACAGCCAGAGCTCAGAGTCCTGCACAGTAACCCTCAGACACCAGAGAGAGAGGGGGGGGACCTGACACCAGAGGGGGGGGGGTATCTCTCTCACAGTTAATGTCTTTCTCACTTTCACACACTATGTCTCACACTGTATCACATTCACTCTCTATGTGTCACACAGTCTCATACACTCAGTCTCACAGAGACTGTATCTCACACACGCTTGCACACACTGTATCTGTGTGAAACACACTCACACTGTGTCTCACACGCACTTGCACACACTCTCATTCTCACACACACACACACTCTCACAGACACACTCGCACCCAGACTCACTCTCTGTCTCACACACACACTCGCACATTCACTCTCTCACACACAGTCACGCTCACATACACTCTCTCAAACATACACACTCCGAGGAAAACCTTGCTAGCGCCCGTTTCATTTGTGTCAGAAATGGGCCTTTTTTACTAGTGTTGCATAAGTTCCAAATCTTCCAGGAAAAGAACAAAACCTTTGTCACAGATTTAGGAGAGATCATCAAAGTGAACATTAAAATCATCTATGATTTTTCAGTAGTAATCTTAAGAGTAATTGTAACAACCAATCCCACTGACATTGAGTCATGGAAGAGGAACAATAAAGAAACAACAAAAAAAAAGGTTGGAATTGGACAAACCAACTGACAAAAGAAATTCAGGAACCTGGTGAGATAAGGGTACTTATTAAAGGAGAGGGAGGCATTATATATAAAAGCAATCCCTTCATCATTACTTGTGACTGTTTTTAAAGAAAAAAGAATAACCCTAGGACAACACAGGGCTAAATAAGTATGTTCACCATCTCTCTCTGCCTCCTGCGGTCTGAATATCAGCTCCAATATGTTTAGCTGGCCTAAATTAAACTACTTCGATACACAGATAGTAGCTGAATACAGTGCTATTCCTCTAATTCTAGAAACTTGCATGTTCTAATTTCTTACTAGTGTGAAATTTTGCACATGCAAGTTACAGAATAAGGTCAGTTGCGTGTGCTGCATAATAACTGGCATTAGCAGCCAATTATTGGCTGTAATTGGCTTTATTTGGTACTAATTGGCACCAATTTACAGTTACATGTGTAACTGCCCTTAGTCGCTATTCTATAAGTTATATGTTCAAATTCTAGAGCATGCAACTTTAAGGGAGAATGAGCGGGTCAAGCAGTTACACGCATGGGTTATAGAATAATATACGTCAGCCATTGAGATGGTGTAAGTGCTCGCACCTAAATTAGTCATGTTAATGTGGATTTGTACTAGCATTCTGGAACAGTAGCTGCACGTATAACTGTCATTATAGAATTCACGCGTATAACTGTCATTATAGAATTCATGCTTGCCCCGGGATTCTATATATCGCACCGAAATTTCCGCGTGGAAATTGATGGTATTCCATAACAATGCACATAACTTAATTAGTTAACAAGCTAATCAGTGCTGATGTCACAGATGTCAGGAATAGAATGAGCCCTTGTGCTGATCCAAAGACCAGTGGTCAGAAGCCCAACACTTCACCTGCAGCGACCACCGTTCCCCAGCGGTTGAGCCCCTGGGTTTGGGTGATCAACAGGACATAGGACATCAGGTGAGGAAGAGCACTCAGGCTCAGACAGAGGAGGCGAGGTCAGAGCTATGCCAAAGTCAGTTCCAGCCAATGGTCAGAGCAGACGGAGGACCGGCAGAGGTCAGGTCCAGGCAGTGGTCAGGTCAGGCGGTGATTCAGCAGAGGTCAGGTCCAGGCAGTAGTCAGGTCGGATAAACAGGAACAATGCACCAGTCTCCAAGAAGGTAGTAACTGAGGCAAAGATGTGGTGAGAAGGTTCTGGTTTTAAAGTGAAGGCGTCTGACTTCAAAGTAGGCGTGCCCAAACTGTAGGCATGCCTAGATGCAGGCGAGAGCAGGCACACCAAAGTGTAGATGCGCCCAGACGTAGATGTGCCCAAACTGTATGTACTCTGAAGAGATGAATTAAGGGCATCGCAGGCATGTGTGCCTGGCTCCGCGCTTGGTGTTCCAGGTTCGTGACAGCTGATAATTGGAAATTAAATAATTATCAGCACTAATTGGCATTAATTAGAATTTATGCGCACTACTTGCTAAGTGTATTCTGTAATGTGGTGCACGTCATTTCTAAGTCATATAATTGAAAAGTGGGCATGGTTATGGGCGTGGAATGGGTGTGTCATGGGCGTTTCTAAAATCTATGAGCATTGTTATAGAATACACCTGCTCCTCGCCTAACTTAAGCTTCAGGATTTACACCAGGTTCTACTTGGTGTAATTGACCGTGTCTAAATTGACTCACATAGACCAGTGCTTTTAGTTGCGTGGACCAGTGCTCGTATTTTATAAAGTACCCCTAAATTAAAGCATACTTTTTGAATACACTTTGATTTCTGTACGGAAATCTCAGCATGATATATAGAATCTACTCCTTAGTGCCATCAGCCCAGCACCTAAATTTTGGCGACATTTTGAGAATTTACCCCTATGTTTACCTATGTAAAATGTCATGGCTCTGCCCCAGCATTATCCAGTTGATGGCAAAACATTAGAGGGAATTTTTGACAGCACCACCAGAGATTAGGGACTCATACATGCATCCAGCTTTTCCTACCTAAGCGCACAACTATGGAACGCATTGCCAAAAGCAGTAAAAACTACATTCGACCCCCTAAATTTTTGGAAAGCACTAAAGACAGACCTGTTCAGAAGAGCATACCCCACCGACCCAACATAAAAATACCTGGACACTTGCGACACAATGTAACCAAAGACCGTAACGGACATTACCTGACTCTTCCTCCCCCTTTCCCTCTCTAAGTTCCCCCCAATTGTACCTACCATACATGTAGCTCATTCTACCACAATATCACTTTGATTTCATTCATACCATGTATTTGTTCAGACTGGAATCGGCTAACGCCGTTAACGGTTATATGTAAGCCACATTGAGCCTGCAAAAAGGTGGAAAATGTGGGATAGAAATGTAACAAATAATAATACATTTAATGGTGGCAGCTATACATACAAGTCCTTTTTGTATATTGACCTGAGCAAATTTAATAGGAAATGCTAGATTTGGTAAACCATTGGCTATCATGTATTAATGTGCATTATTTAAAACAGGTCTCATTTTATGCAATGGGACCACCTGCAATAACGGCATTAGTGCATGATAATGTTAAAGGCCCTTTTACTAAAGCTTAGCATGTGCTAATGGAATTAGCGCATGCTAAATGCTTTGTATCCTATTTTATAGCTATGAGCCATGTGACGCTTAGCGCACGCTAATATTCATTAGTGCACACTAAGCTTTAGTAAAAGGTCCTCTTAGCAAAAGTAGATGTTGTCTGGGAAACAGATTAATGTGCAGGTCTTACCTTACACTTTCAATTAGATTTTTGTTAGTTTCTTCTTTGTACAACTCAGCACCAGATGGAGCTTCAGAGCCAGTGAGCCAAGCAACACCCTAAGTAGAGCTTTGAGGTGTGTATGTTGTGGGGGGGGGGGGGGGGGAAGGGGTTGTAATTAACAGAGAAGTTGAAACAGAATCACTATGATTCCATTTCTCTTTCTCACTTCTGTTTCATTCTTATCATAAACTCAGTTCTTCATGTCCTTTATACTTCCTCTTTCATGCCCATACTTAGTCTTTGAATGTAAGTCAACCAGGATGTGGGTCTGCTGATACTAATCACATCATCAACTGAGTTCTGTATTCAGAGTGGCCTCAGAGGAGACTCTTCAAATAGGATGCAAAACACATTTTCCTTATTTTATTATTTTTCTTCCTACTTCTCCAAGCCAATTACTCCAAGCTATTCCAGCCTCCTTGCTAACAGAGAGCTTTAGAGATTATTTCTCTTACTACTACTACTACTTAACATTTCTAGAGCGCTACTAGGGTTACGCAGCGCTGTACAAATTAACAATAAGGACGGTCCCTGCTCGGAAGAGCTTACAATCTAAAGGACGAAATGTCAAGTTGGGGTAGATAAGTTTTCTGAGAGGAGGTGTAGTGATTAGGTGCCGAAGGCGACATTGAAGAGGTGGGCTTTGAGCATTGATTTGAAGATGGGTAGGGAGGGGGCACGGCGTATGGGCTCAGGGAGTTTGTTCCAGGCATGGGGTGAGGCGAGACAGAAGGGACGGAGCCTGGAGTTGGAGGTGGTGGAGAAGGGTACTGAAAGGAGGGAATTCTTCAGTGACACTAAAGCACCACCAGCAATTGTTCCATGAATTGGAAATCTGCCACTTCCCCTATCACCTCAGCAACACACCTAAACTTTGTCAGCCCTGCTAGGCTTGGAACTGGATTTGATTCCCACTGCTACTCCTTGTGAGTCTGGGTAAGTCACTTAACCCTCCATTGCCCTAGGTACAAATAAGTACCTGTATATACTATGTAAACCGCTTTGAATGTAGTTGTAAAAACCACAGAAAGGTGGTATTTCAAGTCCCATTTTCATTTCCCTATTTGAAATTCTACATGGACTATTGCTAGTGGACGAGTAGCCTAGTGGTTAGTGCAGCAGACTTTGATCCTGGGGAACTGCGTTCAATTCCCACTACAGCTCCTTGTGAGTCTGGGCAAGTCACTTAAACCTCCATTGCCCCGGGTACAAATTAAGTACTTGTCTATAATATGAAAACCTCTTTGACTGTAATCACAGGTGGTATATCAAATCCCACCCCCCTTTCCCTTTCCAATGCATAGCACCCTCCACCAAAGCAAGTTGGTAGCTAGCTTGTCTCCTTTCATCCTTCTACTAATGTCCAGAGTCCTTAAATAAAAACAAAACTATATCATAGTGAAATTCAAGCCTAGGTATAAGAATAAGGTTAAAGAACACTTAAGTAAATTTTCTGATGAATCTCGAGAATGCAGCTGCCTGAGCTGGCTAATCTCAAAAGAGCTATCTAAAGCAAACTTAATGGTGGTTAAAAACAATGAGGCACCTAATACAGAACTGTTCTTTTATTCTATGATGTTTTTCTTATCAGTTTTCTGTAGAAAGATAAATACTTAAAGTGCGATTCTATAACTTGGCACGTGCAGTGGTGCCTTAACTGGCACCTAATCATTCAAGTGCACTTAGGGGTCCTTTTACCAAGCTGCGAGAAAAAGGGCCCTGCGCTAGCGACGGGGGCTGTTTTTCCCACATGCCAGGGCCCTTTTTGCTGCAGCAGGTAAAAAAAAGCCCCCAGGACACATGGCCATGTTGTGAGAGAACTCTTACCGCATGGCCATGCGGCAGGGAGCCCTTACCGCCACCCATTTATTAAGTTTTTATTAATCTCAAAGCAATAACATACAAACATTCAAAGCTAACCATTCAAAGCAAGAAATTCACCAAACACAGTGTACAGCAAAAACAATCTGGATATAGGCAATAGACAATTTCAGCAGAAAAAAAGTATTAACACGCAATGATCTGCTGTTGATGAAAAGCAGTTATACCATAAGAATTTTGTTTTGAGAAACCTCCCATCTGTACTGTGGTAGAGTGTAAAGGGGAAGCTGATGCCTGACTCAGGGGCATTGCTACAGCTGGGCCTGGATGGGCACAGGCCCACCCAGTTTTGTCTCAGGCCCATTCAGAGTCCCTTGCCGTGTCTCCTCGCCGGCTTGCCCTCTCCCACCCCTGCTGTAGTGCCTGCATTTAATGCTATCGGTGCTGCCTCCTCCTGTACGACACAGTCTCCGCCTCCCACCCCTGCGGCAGCGCTTGTAATTTGCTCGATGCTGCCTGACAGCTGACAGACATGGTGCAACGTCCTGCTCCGGGGCCTTCCCTCTGCCGCACTGATTCAACTTCCTGTTTACGCAGGGCGGAACGTGCGCAGCAGAGGGAAGGTCCCAGAGCAGGTCGTCAGCGCCTCGTCTGTGAGTTGATCAGGCAGCGCCGGTAGCAAATTGCAAGTGCTGCCACGGGGGTGGGAGACTATGAGGTGCAGGAGGAGGCAGCGCCGACAGCATTGAATACAAGCACTGCGGCGGGGGTGGGAGAGAGTGGGGAAGACAGTGGTCTCTGCTGGCTCTGCAAGGGGAGGGGGGCTGAAGGGAAGGGAGAGGTTCTGGATGTGTGTTGGGGGGTGTGAGGAAGACAATGGGGTGCTGGCCATGCAAGGGGAGTGGGCTGAAGGGAAGGGTGCTGGACTTGTGGGGAGGGGGGTGAGGAAGACAATGGGGTGCTGGGCCTGCAAGGGGAGTGGGCTGAAGGGAAGGGAGAGGTGCTAGACTTGTGAGGGGCAAGGGGTTGGAGAGATCGGATGGGAGAGAGGTACTGGACTTGCAGGGGGAAGGGTGGAGGGAAGGGGAGAGGTGCTGGATTTGCAGGGGGAAGGTTGGAGGGAAGGGGAGAGGTGCTGGATTTGCAGAGGGGGTTGGAGGGAAGGGGAGAGGAGCTGGATTTGCGGGGGGGGGGAGGTTGGAGGGAAAGGGGAGATGTGCTGGATATGCAGAGAGTTGAAATGAAGGGGAGAGGTGCTGGACATGTAGGGGGGCTGGATGAAAGAGAGAGAGAGAGGTGCTGAACATGTAGTGGGGGGCTGGATGAAAGGGAGAGAGGTGCTGGACATGTAGGGGGGGGGCTGGAAGAGAGGTGCTGGATATGCAGGGGATGGCTAAAGGGAAAGGAGAGAGATGTGGACCTGCATGGAGGGCTGGATCAAAGAGAGAAAGGTGCTAGACCTATGGGAGGGGTTAGAGGGAAGGGAGAGAGATGCTGGACAAGGGGATAAAGGAAGAGGGAGTCAAATGCTGAACCCACAGTGGGAGAAAGAGCCAGATGCATAAGGGGAAGGAAAGAGAGAGGAAGAGAAGCTGGTTGGGGTGGGATCAAAGAGGAGAGGGACACATTGATGTGGAGGAGGGAGAAAGGGGACATAGGGAGGTGTACAGATGGGCATTAGGTGGGAGCATTGGGAAGGGCACACAAATGTGAGATACTGTATGGGGATGGCCATGGCATATGGGCACAGAAGGGCAATGCCTGACAAGGGGGGGGGGGAGGGGATATGGAATAGAATACAATGCTGGACACAGAGAGGGGGGAGAGATACCAGACAAGGGGGATAATAGGAACACAGAAGGGATATGCTGGGCATGGGGTGCATAGGTGCACAGAGGAATGATGATGGATGAGGGGATATGAACACAGGGAAGATACTGGACAAGGAAATATAGGAAAACAGAAATGGGAGATGGATGATGGACATGGATAAAGAAGAAATGTCAAATGGACAGGAGACCCTGGCAAGTGAGTTAAGAGAAGACAGAGGGAAGCAGAAATCAGACACTGGGACCAATATGATTTGAAAAATAAAATGACCAGACAACAAAAAGGTACAAAAAATTATCTTATATTTAATGTTGTGAATATAATATGTTGGATTTGGAATGTACATCTTGCCAGAGTTGATTTTAAACATAGCTGGGGTCCAGGACAGAAATCTAGGAAAGGACCCCAAAGTCCATTACCAGGCTGTGCCTTCAGCTTCCAGCATGCGGGCTTTCTCTGGCCAGGGAACCAGGCACAATTGCCCTAGTTGCAACCCCTAACACCATCCCTGGCATGTGTTGTCTTTATATTTTGCACAGAAGGAACTGCCTTTCTTTCATGTTTCTCTGGTGTTGTACTACATGCAAGGTCTGGTTTCTTGAGGTTTCTGTTTAATTTATATTTCTAGAGTTTGTGGTCACTTATTCTGTATTTGACATTTGTGTTCTCTGTGTGTGAGTGAGATATTCTGTTAGCATGAAGTTTCAATGTAGCATTCTGTAGTAAGTTGGCTTGTTCAGCTTTCCTGATAAATGTATTTTAGGGCCCCACTATAGTATTTAAGGCACTTCCTTTTCATATGTAGGATCCTTGTTTTTGGAAGTTAGTGTTGGCATTGTAGATTTGCTGTGGGCTCTTAGTGACTTTTGTTTTATAGAGTTTTTAAAAATTAATTTATAATATGTCTGTTATTGAGATTACACTAGAAACCAAAATTTCTTTGTATGATGAGTTTTATGTGGAAATGTCCTTGGTGTGCTCTGTATCCATTGTTGGTGGAGGGCCATGAGGTTCTCTGGATACAGAATGTGTTTGGCTTCAATACCATATGTGTGTTGTAGGATCAATGTAACGCCGATTTTTAAAAAAGGTTCCAGAGGAGATCCGGGAAATTATAGACCGGTGAGTCTGACATTGGTGCAGGGAAAAATGGTAGAGACTATTACTAAGAACAAAATTACAGAGCATATTCAAAAGCATGGATTAATGAGACAAAGTCAACATGGATTTAGTGAAGGGAAATCTTGCCTCACCAATGTACTACATTTCTTTGAAGGGGTTTTTGCAACCACATCCAAAGCGGTTTATCTGGGGCAACGGAGGGTTAAGTGACTTTACATGTGAACAAACATGTGGATAAAGGGGAGCCGGTTGATATTGTGTATCTGGATTTTCAGAAGGCGTTTGACAAAGTACCTCATGAAAGACTCCAGAGGAAATTGGAGAGTCATGGGATAGGAGGTAGTGTTCTATTGTGGATTAAAAACTGGTTAAAAGATAGAAAACAGAGAGTAGGGTTAAATGGTCAGTATTCTCAATGGAGAAGAGTAGTTAGTGGGGTTTCCCAGGGCTCTGTGCTGGGACCGCTGCTTTTTAACATATTTTTAAATGACCTAGAGATGGGAGTCACTAGTGAGGTAATTAAATTTGCTGATGACACAAAGTTATTCAAAGTCGTTAAATCGCAGGAAGATTTTGAAAAACTACAAGCGGACCTTAAGAGACTGGGTGTCTAAATGGCAGAAGACGTTTAATGTGAGTAAGTGCAAAGTGATGCATGTGGGAAAGAGGAACCCGAATTATAGCTATGTCATGCAAGGTTCCACTTTAGGAGTCATGGACCAAGAAAGGGATCTAGGTGTCGTCACTGATGATACGTTGAAACCTTCTGCTCAGTGTGCTGCTGCGGCTAAGAAAGCAAATAGAATGTTAGGTATTATTAGGAAAGGAATGGAAAACAAAAATGAGGATGTTATAATGCCTTTGTATCGCTCCATGGTGCGACCGCACCTCAAATATTGTGTTCAATTCTGGTTGCTGCGTCTCAAAAAAGATATGGTGGAATTAGAAAAGGTGCAGAGAAGGGCAACGAAAATGATAAAGGGGATGGGACGACTTCCCTATGAGGAAAGGCTAAAGTGGCTAGGGCTCTTCAGCTTGGAAAAGGCAGCTGAGGGGAGATATGATAGAGGTCTATAAAATAATGAGTGGAGTTGAGCGGGTAGATGTGAAGTGTCTGTTCACGCGCTCCAAAAATACTAGGACTAGGGGGCATGCGATGAAGCTACAATGTAGTAAATTTAAAACGAATCAGAGAAAATGTTTCTTCACTCAACGTGTAATTAAACTCTGGAATTCGTTGCCAGAGAATATGGTAAAGGCGGTTAGCTTAGCAGAGTTTTAAAAAGGTTTGGATGGCTTCCTAAAGGAAAAGTCCATAGACCGTTATTAAATCGACTTGGGGAAAATCCACTATTTCTGTGATAAGCAGCATAAAATGTTTGGTACATTTTTGGGATCTTGCCGGGTATTTGTGACCTGGATTGGCCACTGTTGGAAACAGGATGCTGGGCTCGATGGACCTTTGGTCTTTCCCAGTATGGCAATACTTATGATTACTTATGCTTATGATGGCTCAAATGGGCTGATGTGCAGTCTTTTGTACTGCCCTTAGCTCTCAATTGGCCTGCAGCCACTAAAGCCTGCACTGCTACCCTCATTGAAGTTATGGGGAGCATGGTAGGGACAGAGCATGGGTGCATCAGGTTGCTGTTTTTTCTCTTTCAAAAACGTTGTAGTGCCCACCCATCCAACCTGTTGGCCCACCCAAAAGTTGCCTTCTGGCTACGCCACTGGACTCATTCTGGTATATTGCATCTCCCTGTAACACTGTTTTATCAGTGATACTAGTGTGAAGTGGATACTAGTGTCACTTACTGAACCAGCAATAATAAAGTATATAATTTTCTAAGAGGGATTTGTGTTTTTGTCTGTGGTATCTCTGTTTTATGTGTGAGCCCTCTGGAAGCAGTGGAGTGGGAGGTGTAGAAGCTTATTTGCACACCTCTTCCACGGTGAGATCCAGAGGCATAGCAAGGTGGGATGCAAGGGGAGTGGCTGCTTCCCCAAATGGATTTTGAATAAAATGGCCTTATGTGGATCAGCCCTTCAACTTCATACTGATGCCCATTTTACAAAAGGTCTGCTCCCCCTGGCTAAGCTTCTGGTGAGATCACTAATTTTTTTTGTCATTTTTTAAGCTGTATGGCTAGGCATGGGGGGGGGGGATCATAATACAAAGTTTATAAATTATTTGCATTTGTTTATTTTACATAGGACCCTTTTACTATAGTGTGGAAGGTTTTGCAGTTACCTCCTGTTTAATGCAGGGAGCATTTTTAGCATCTGCCCTGCATTTGTCACACAGGGAAGATGCTTACCACACAGCACTGCATCACATATAGTGGCAGATAACACATGAGTGCTGCATATAATGCAGTACAGGACCAGCTAAAAATAAATAAATTGTTATTGCATAGTGGTATTCTACTCCTCTACTGCATCCCTCCCTCAATCCTCCCAGTTATACATGGTAACTTTCCTATAGCACCCGATCCCTACTCTGCATCCCCAGATCACTATTCCACCATCCCCTTTCAATAAGCCCCACCTCTGCCAACAAAACCCTCCCCCCACTGTCTACCTTCTTCCTACCCCTCGACTCCCCCGGCCTTACCTGGGGGTCAGCAATTGTGATTTAGCGATCCTCCTCCACTGCCACCCAGGTCAGCACTGTAATCCAAAATGGTACTAGTGAGCCCTAGCGGCAGTCCCACAGTACTACCACCAGAGGTCATCCTTCCACATAAGGGAGAATCTCTGGAGGGGGTGGAGCTTGAGTTAGTGGATTGGGAAGATTGTGAGAAGCAATGTTGCACAATCTGTGTCATCTTGCTGTACTCACGAACAGCCAATAGTGCAACTGCACTTACTGTCTCCTCTTGGGGCAGTTGTGATTTTTTTTACCGCACATGGGGGCTCATTTTCAAAGCACTTAGCCTTACAAAGTTCCATAGATTACAATGTAACTTTGTAAGTCTAAGTGCTTTGAAAATACGCCTCATGGTAAACTTCACTTTAGCCGCATAACACAGCTTCATTTAAAAACAAACAAACAAAAAAAAAGAGTCTCAACTGCATTCATCAAAACAGAACTCAGCTTACCAAATAGGGTCCCTTAATTACTTGCATTCATGCAGAAAAAGCACAACTGAGAGATACGAGAAATGCCAGGGGAAGGGTGAAAGGGTATTAGAAGTAGTGTTTATCCGAGATTTCCACATGGAGATTAAAATCTCCGGGAATTACCAAAACACAAATATCTACAAGAGTGAAGGGGTGAAAAACAGTGAGCCAGGAGACTATAAGGACAACAACTTTCATTCACCATCCTGATCTAATCAAGTTACCATCTCTTAAAAATTTAAATGTATTGATACAAAATAACTCCTCCCTTACCCCAATGATGAACTGACTATAAGCAAACCTTTGATAGAATTCCACATTCCTGGATAATAAACCCTGAATTATTTGAGCGCATTATGCTCACCATGTAAGCATGACAAATAACACTCCATTTGAATTGTGATGGACAATTTGTGATTCCTAACATTTAAATATGCCTTTCAAAAACGTCTAGGTGGGAGGGTTGTAAATATTGCTATTTGGTATGTCCAAGTTTCTGAAATTGCCGGCAGCTCTAAATGTTTAGGGCTGCAAAATGTCTGTATACCTGTCATTTTACAAAACTGGCTGCTTATCTGGCACAGTACCTGTCTCCACACTGTTGAAATGTGAGCCAGAATTGTTTATAGAAGATTTGTGGTACAACATTCTTTTTATGTTAATTGGCTTTTTGTGATTTGATGCCCTTTATATTGTATTTGCTAATGGTATAAGTACCTTGTTCCGTTCCTCTGCACTGCTGATTAACCACTAAGCTATTCCTCCAATCCAGTCCTAGCTGGAAAATGTTCAGCACTGCTGTAATGTGTGAAACCTCTTGCACTTCAAAGCAGTACAAAACATTTTTGTATCAAATTTCTAAGGAAGAAAGAAAAAAAGTTAGGATAAGCCAGGGGAAATTAGCTTGTCTGCTTCTCACTGGTGTGAGAAGCTGTATCTTGTGCGACTGTGCACTCAGCATGTTGAAATTTGAATTTTTGATTTATTGTATTTGGTATACCGCCTCTCATGCATGTAGCATGGCAGGAAAGCAGATTAACAATATAATAACAATAACAGAAAGGAACTCCATTGCAATAAGTTGGGGAAGATAGAATTAAGGGATAGGTGACATAACTTCATCTACTTGGTCTGTAAAGAGATTATTATAAACAAAATCCAGATGCTGTTAAATACTACAGCCCAAATGATTTTTAAAGCTTCAAACTTTTAGAGGGTCGTGCCTTTGTTGTTTCAATTGCACTGGCTGCCAGCACAATCACGCATTATATTCAAGCTATGTTCACTAGTTTTTTTGATTCTGCATGGTTGTGCCCCTAGCTAGATGTTTCCGCTTATTCCGCATCTAGGGAATTTTTAATTCTGCATTATTCTAACCCCAGGAATATTGTTTATAAGAAGTTTTTTTCAGCAACGTTTGCATGTCAGGCTGCAAGTCAATGAAATGAGCTTCCATGCATGCTTAGAGAAATTATGGTAAATTTTGAAAACTGCTGAAGACTTATTTGGTCCTCAGATGATCATATTTCATTTTTATAGCGAAACCTTTCTAATGTTCCTGGGAATGCCCAGCTTCTTAGCTTGTAAGCCACACTGAACTCAGGAGGTATTTTTTATTTATTTATTTTATTAGGATTTATTTACTGCCTTTTTGAAAGAATTCACTCAAGGCAGAGTAAATCAAACATAAGCAATAGACAATTATAGCAGTAAAAATATTCAAATAACAGTACAAAGTATGGCATAGTATACTACTTGAACAAACCAATACTATACTCAGTTTGCCCTAAAGTATAACAGTAACCCTAGAGACTATCTATAGAGGATATATTTTAAAAGGGGAGCCATATCGTGCTACAGTGGAATCACTTTTGGAGTTTTGCCCGGCTGGATATTTCTGCAGATGTTTGTGGGTCATGACGCCCACCCGGGTGGTATCAGCTAAGTGGAATTATTCCTGTGCAAGAGTAGCATTTTGTATATTTTTCAGCGTGATACATATGACATTAACCATGTAGATCATTGTTGTTTGTGTATTCTCCTCTGTTTTTTGGCTGCAGTGTTTTTTTCTTCGATTTGGAGTTGTTTTCCACTGCAGTTTGTTTCAGATGATAATTGAAACCTGTGATAAGAGCCATTTAAGGGGGAAGACCATCAATGTAGGTGCCCCTGGCTACTGAAGTTTCCCTTTATAAAATATATTCTCTATAGATAATCTCTAGGGTTACTGTTATGCTGTAGGGCAAACTGAGTATAGTATTGTTTTCATATTGTTTTTGCTCTTCAGTAATTTTTTTTATTTTTGAGTATCATACAGGCTCATTTTCAAAAGAAATGGGTGTCCATCTTTTGACATAAATCGGAACTTGGACGTCCATCTCCCAGGGACGTCCAAATTGGTATAATCGAAACCTGATTTTGGATGTCTCCAACTGCAGTCCGTTGCGAGGATGTCCAAATTTCAAGGGGGCGTGTCAGAGGTGTGGTGAAGGCGAGACTTGGGCGTGCCTAAGACTTGGACGTCTTTGAGCCATAATTGAAAAAAGCAAGGACGTCCTAAAGTAAAATTTGGACATTTTCACCCGGACATGTTTTTTTTACGAATAAGGCACAAAAAGGTGCCCGAAATGGCCAGATGACCGCCGTTACTCCCCCAGTGGTCACTAACCCCCTCTCACCCTCAAAAAACATCTTTAAAAATATTTTGTGCCAGCCTCTATGCCATCCTCAGATGTCATACTCAGGTCCATGACAGCGCATGCAGGTCCCTGGAGCAGTTTTAGTGAGTACTGCAGTGCACTTCAGACAGGCGGACCCAGGCCCATACCCCCCTACCTGTTACATTTGTGGAGGAAACAGCGAGCCCTCCAAAACCCACAAGAAACCCACTGTACCCACATATAGGTGCCCCTTCACCTGTAAGGGCTATGGTAGTGGTGTACAGTTGTGGGTAGTGTATTTGGGGGCTCAGCACACAAGGTAAGGGAGCTATGTTCCTGGTAGCATTTTATGAAGTCCACTGCAGTGCCCCCTAGGGTGCGTGGTTGGTGTCCTGCCATGTCAGGGGGACCAGTGCACTAGAAATGCTGGCTCCTCCCACGACCAAATGGCTTGCATTTGGACATTTTTGACATGGATGTCTTTGATTTTGAAAATTGCCGAAAGTCAAAGACGTCCATGTCTAAGGACATCCAAATTCAAGGACGTCCTTGGTATTTTTGAAATGAAAGATGGACATCCATCTTTTTTGGAAAATATGGTTTTCCCTGCTCCCAGATTTGGACGTTTTACAAAGACATCCAAATCCAAGCAGACGTTTCTTTCAAAAATGCCCCTCGTGGAGGGGCATAATCGAACGCAAACGCCTATCTCCATGGGCGTTTATCTCCGAGAACAGGTCCGTGAAGGGGTGGGCTGAATTGTAAATTCGAAAAAATGGACGTTTTTGAGCTGGGCGTTTGTTTTTTTTAGCGATAATGGAAACTAAAAATGCCCAGCTCAAAAACGTCCTAATGCGAGCCATTTGGTCGTGGGAGGGGCCAGGATTCGTAGTACACTGGCCCCCCTGATATGCCAGGACACCAACTGGGCACTCTAGGTCAGTGCGGTGGACTTCAGAAAAAGCTCCCACATGCATAGCTCCCTTACCACGGGTGCTGAGCTCCCAACCCCCCTCCCCCAAAACCTACTACCCACAAATGTACAACACTACCATAGCTCTTAGGGGTGAAGGGGGCACCTACATGTGGGTACAGTGGGTTTTGGAGGCCTCCTATTTACCAGCACAAGTGTTACAGGTGGGGGGTGGGGGGTGGGCCTGGGGCCACCTGGCTGAAGTGCACTGCGGTACCCACTAAAAATGCTCCAGGGACCTGCATACACGCAGGTCTCTAGGACTTGTTGCTGCTGTATAACATTGGCACACCAGTTGACACCTGAAGACTAATCTCTCCGAAAACATCCTTTATTGGAATAACCGCGTTTACTCACAGTTAACTGCAGATCAGAGGTTGTGCCCCACTGGCAATGAATCTCCCTGGTACTGAGATTAGCAGTAGGTAGTGCTTTTTTTGTGCCGGTACGCAACGGTACGGCGTACCGGCACCTTTTTTTTTTTGCTCCCCCCGCCCCGTGACGGACGCAGTACCAGCCCCCATTTCCGGCCGCTGCTGCTTCTCCTGTTGAGCAGCAGCGGCCTACACAAAGAAAAAGATTTTAAAAAAACTTCAAACCTGGCTGAAACGCGGCACCCCGGCACTGTAGACAGCCATTAGGCATTGGCTGTTGTCCCGCAGCTGCTCCTCCTCTTGCCTCTACGTCACTGCGCTCCTCCGGGGTCTTCCTCCAGGGGCAGTGACGTAGAGGCAAGAGGAGGAGCGGCTGTGGGGCAACAGCCAATGCCTAATGGCTATCTACAGTGCCGGGGTGCCGCGTTTCAGCCAGGTTTCAATTTTTTTTTTTTAATCTTCTTTTTTTTTGTGTAGCGGCTGCTGCTGCTCAACAGGAGAAGCAGCAGCGGCCGGAAATAGGGGCTGGTGCCGCGTGCATCGCGACTTCGCGCCGTTCGCGGGAAACTTGGCAGGGAGAGGGAAACCAACAGAGGGAAGGATTGGGGAGAGAGAGAGGGAAAACAACAGAGGGAAGGATTGGGGAGAGAGAGAAAGAGGGAAAACAACAGAGGGAAGGATTGGGGAGAGAGAGAGAGAGGGAAAACAACAGAGGGAAGGATTGGGGAGAGAGAAAGAGGGAAAACAACAGAGGGAAGGATTGGGGAGAGAGAGGGAAAAACAGATGGAAGGATGGGGAGAGAGAGGGAAAAACAGATGGAAGGATAGGGGAGAGAAGAGAAAAACAGATGGAAGGATTGGGGAGAGAGGGGGAAAACAGATGGAAGGATGGGGAGAGAGAGAAAGAGGGAAAACAACAGAGGGAAGGATTGGGGAGAGAGAGAAAGAGGGAAAACAACAGAGGGAAGGATTGGGGAGAGAGAGAAAGAGGGAAAACAACAGAGGGATGGATTGGGGAGAGAGAGAGAGGGAAAACAACAGAGGGAAGGATTGGGGAGAGAGAAAGAGGGAAAACAACAGAGGGAAGGATAGGGGAGAGAGGGAAAAACAGATGGAAGGATGGGGAGAGAGAGGGAAAAACAGATGGAAGGATTGGGGAGAGAGGGGAAAAACAGATGGAAGGATTGGGGAGAGAGGGGAAAACAGATGGAAGGATGGGGGAGAGAGAGAAAGAGGGAAAACAACAGAGGGAAGGATTGGGGGGAGAGAGAAAGAGGGAAAAAACAGAGGGAAGGATTGGGGAGAGAGAGGGGGAAACAGATGGAAGGATGGGGAGAGAGAGGGAAAAAGAGATGGAAGTATTGGGGAGAGGGGAAAAAACAGATGGAAGGATGGGGAGAGAGAGGGAAAAACACAGATGGAAGGATTGGGGAGAGAGGGAAAAACAGATGGAAGGATGGGGAAAGAGAGAGGGAAAACAGATGGAAGGATGGGGAGAGAGAGGGGGGGAAACAGATGGAAGGATGGGGAGAGAGAGAGGGAAAAACGGAAGGATGGGGAGAGAGAGAGGGAAAACGGAAGGATAGGGAGAGAAAGAGGGAAGACGCTGGATGGAAGAATGCAGAAAGAAATAGGGGAGACACTGGAAGGATGGGGAGAGAAAGCAGAGCTGCTGGATGGAAAAGGGGAATAGAGAAAGATTGGAGAATAAGAGGAAGGGGCATGGGGAGAACAAGGGTGAGGAAAAGATGAAAAGCCACGGGTAGATGAAGGAAATTAAAGAATGGATAGTAAGAATGAATTAAATCTGGACAGAGAGAGAGCCTGAAAAATATTGAAGAAAGCAAAGAAAAAGGAGACAAAAAATGACAAATGGCACAGAAGAGTTAAGCGAAAACAAAGGAAAGGAGAATCACAGACTGGGACCAATATGGAAAGAAAAACAGTCACCAGACAACAAAGGTAGAAAAAAATCATTTTATTTTCATTTTAGTGTTTGTAATATGTCCAATTTGAGAATTTACATTGGCTGTCTTATTTACTGCTACTACTTAGCAAATCACGTTATTTTTTTCTCCTATAGTACTGTAATATTTTCAATGATGTCTGTTTATATGCGCCATGGCTGGTATAGGGGGTGTGGTTAATGTGGGTGTGGCTATCATAGGGGTGGAGCCATATGTGGTGACCCCGCCCATAATGAGTACCGGCACCTTTTTTTCTACAAAAAAAGCACTGGCAGTAGGTCAGAGCTGGCAGAATGCTGTACAATGCCCTCTTTCAGCCACATTCAAGGGAAGAACTAAGTTCTCTAACGTGGCTAACACAGGAAAGGGAACTAAAACTGGCTTACAAAAATGGCCACTACCGCATGGACTACAACAGGAAACACAACAGGGCACACTCTGACCCAGTAGGCAGGGGGAAAAGCACCATGGGAGAAGAGCCTACCAACTACCAACATTGTGAGACTGTAACACAAGCTAATGAAATCATGGAGCCCAATACCCTACACCCACCACAATGCAATACTGATGTGATCCTGTACTGCACCCGAGAGCCACATCTGACCCAGGGAAAGGCTGTGAGAGGATCGAACACATTCTGCTGTCATGGAGGTGGGTACGGCATTTGAGACTGGCATACAGGCTGGAAAAAAAGATTTTAAAGTGGGGTTTTTTTTGGTGGGAGGGGGTTAGTGACCACTGGGGGAGTCTGGGCAGTTGGGGCACTTTTTTGGGACTTGTTTGTGAGAAAAAAGGGTCCAAAAAAAGTGACCCAAAATCGCGGTCAAAACGCCTTTTTTTTTTCAATTATCAGCTAAAGATGCCCATCTCTCCTCAGCTGATAACCACGCCCCAGTCCCGCCTCCAACACACCCCCATCAACTTTGTTCATTTCGTGACGGAGTGCAGTTGGAAACGCCCAAAATCTGCTTTCGATTATACCGATTTGGGTGCCTTTGCAAGAAAAACGCCCATCTCCCAATTTGGGTCGAAATATAGGTGTTTTTCTTTTTCGATTATAAGCTGGATAGTATACTACTTACAATGTCAACACAATATGTAATAGAACATTTTAATAGACAGCATGGGTATAAGCAAAATGGAACATATAGATAGGGATGCAATGTCATAATGTAATATAACTTAGATGAAAGCAAGAGAACATAACATTCAGAACTGGGCCTGTTTGCCAAATGCTAGTTTAAAAAGATAGGTCTTGAGTAATGTTTTAAATTTAGGAAGAGATTTCTGTGTGAAATAGGGGAGGGAGTAAATTCCACACACAGAAAAAAGCTCTACACAGAAAAAAGCGTTCTAGAGAGTTGATCAAGTTGAGCACAGGAGGCAGATGTGTCATAAAGACAACCATTGTAGAAAGAGCAAAGGGGGTTCTAAGAGTGTGAGATACAATAAGTGAAGAGAGGTAACTAGGAATACCAAAATTAAGGTCCTTATGTATCATTGTGTGGCTAAAATCAATTTAATACAATTTAACTTCTGAATTAACATGTTGTCAGCCGCTCCTTCCGGCCACGTAATTGTCTCTCTCCCTTATCCGTGCTGTCTGCTTCCGACTCCACACTCGTCCGTGCAGTTCGCTCTCACTGCCACACAGTTCCACTAGCAAGGCGGGGCAACACAGTTCAGCTTGTTAGTCTTTTAAACAAAGTTCAGCTAGTTAGGCTTTAAACACAGCCCAGCTTAGCCAGGCTTTCTCTCCAAAGTTCAGCTAGCCCAGCTTTCAAACACAGTTCTGCTAGCCGGGCTTCAAACACAGTTCGACTAGCCAGGCTTTCCAACAAAGTTCAGCTAGCCGGGCTTTAAACACAGTTCGGCTAGCCAAGGCCTTCCCCCAACGCCTTCTTCAGCAAGGCCTCAAATAAGTGAGAATCAGAGAAGCCACAGAGCCCAGAATGAAGGGGGGAAGAGAGAAAAGCCAGAGTGGAAAAACTACAGATCCCAGAATGCATTGCGGGAGGGGAGGAGGCAGGAGCTTAGAGAACACAGATTTCAGACTGCCTGGAAGAATAGGAGAGAGGAGGACAAACGAGTACCTGAGCTGCAGGAGAGGAAAGGAGAGGGGGCTGATTGGGAGATGGAATCAGCTGAGGAGAGGGTGGAACACCTGAGGGAGGGTGTGGAGAATGAGGGGAACCTTGGATGGAGATCCCCTCATTCTCCACCCCCTCCCTCAGGTGTTCCACTCTCTCCTCAGCTGATTCCATCTCCCAATCAGCCCCCTCTCCTTTCCTCTCCTGCAGCTCAGGTACTCGTTTGTCCTCCTCTCTCCTATTCTTCCAGGCAGTCTGAAATCTGTGTTCTCTAAGCTCCTGCCTCCTCCCCTCCCGCAATGCATTCTGGGATCTGTAGTTTTTCCACTCTGGCTTTTCTCTCTTCCCCCCTTCATTCTGGGCTCTGTGGCTTCTCTGATTCTCACAATGTGCAATCAATTTATGTGTGCTAGAGTTCTAATATTGTGATAAAGTCACCTCAGGATAGTTGGGTTAAGGCAGCTTCAGTCTGAACTACAAGTCCCAGAAGGCACTGCAGGCAAGGAGCCAGGGGGTGAGATGGAAAACCCGGACTGGACTCCTAGCTGCAAGAAGGGAGGACATGGGTGTAAGCTAACAGGAGGTGTAGATTGGCTGCCACTAGGGGGAAAGAGAGATAGGAAACCCTGTGTGCAGGAGCTCTTCATTAGGCTCATGCTCAACTCAGCAGGTATGGGTGTGTAGAGAAGCTAATGAGTGGAGAATGATTGGTTGTGAAGGCAAAAGCCAGGGATTGATTAGGCAGGTGGGAAGGAGTCTCAGGAGTTCAGTTCAGGGAGAGCAGCAAGGAAGGGGAGAAGCAGTAGCAGGTTGAAAACCCTTGGGCAGGGAGGTCCCTAAAGTACTGAAGTCTTGGAAGTATTTGCAGGCTGAAAATTCTTGGGGTAAGAAGTCCCTAAAGTAGTGACCTTACTAGTGAAGCTGATGCAGGGGAAAACCCTTGGATAGAAGGAGTCCCTAAAATATTGAACTCTCTTGAAGGTACAGAGGATAGAAGGTAGAAAATGCTGCTTGGTGACTGGACTGTGATGATGAACTGAAAGAACTGTTTGTCTTGGGAATTGAATTACTGTTTATTGTGCACTGGATAAAGAGCCCAGACTGGAGCCTGTAAGCCTGTATTGAATCCTGGTATGTGCTATGCTGCTGTTGGAACTGTGTACTAGAAACCTGCATGGAATAAAGTCCTTAAGTTGGAAGTTACTGGTGGACATCTATTTCTTTCATTGTACCGGGAGCCTGTAGTTAGAGGAGATTGTTCTATCCCTGGCTGCACAAGAGAGGCGCCTGGTTACAATATGCACTTAAAAAGTTGTTAAAACAAATGTGCAGAATTGAAAAAAAAAGAAAAAAAAACAGCCAAAAATGAAATAAAAGACAAACAAACCCCAAAATTGTGGCCTTTGCACATCCGTAGTTATCTTGTGATTTCTTTTTCTCTTTTGAATTATTGAATTGTGAAACAGATGGACTGTTGAACTCTATCAACTGTCTCTGCTGATGTGTACTACTAAACACTTTTAAATTTTGTCTTCAGTAAAGTTTAATTTTCTTTGGAACAGCACTTGTTCTGGAGGGCTCAGCTGAATAGGAATATAGCCATGGGAACTGCCCTTCTACAGCTCTTACACAATAAGCAACTGAGTTTGTCTCAGGTACCAAGATTTATTCTTACAAAATATAAGCCTGTTATTACAGACTATGAATTATGATAAATTGATATAGAGAGTCAGCAGAGATGTATTATTTATAGATTTTTGTAAATCAGTTTCCCGTCTACCTTTGTGCTTAGATGACTAAGGAGCCCTGTAACTAAAATGCACTAAGCAGTGAGGACTGGATTCAGTACTTGGCTCCCAAAGTTAGACACCAGAAAGATCCCTGCTAACCTCGTATTCTAGATAAGGTGATCAGATCTGGACCAAGCATCCTTTGCAGAATAACGCTTAGCGCCAATTCCCGCATGCAAATTTGGATGCGAGGGCATATGCATGCTGAAACCTTGTGTAACTCCTCATGCAAATTACCCTATTGTATAACAATGTGCCTACATTTTGGGAATGCCCCTGACTCACCCATGCTTCTCCCACGGCCATATCGCCTTTTGGTGCACAGAGTTATAGAATAGCACGCAGGCAGCTCGCTTGCAAATTCTAATTAGTGTCAATTAACATCAGTGATTGTTAACTGGCTCATTACATAATTAGCTTGCACACAGATCTGGGATCCGCATCCAAAGTTGGGTGCCATTTACTGAATCCAGGGGATAGTGTCCAACATCATTACTAGCTGGCATATCTGACCCATTTAATGAGATCACGTTTCTGAGCTCTCTAAGGTGTGTGTCCCTCTGCCAGTCAGATATGATGCCTCAGGAGGTGTGCTGTCTGCTTGGTACCTAGATCTGAGATGTTACAAGGAGTTTGCCAAGACTAATCAACATGGTCCTAATCCATGTTGGTACAAATTATACCCACCCTTAAAATCGAGCGTGGTACCAGAAGATTGGAGGGTGGCCAATATAACGCCGATTTTTAAAAAAGGTTCCAGAGGAGATCCAGGAAATTATAGACCGGTGAGTCTGACGTCGGTGCCGGGCAAAATGGTAGAGACTATTATTAAGAACAAAATTACAGAGCATATTCAAAAGCAAGGATTAATGAGACAAAGTTAACATGGATTTAGTGAAGGGAAATCTTGCCTCACCAATCTACTACATTTCTTTGAAGGGGTGAACAAACATGTGGATAAAGGGGGGCCGGTTGATATTGTGTATCTGGATTTTCAGAAGGCGTTTGACAAAGTTTTCTAGCTTTTGGAGGCCAAAGCCCCCCTGCCCTTCCTCAGGTTGGGGCAGTTTACTTATGGTATACTGTCCTGACCTAAGAAAAGAGGTTTTGGCCTTTAAAAGCTAGTCAAAATTTTCTTTAGGTTAGTCCAATAAAAAAACATATCACCTTATTTTCCATTTTTGTTTTATTTGTTAATTTGTAACGTAGTGATTGGAATATGCCAGTTTTTGAAATTTATATCTGCTATCTTTATATTTTGTACAGCAGGAGGGGGGTATGCATCACTGCTTCACTTTCCCTGGTTGTTGCATTATATGCAGACTCTGACTTCTTGGGGATTTAATTTAATTTTGGTGTATATATTTCTATTTTTAGTTTGTGGTTATTTATTCTGTACTTGATGAGAGTCTGTGTTCTGAATGTGTGAAAGAGACCAGGTGCATAGATGGATTATTATGGTTTGGTAAATTTCCTATATAGGTTTTGAGTGACTTTTTGCAGGGTTTTCTGTTATTTTGCAAAATGTCGGGCCTGTTTTGAAAATTAGAAATGCTCAGGACTAGTCTCCACATCCGGTACAGTAACCACACAAATAAAAACCTATCTGCTTTTAAACAGTGTCTAGTGGTGGAAAGAGAATGTGCTGTTCCAGAGGTGATATTTACAATTTGAATATTTTTTCGTTTGGTGAGTTGTAAGGTGGATAGTTTTATTGTTGGGGAGAAGGCATCCAATTCATTGCACAACAGCAACCCCTACCAGTCAGATTCTGGGTTCATATGAGTCCGGTTCCAGAAGGAATCGTGGTCTGTTCTGCTGCTGAAAAGATTGTCATTGCAATGTATGGGCTACATAGAAGCAAGGTTACAACACAGGAGGAAAAGAATCCAGGTGGTTATAATTGAAGGCTGCTGGTGCCAGTTTTGGCGAGCTCTGATTAAGCTGGACTCAAGTAGAAGGAAACTGCTGCATAACACCTACCCAGCCCTGGATTAACCATTAAGCAAAATAAGCATGTGTTTAGGGCACCAAGGGAAGGGGGGCACTACAGAGTGTTCCCCCCTAGCTATCATGCCCTTGACTCTTTCACTGCCGTCTACTACACTTATTATCCAACATTAATTTCAGTATTTTTCTAATCATTATAAATATATATGATGTTTTGTTTCATACAATATTTCTCAGCACTTACTGAGTCTTAATGTCTTTTCAGTTAAGTAGTGGAAGGGCCGAGGGGCATCATTGTTCGACTGTTTTTAGGGCATCAGTTGGACTTAATCTGGTCCTGCCCTCCCCCACAAAAACATGAATTGTCCAGGGTGTGCATTTTTGACCTGGAATTCATTACAATAAACAAGCAGTGTGACTAATACAAGATATTTACATGAAATTCCAATCAAATGAGTATTGACCAAACATATCATTATAGTTTTCAGGTCAGCTACAAAACGATAGCATGAATCATAAGTACCAAAGGTCCATCAAGCCCAGCATCCTGTTTCCAACAGTGGCCAATCCAGATCACAAATACCTGGCAAGATCACATTGATAGCCTGGATAGATTGAATAATAGAACCTGGGTTTATAGATTAATTGCCCTTCAGCAAGACAAAGGCAGTGTACAAATTCCTCTATAAAAAGGAAGATACAAAATAAAAGTACCGGTTGAATGGAAAAAGAAAGATGCAAACTAACAATAGAGAAAAAGAATGAAAAAAGGAAGGCAAGAGAGGCTGGGCACACTTAAGTAATACAAAGTTATAAATTTAGTGATAAAATAAATAAGGAAACATGAAGAGAGTGATGGAAACCAAGCTGGTGTTAAAACCAGGATTATCTCCATTAGGGCTGGAACTGGGTTGCTGGCAGTGGCTAAACTTCGTCGCTCGTTCACTAGGCCCACCCAGTTGGGGTTCAGGCCCACCCAGCAGTGGAGAGCTTCAATTTCAGCAGCGGAGGGAGCAGGCTGAGGTCCGATCCTGCTTCTGCCTCCCTCTCTCCCACAGCGCTTCTCAGACGCTGCCTACCTACCGCCTCCACGATCTAGCATCTTCCTCCCGTCTCAGCACTGCAGCAGCGGTAGCAATTCATGCTGCCTCCTGCTTCGTTCTAACCCGGAAGTGTCTCCTCTGCCGCGTCCCGCCCCCATTATTACAACTTCCTGTTTCTGCTGGGGCAGGACGCAGGTGCGCGGCAGAGGAGAAGCTTCCGGGTTAGAACTAAGCAGGAGGCAGCATGAATTGCTACCACTGCTCTGCTGCTGCAGTGCTGAGACGGGAGGAAGATGCTAGATCGTGGCGGCGGTAGGTAGGCAGCGTCTGAGAAGCGCTGTGGGAGAGAGGGAGGCAGAAGCAGGATCAGACCTCAGCCTGCTAAGGGTGGTGCTGTGCCCCATTGAAGAGATGGAGAGTTGGGGGGAGGTCTCCTTAAGATAGATGCTGCATGGGGGGCATGAGGTGGAGAGGGGCAAGAGAGAGAGAGAGAATTGTGGGACATAGGGTAGAGAGGGGTAAGAAAGGAAAAAATCTTGCATTGGGAGGGGAGAGGGACAAGAGAGGGAGAAATGTTGGACATGGGGGGGGGGGGTAGTGGGGAAGGAGAAATGGTAAATGTTGGACTTGGGCAGGGGGTGGTGAGGAGGAGAAGATAGTGAAAAATTGGACATGATGGTGGAGGGCAGGAAGAGATGTTGGATGGGGCACAAGGGAGGGGGAGAGGCATAAATGTTGGGCATGGCAGTGGAAGGGAGGAAGAGAGAAAATGCTGCATGGGGGGAGGGGGAAGAGAAGTGTTGGACCCAGGGCACAAGAGAGGGAGAAATAGTAGGAAGTGGGAGAGAGGGAGATATATTGGACCTGGCGGTGAATGAGAGGGAGAGAGAAACAAAGGAGCTGGAGAGGGGAGAAAGGAGGAGATGTTGGATTCAGGAGCAGAAGGGTGATAGAGAGGTGCCGGACAGTGGGAGTGAGGGAAAAGAGAAGGAGAAATGTTGGAACATGAGGGAGAGGGCAGGAGGGAAGAGAGAAGGGGCAGAGAGATGTAAGGCTGCAAGAGTGGAGTGAGGAGAAAGAGGGAGCAGATGCTGGGCTAGAAGGGTGGAGGGAAGGAAGATGGCAGAACCATGTGGGAGAGGCCAGGAGGGAGAGGAAGAGGGTGGCAAGGAAATAAATAAAAAAGATAGTGATTACAGAGGATAGAAATATGGTAATGAAAGGGAATGGAGGGCTGAGGAAGGAGTGAGATGGGGAAATGGAAAAGCTAGTAGGTGAGAGAAAAAGATGAAAATCTGATAGTAGCTGTAAACTAAAAAGGAGGAGAACAGTGAGAGGGTGAAATTTGAGTTGACAGCAAGGCAGAAAGAAGAGAGGAAAGAGCTAAAAATAAGAAGTCAATATGTCAGAAGCAGGTGTAGTGAAGGTAAAAGAAGACAAATGGACAGCAGCCGCTCGAAAGAGAATTAGAAGACGACAGACAGGAAAGCAGAAAAGAAACTGCAACCAACGTGATGGAAAAGTACAATGTCCAGACCACAAAGGTAGAAAAAAGCAATGTATTTTGAATGTTTTAAATGGAATATGTTGGCTTTGGGAAATCTACATAGCAAATGTGTTTGTATCGTGTTCAGGAGAAAGGAAATGCATTTGTTTTTATTTCTCCAGTGTTGAAGTACATGCTAAGTTTAACATTTTGGGGTTCCGAGTTCCATTTTTGTCTAAATATTTTTATTTCTGATACGCGATCCCATGTTCTGTATTTGGTGAGGGTCTGTTGGTGTGACAGTAATGGCAGGTTGGGAAATCGGAGGGCAGGCAGGGAGGAGAGGGGATCAGGGAGGGGGCCCTAGCATGTCTATCACCAGTTCTGACCCTTGCTGTATAGCTGGTAGGGATCCTAAGCCTCCCCAGCTGAGGACTTCCTCCAAAGACGGCCAGAACTTCCTTCTACCAAGCTCTGCAGTCGGTGACAGCATGCTTGAGTCACAGACAGCTAAGCACACATAGGGTGCTGGCATCAGTGGCTTACTGATGTTGCTGCTGCCTGCCAGGTTTGGTAAAAGGGAGTTCTGGCCACCTTGACAGAAAGTCTTCAGCTGACAGAGCTTGAGGATCCTTATTAGCTAATGTATTTATATTTTGCGGTAGGGCAGGGCAGAGAAAATATTGTGCCCACCCACTTTGGGCTCAGGGCCATCCAAAATTGGCTGTCTGGCTACGCCACTGATCCAGTGTCTGCCATCTCTCTGTGTGTGTCTCTCTCTCTGCCCCCTCCATCCTCTCTGTGCCCTCTCTCTCTCCCTCCTTTCCATCCACTATCTGCCCGCTCTCTCCCATCTAGTGTCTGCCCTCTATCTCTGCCCCTTTCCATCCACCACCTGCCCTGTCTGCCCTCTCTCCCCCCCCCCTTCCAACCACTGCCTGCCCTTTCTCTCTCTTCCATCTAGATTTTAACCTCTTTGCCCCTTCCATCCACCATTTGCCCTCCCTCTCCCATCCATCCAGGGTCTGCCCTCCCTCCCTCTCTTTCCCTCCCTTCTATCCAGGATCTGTCCCCTCTCTCTCTGCCCCAGTTCCAGCACCATTATCCTACTTGCCCCTGGTTCCAGCTCCGGCCCACTTCTCTACCTGCCCCCTTTTCAGCACCCAGTTCCAGCCCCATTATCCTACATCCCAAGTTTCAGCTCCTAGTTTCAGCCCCAGCCCTTTTCTCCCACCAGTCCCGAGCTTTAGCTCCAGCCCCATTCTCCCTGTCCCCCTTTCAGCCCCCACAGTTTCAACCCCTGCCCCTTTTTCAGCCCCTGGTTCCAGTACTAGCCCCCTTATCCCACCTACGCTCCTTTTCAGCCCCCAGTTCCAGTCCCCTTCACCCACCTGCCTTGTATTATAGCCCCCCTTTTCAGCCCCAGCCCCATCCTCCCATCTCCCCCCTTTTCAGCCCCAGGCCCATTCTCCCACCTGCCTCTGCTCCAGGCATAGCCCCATTCTCCCTCTTGCCCCCTTCTCAGACCCCAGTTTCAGCTCTGGCCCCCTTCTCCCATCTGAGCCCCCCCCCCTTTTCAGCCCCTTGAGTTCCAGTCCTAGCTCCTATTTAGTTATTTGTTTGAGCCCCAACCCCCCAGTCCCCACCTGCCTACCCTTAGCTCCCTCAACAGCCCCCTTCTTGTTTCTGTCACCTGGCCCCCTGAATGGTTAAAATCTTTGAATCGGCAGCACAGCACCAGCGTGCATCTTGTATCTGTGAAAGAAGCAGATTGCCTCGGGCCTTCCCTCACTGTGTCCCGCCCTCGTGGAAATAGGAAGTTACATCAGAGGAGGGCAAGACACAGTGAGGGAAGGCCCAAGGCGATCTACATCTTTTACTGATGTGCTGCCGATTCAAAGATTAGATTTTTAAAAATGCAGGGCGCCGGGTGGCAGAAACGAGAAGGGGGCTGGCGAGGGAGCTGAGGATGGACAGGTGGAGACTGGGGACTGAGGAGAAGATGCAACAGCGGCACCAGCAGCCTGAATAGAAGGATGGGTCGGGAGCAGCAGGAGCGCAGACTGCCCCCACTGCCCCACCCTTGGTATGCCCCTGGGAATTTGGCAGCCTAGATTTCATGCTAAGAAATGCAGGGTCATGCATTTGGGCTGCAAAAACCTGAGGGAAAGGTACAGTTTAGGGGGTGAAGAGCATGAACAAGGAGCGGGACTTGGGTGTGATCATATGTGATAATCTTAAGGTGGCCAAACAGATAGAAAAGATGATGATGATGAAAGCTAGAAAGATGCTTGGGTTCATAGGGAAAGGAATAGCCAGTAGGAAAAAAGGAGGTGATGATGTCCCTATTTAAGACTCTGGTGACACCTCATTTAGAATATTGTGTAGAATTCTGGAGACTGCACCTTCAAAAAGAGATAAATAGGGTGGAGTCAGTTCAGAGGGTGGCTACTAAAATGGTCAGTGGTCTTCATCATAGAGTGTATGAGGACAGACTTAAAGATCTCAGTATGCATACTTTGGAAGAAATGCAGGAGAGGGGAGATATGAAAGAGACATTTAAATATCTATGCAGCATAAATGGATGAAGAAGGAAGATGGGGAAAGTGGAGCTGAGGGGATGTAAGAGGACAAATGAGAGTGAGGTATCATGAATGAAGCTAAGTAATATGGAAGGCCCATATGGAAGGCACAATGAGACAGTAATAGCATCTTGAATTCAATATGTTAAGAAATGGGTAACCAGTGTAGCATCTTTAATAAAGAGGAAACGTGAAAGGAATCTCACCACTGTATTCTGTGTAATCTGAAGTCTTTTTATTGAGTGGGCCTCCAACCCAGCAAACCAAGAGTTGCAATAATCTATTCTGTTGAAAATTAGAAAATGAATCAGATCCTGAACATTTTTTATCAGCTAGAAAAAGTCTCACAGCCCTAAGTTTTGCAATATGAAGAATATGAAATGAATAACATTGGAGATATGCTTTTAAAACGTTAGTGCCCAGTTTAAATTTAAGTACTGTGGTCGAGGCCTTATCCACCACAGGCATGTCAGGAATCTTTGGAATTATGGTGGCAGAGGTGGTTTTCTGTGAGAACCAAACAGCAACTGTCTTTTTTTTTTCTTTAGTTTCTCAAATTTTATTGAAACTATAAACATCATACAGCATATGTCAATAATAATACAGTCACAGAAAGTATAACACAGAACTCCCCAATCCCCTGCCCCCCAAATACCCCCCAAACCCAAGCATGAAAAACAAAACCATCTTCTCCCTTCTCCACAGGTTGAATCAGTACCTCTCAGGCTACATAAGTACATAAATATTGCCACACTGAGACAGACCAAAGGTCTATCAAGTCCAGCACCCTGTTTCCAACAGTGGCCAATCCAGGTCACAAATACCTGGCAAGATCCCAAAAAAGTTCAATACATTTTATGCTGCATATCCCAGAAATAAGCAGTGGATTCCCCTGTCATTTTAATAATGATCTATGGACTTTTCCTTTAGGAAGCGGTCCAAACCTTTTTTTTTAAACCCTGCTAGGCTAACCGCCTTTACCACATTCTCTGACAACGAATTCCAGAGTTTAATTACTCGTTGAGTGAAGAAACATTTTCTCCAATTAGTTTTAAATGTACTACTTTTTAGCTTCATCGCATGCCCCCTAGCCTTAGTATTTTTTGAAAGAGTAAACAAACGATTCACGTCTACCTGTTCCACTCCAGACCTCTATCATATCTCCCCTCAGCTGTCTTTTCTCCAAGCTGAAGAGCCCTAGCCACTTCAGCCTTTCCTCATAGGGAAGTCATTCCTCCCCTTTATCATTTTTGTCGCCCTTCTCTGTACCTTTTCTAATTCCACTAGATCTTTTTTGAGATGTGGTGACCAGAATTGTGTCCAATTCTGGCTACAATAGAGGCAAAGAGAAGGGGGGACCAAAGAATCACCAATATTGTCCATCTCTGAACTATATCTGTCAAGAGCATCCCCTACCCTCTCTCCATCCATGATATATGTTCCAGACTTTATGAAAAGATTGAATATGTCCATTCTTTAATGCAGTCAGCTTTTTCATGAGACAAATATAATCTAGCTTCTTTAATACTTGACTTGATCTGTGGTTGGCGTGTGCTTTTGTTTCCAGTATGTGACTATCAAAAGTTTGCTTGCTGTAAAAAGATAGCAATAACCAAAAACAATCCCATTGAACTTTAATTCAATGTGACTTCATAACATAACAATCCTTGTAGAAATTATTAAGAAATGTGCTCATAAATCTTCAGAGGGATTATCACAGACGCAATGGTCTTAAACAATATCCCAAGGCAACTAATCATTGCACATGACTCCTTTTTTAACTTTTTGTGGCATACTGTGCAGTGTTAAATACATCAAACTTTAAAATTACTTCTCTCTTAAATCAGATTGTTGGGTCCAGACCTGGACCATATTTCACAACAATGCCCAAGGCACCCAACTTGCAAGTTTCAAAGTGGCTGCAAATGCCCTGAAAATAAATGAGAAAACTAATAATCTTAACTTTCAGTCTAAATATATATATAAAAAAAATCAAAATAACCTATGAAAAAATAATCTAAGGCCTTCCCAATGATCCAATTCCCACAATAACTCCTGGAGATACTTCGGGGAAATTAAGGGCAATGAGGTCAGAGAATAGAGCAAGACAAATGCACTCGTAGGTATTTAATTGATGTGGTTACCCATCGAAAGGAATGCTTGCTCTGAAGTTCCTGTTGTAATATAGGGGAGATAGTTGGACTAAGCATCTCTGATTTGGACATGTTTGTACAAAACCCAGAAACCATTCCATAAGCATTTAATGAGTCAATCACCTGTGTTAAAGACACAGTGGGGTCTGCTATGGAAATCAAGATGTCATCTGCGAACATTATTTTATGTTGGTGCCCCCTGCAATTAATCCCCACGTTAGCCTCTTTAAAATAGCCCAAAGATTGCACAAAAGGCTCAACAGAGAGAGCAAATAACAAGGGGGATAGTGCCCAACCCTGTCTACTGCCCCTGTACAACTCAAATTCTACTAAGGATGTAACATTGATAGATAGGGGAGCTAGAGGCTGGTTGTACAGTGAACTTATCCATCCCAAATAGGTACCGGATATACCCAATTTACCCAGGACCTTAAAAAGGAAGGGCCAATACACCTGGTCGAAGGCCTTCTCAGCATCAATCGAGAGTAACAAAGCATATTTGAGACTTAGAAGCAGCCTCGATCAGGTGCAGGACTCTGTCGACATTATCAAAAGTCTGTATCCTAATATTGAAGCCCGCCTGGTCCACAGCAACCAGCTAGGGCATGTATTTCTGGAGACACTTAGCCATGATCTTAGTGAAGATTTTATAATCAGCACCCAAGAGAGATATAGGCCTATAAGAGGCACATTGCTGAGGATCCTTACCTGGTTTGGGGATGACAGTGACAGCAGCTAATTGCCAGGAGTGAGGCAGTATATAGTATTGCTTGTGATGAAATTAAATACTTTGGTCAATAAAGGGGCTAAATATTTTTTAGAACTTATTTGTGTATCCATCTTTACCTGGGGCTTTTCCAGGGGGCAAATTCCTAATAGCCCAAAGAGTTTCCTCTATCTCAATAGGCTTAGTCAGGGAAGCTGCCTCAGTGTCTGTAAGGCTGGGTAATGGGACACCAAACAAATAAAAATCAATGTCCTCCAAAGGCAGCATGGCCTCAGGTGTATAAAGTTGGGAATAGAATTAAACAAATTCAGATTGGATATCAGCCGTGGAGAAGCATATCTCTCCACCTGGGTTCTTAATTTGTGGGGCATAGTTTTGAAGGTGCTGCTCGTGTAACTGATGAGCCAGCAGACGACTGGCCTGTTTTCCAAACTCAAAGTACACTTGCCTGGTATGCTGCAGGCCATCATTAATGTCTGCTAACTGCAAATCCTGAAGCCGCACTTTTTGCATCATGGAGACGCCGATCTGTGCTAGGGCTTCCCTGACCTTGTTTTTTCCACCTTTCTAAGGTCTGTCATATTCCATAGCCTCTCCTCCTGAGTAGGTTTCTGCTTTCTTTTTCATGTGCTTGCAGGGAGATATCTTGCCACACATCACCACTTTTAGGTCTTCCCATAGAATAACAGCAGTGATATCAGGGATATCATTAATGTCTAAGTATTCCACTAAATCTTTCTCAAGCTGTTCGACATACTTAGGTTCAGACAAAAGGGTATCATTGAACTTCCAATGACTCTGCCTGGGCTGTAAGATATGTATGGTTAAGCTCAAAGTAAGGGGTATATGGTCCAAACATGTGGACAGACACAGCCCATATATGAGATTTGTGAATAGAGTCGCTCAGCCAGAGGTCAATATGGGAATATGTACCATGAGTGAGTAGAAGGTTTGATCCCTATCCCGGAGGTAAACAAGTCACCAAAGATCCTCCAGATCCCAGTGTGCAAGAAAGCTTTGTGGTGCTGTCTATCACCCTAGGAATACCGGACATAGATGGCAGAGTTATTTGTGGATTTTGGCAGAGGGGTTAAAAATATTCCTGCCAAAGAATCTGGAAAACATCTAAATTGAAGATTGACATTAATAAACTCAGTAAGCCAATCTAGTATTTCTGTTGGCATCTCAGACAGTAAATATGAAGGAAAAATGTCTAAACTACATGATTTCCTTGAAAAGCCTAGTCATACTTTTTAACAGTTGTCTCAAAGTTATCCCAAATTCTATCCACAGGAACACTTATTTAAAGGTTACTGAATATGGCTGCTAAGTAGTCAAGTCCTGGCGACTTCCAGGCTTCCTCACAGAGCACACTAGCACTAACCAGACAGTACAGGGGTGGTGTGTGGTAATATTCAGTGGCACTGTCTAGTAAAGTGCCACTGAATACCACCACTTAAAGGGTCACAAATGATTTAACCAAGCAGGACCCTCTTCTGCCTGGTTAAATTGCTTTCAATATAGGGCATTCTATTTCTCTCTCTTATCCTACAGCAGAACTGGCAAGGAAAAGTTGCAGAAGTGGTGTGTTAACATTATGGTGAAAGACTACCAAAATTTAGAAAAGTGTTAAGTACACAATTTCAACTTATAATAAAAACTTTTCCTTTTTTTTTGTTTGTTTCATTTTGGCTTGTTTTTCAAAGACCATAAGGAAAGCCTGATTTTGCATGTAGAAAGAGTCTAGTGATGCTTGTGGCTACTTGAGTTAAGAGAGATTTCCCCCCAGTGCCACAAGACTATTTGTTTATGAAGCTTAATTGCATGCCTTATTATACACACAAATTGTGGTAAATGACAAAATATAGCAGTTTAGTTTGCAACATCTGTGGCTAACCTAACATATTAGGGCATAGTCAAACAGTTGCTCTGACTGCTGCTTCTCTCAGGTATTGTTTATTGCTGAAATATCTTTACACAAATTAAATATCAGTATTTTTTGTCTGGTAAGAACCATTCAAACTGAGTGTAAGGTAGAAAGGTGCACAATGTGGAGGAGTGGCCTAGTGGTTAGGGTGTTGGACTTTGGTCCTGGGGAACTGAGGAACTGAGTTTGATTCCCACTTCAGGCACAGGCAGCTCCTTGTGACTTTGGGCAAGTCACTTAACCCTCCATTGCCCCAGGTACAAATAAGTACCTGTATACAATATGTAAGCCGCATTGAGCCTGCCATGAGTGGGAAAATGTGGGGTACAAATGTAATAAAAAAACATAAAATAAATGGCTATAAACAGTTAGATAAAATAGGTCCCTGAGGAGTAGTCCAGTGGTTAGTGCAGCAGACCTTGATCCTAGGAAACTGGGTTCAAGTCCCACTGCAGCTCCTTGTCACCCAACCCTCCATTGCCCCAGGCACAAATAAATACCTATTTTACTACGTAAACCACTTTTGAATGTAGTTGCACAAAATGTAGTCCACAAAAAGGTGGTATATTAAATCCCATTCCCTTTCCCCTTTACAATCTATTTATTTAGATTTTTCTCACACTTTTTTTCAATAGGTTATTCAGATACAATAGGTGTTTCCCTGTCCCTGGAGGGCATGAAATCTAAGCTCATACCTGAGGCAATGGAAGGTCTATTTATTTAATTTTATTTATTTATTAATTCTTGTATCCCATTATTATCCAAAAGCAAGTTTCGGTTCAAAATGGCTTACAATTTACAATTGTGGAAATTACAGTGATGTATATGACATTACAATCTTCAAGTAGACTGTGTTACAGCTGTTGTGTTATAGTTACAAGGTGGTATAGGTTTTTGGTATCATATGTGATTGGCCATAGAATTTTCTAGAAAGATAGGTCTTTAGATCTTTTCTGAACTGGAGGTAGTTTGTAATGCTTCTTGTGACCTTGGGTATTGAGTTCCATTGTTTGGACTCCAGGTATCTAAATCCAGCTGTGTAAATGGGATTTGTATGCTATGTTTCTGCAATTTGGTAGGTGAAGTAGTAGGTAGCTTCTGGCTTCTGGGTTTGCATTTCTTGGGGATAGATCAATCAGGTCTAGCATGTAGTTTGGAGACATGCCAAACAGAATTTTGAAGATAAGGGTGCTGGATTTGAAAATTAGTCTTGCCTTGATTGCCTTACATAGCCTTACACAACTAACTCACCAATCCACCCAATTATTAAAGTCTACCTTCTACCCTGCCTAATACCTTCCTTCTCTCTTCCCTCACTCAATCTTTGTACATCACTAATTGTATCTGATATCATGGAATGATTGTGTCATAACCAAACTCTGTAAGCCACATTGAGCCTGCAAATAGGTGGGAAAATGTGGGATACAAATGTAATAAATAAATTGGGAGCCATTATAATGCTTTGAGTAGTGATGTTGCACTTTCATATTTTGACTTTTTGAATATCAGTCTAGCTGCCGTGTTTTGAATGGTCTGCAGCAATTTCAGTGTGTTTTCTTTGCACCCTATATATGCTGCATTACAATAATCTAGTTGGGACAGTATCAGCGATTGTACTATTAGGCAGAATGAATGTCTGGGAAAGTAGTCTCTAATCCTTTTCAGTTTCCATAGATTTCTGAAGCTTTTTGATGTTATTGCTGATATTTGGTTCTCCAGGTCTAAAGTGTTTGTTGGGAATGATTCCTAGCATTTTTTGTTGTGTTTCGATTTGGTATGTTTGTTTGTGATTGTGAAGTTTTGGTAGGAAGTGTGATTATGTGGGCTGGATATACCAGGAACTTGGTTTTATCTTTCTTTAGTTTGAGGCCCAATTTTCTATAAGGTCTACACCTTTTTTGATCTTATCCACAATTTCTGTCATGTTGTTGTTGAAGGGTATGTAGATAGTGACATCATCGGCATATATGGGTCCTTTTACCAAGCTGTGCTAAAAAGTGGATGGCGTTGATGTCAGTGTGTGGGTTTTTCGTGCACTGTAGCCACTTTAAGCTTCAGCAATAAAATGGCTGCCTTGCCACACTTCTTTGTAATGGCCACCTGCTAATTTCCCCATTAGCATGCGGCCATTACTGTGGGAGTCCTTATTGTCACCAATTTTGGAGATGGAAAGGGGTAGCATGTGGTAATGCGTCCGCGTTACCCGATTAGCACAGACATGCCTACTGTCCACCCATGAGTGCACCTTGTGCACTGGAAGATAAAACATATTTTCTAGTGCGGGATTAGTGTGTGCCGAGCGAGAAACTACCGGACACGTCATCGTGTCCCACGATAGTGCCCTTTGAGCACACGGTAGGATCATATTAGGCCTATGACGCCTTAGTAAAAGGGCCCCAAAATGGCTTACCCAAGATCACAAGGAGCAGCAGCAGGATTTGAATTGGGCTTCCCTGGTTGTCAGCCTGGTGCTCTAACCACTAGGTTACTCCTCCACTCTAAGTGGATGACAAAGAGACTTGCCCAAGGTCACAAAGAGTGCCGGTGGAAGAAGCAGAGTTTGAACCTTAGCTTCCCTAGTTCCTAACTGATTGCTCTAATTACTAGGCCACTTATCAGTACATTCTTCCATACCCTTCAAGGTTTGGGATAGCTTCTAATCAAGGTATTTGCCTTCTCTCTCACTGTCTCCTTTCTTGTCGACCTTCCCATCAAAAATGTGGGATTCTTTGCTAAAACCAGGGCTCATGGAAATGTGGTTAAGCAGTTGGGTGGCTCCTCCATTACTTGTACAGAGGCAGAAACATGTAATGCAACAAAACCACAGCTGAGGGACACAAATCCACTGATGCCTGAATAGAAGAAAACAGTGTAAAGAACTTTGAAGACTAGGTCTGTACTATGATCTTCCTTTTTCCCCTTTCAAAAGGAAGAAAGCTTTATTCAAGCATAACTTTAGGTTTTAGGTGCTCAACACCTGTGCTGCAGTCTGATCAGTGCTATCTTGTGTTCTATAATTAACCTTAATATGACAGGATTTTGATAAGGGTTCTATGCTAGACAGGTGGCCTTTAGATTGTAAGCTCTTCTGAGCAGGGACCGTCCTTATTCGTTAATTTGTACAGCGCTGCGTAACCAGTATGCAAGTATGTTAGATGATTTCTATTCTAAGTGCTGGAAATATATTTTTTGTTAATATTATGTAGCAGAATTACAAGATTCTTTATAAGTTATGCAGGGCTTGAAAAGTTTTGGCTGATTGTCCATTATTAAGAAACTTAGGGGGCCTTTTACAAAGCCGCTCTAGCATTTTTAGCTTGCGGTAAAAATCAGCTGGCAGTAAATGCTGAGATGTCCATTATATTCCTATGGGTGTCTCAGAATTTACCACCAGCTGATTTTTACTATGAGCTAAAAATGCTAGACAGTTTTGTAAAAGGCCCCCTAAGGGCCTCTTTTACTAAACCGCACTAGTGATTCCTGCACTGCAATGCTGACGAAGCCCAAAATGAATGGGCTTTGTTGGCATTGCCGCACTGAGAATTGCTAGTTAAATAGATAGGAGTGTGTTATTTGTCAGACAGAAATGCAGCATGCACCTGCTCAATACTAACTGGAATGAATCTTCCAAAAATATAGCTAAAGATGTTTTTAGTGACACCTTGTGTATATTGATTGTTTGTATTTAATGGTTTCCCTAAATGTGTCAGTCTTAGAGCCTTTAGCGTCCCACTGGCCAATGTCTAACTTTTATTTTCAGTTTTTGGAGCTCAGCAAGACCTCCCAATCCTGGCATCTGTTTCTATATCATTACTGTACCACAGATGAAGATGCGTGCCAAAAGTTGCAGAAGTGATATAGCCACTGTCAAAGCTGTGATTCAGAAATTAAATTAATTACATTTCTGTGCCAATTCAATTTTCTATAAGGAAAAAACAAACCAAGATAATTTATACCTCTGCTTCCATCACTGTTTATTTTAATTTTCTGAGTGCATCAGCAAAGACATGCAAATTAAGAAGCAGCACTAGCCAAACCACTCAAGTCATTTCTGGGTATGCAACTAATACATTCCGAGAACATTGGAAATCTGTTTAGTAAGTACGTATTATCTTTAAGACTTCACATTTCACCACCTCCCTTCTGCTTCGGTAACCAAATTAACAACAGTGCTGGCAGATTGGGTGGTCAAGGACACAGGATGCATACCTAGCTGCTCTTCCTTCTTCTATGCTGCTTGGACATGTACATACTTACTGCATCTCTCTGCTTATAACAGTGCATCCTAAGAAACTGAGGAACCTGAAGGAGATAAAGAACATAGCAAGTAATGAAAATGAAATCCAAGCAAGCAAGAAGGAGGAGATGGTGAAGAACTTAGAACAGAGATTTTTCAACCCAGTCCTTGGGGCTCACCCACCTCAACTGGATGGGTGTGCCCTGGGGATGGGCTGAAAACCCCTGATCTAGAGAAAGCAGGGGAGAAGCAATAAGGAATGGGGCATAGGAGTGATTTGCCTGCTTACTGGAGGGGGGGCGGGGGTAAGAAGGTCAAATTGACAGTGGGGAGAAGGGGCCAAGTTCAGTATTAACAATTACAACATTTTGGGGTGGGGTGGGGCACTGCTCACCCCAAACTATAGCCGTGGAAAGGGAAAAATAGAAGTGAAGTAGTATATGGAAAACATTAATTTTAGGGGAACACAAGATGCAGAGCTGCCAAGTTACCCATTCCAGAAGGGAGACTTTTTGGCCTGTTCCAAAGCAGTGTAGTATTTGCAGTCCATGTTTCTATCCATTAAAATCAGTGCTGCAGGTTCCATAATACACCAGGATGAGGCTGTCAGAAATCTAGTACTGGCCAAAAAGTCTCCCTCCTGGAATGGGTAACTTAGCAGCTCTGAAAATGTAGATTCTGAAGAATCCTGGGGGAACAGAGTCTTTGTATCCCTACTAGATGATCTTCACAGAATCCAAGACAGGGGATTTACCTTGGTGTTAGTACTGCTAGATTTCTCAGCAACTTTTGTCACTGTGGATCACAATATTATGCTAGCACAACCAGGGGTGTAGCCAGACACCCAATTTTGGGTGGGCCCAAACCCAAGTTGATTGTCCCACAAGTGATTTGGTCTCTCCCTCTCTTGCCTGCATGCCATATGGTCTCTCAAACATCCCCCTCCCCTGCATACCTTTTAAGTAGCAGATTTTCACCGGCAGCGAGCAGCAACTAATACACACTGCTCATGTTGGCCCCACAGCCTTCCCTCTGATGCAACTTCCTGTTTCCGCATAGGTGGGAATACATCAGAGGGAAGGCTGTGGGGCCGGTGTGAGCAGTATGTATCAGTCACTGCTCACTGCAGGCGAAGATTTGCTTTTTACAAGAGGAGGGACAGTTGTTGGGAGTTTTCAGCTGGTGGGGCTTGGGGATCCCTGCCAGCCACATCAAAGGTGTGCTGCTACTGGGTGGGCCTGGCCCCACCCTTAGCTACGCTACTGAGCACAACAGGCAGAAACAGGTATCAGTGGAACAGTACTAGCCTGGTTCAGATCCTATCAGACAGGCAACAGTCCATAGTGTTCGGCAGCACCTCATCACCACCATGGGCACTAACCTGTGGGGTACCACAAGGATCGATACTGTCATCTCTATTCAATATCTACCTCAAACAACTAGCTAAGCTGCTTTGGTCAATGGACACTCGGTTCTACATCTATGCGGATGACCTGCAGCTACTTATACCCACTGAACCTGACTTACCCACAGCCCTGAATAAACTGACTACCTGTCTAACATCAATTCAAGAATGGGCTAAAAACAACAAATTTTGCCTGAATCCAAATAAAACTGAGCTTCTATGGGCTCCTAACATAAGTGGGGATATACCTGACATCAAAATTTCTTTTGGGAAATATGAACTCCCCCTCAAATCACAAGTCAGAAACATTGGAAAACAGCTCGATTCAACACTTACTCTGATCTCCAAAATCCAAGAAACCTTCAAGAGCAGCTTCTATCACTTGCAATAACTACATTGCCTCTCACCTTACATTGAGAAGGCAAGCCTTGTCTCAGTTGTGCATGCCATGATAACATCAAGACTGGATTATTGTAATGCACTCTACACTGGTCTGACTACAAAGGGTTTGCACCAGCTGCAATTGATTCAGAATGCTGCAGCAAGACTAATAGAAGGTTGTAAGTGACGTGACCACATCACACTATTTTTGCATAAACTTCACTGGCTACCAGTACAATTCAGAGCCAAATTTAAAAAAAATGTTTTTTTGTCGATTTCAAAATATTACAATCACATTATTACAATGCAATTAAAGAAATAAGGAAAAAGAAATTACATATCAATTATCATGAAAATGTTAATAAGCAGTTAGTCCACAAGGCAATGAGGCCAAGATATTAAAGAATTAAAGGAAAAAGAAAATTTACTGAATAGATGTCGTCATTATCAGGAACAATCCTCAACCAGCCTAACGATATTCTCAAATAGCTGCGGGATTCATGTCTGAACTTTCAATTCTTCTTTAGATACCACAAACTCTTAACATTTGCTTAGTATCAGTAAAGACATAGGAATTATTCTGAAAAGTAAAACAACAAGTACAAGGAAACCAAAGCAAAAAGTTTATACCCAGAGCTTGTACCCGAGAGTGCAGGGCCAAGAATTCCTGATGTCTCCTCTGAGTATTCCTAGACATGTCAGATAAAACTCTTATCTTAGATCCTAAGAAGTCACAATTCATATAAGGAAAATATAACTTGAGAACAGTATCTCTGTCTGGTTCTAAGGCAAAAATCACCAATAAAGTGGTACATTGAGTTACAAGTTCCAATGATGATGACTCCAAAAAAATCTGTTAAATTAGCATCTTGATTATCTTCTCTTTGCTTAGCTCCAGATATCATCAGGTAGTTAACTCTCACTAAAGGTGGTAAAGTCTCAGTTGGAAGTTTTAAAACTTCTCAAAAATATTTTCTAGCCATTTCAACAGGAGCTGTCAAAGGTGAACGTGGAAAATTTAAGAATCTTAAAGTACTCCTTCTTAACTGATTTTCCATCTTCCTACTGGTTAAGTTCTTATCTATATAAATAATTCTCACCTCCAATTCTGAAGCTCACTGTGTGGCAGGGAAACACTGAAGCCCTGTACTGTTGTAGCTTGTCAGCACAACTCACTCTCACTCATACACCCGCCCTCAGCCACGCCCCATCCGGACATAATTCGCAACCCCAACGTTCTAATGAAGCCCCAAGCTCCACCCACTTCCATGAAGGGTTCGTAACTTCGTGGTGGTGAAGCCTCTCCACTGACCATGTCTCTCTGTCACGCCCTCGCGTCGAACGTGATGACGTCGAGGGCGGAACAATTTCGGTGAACGAAAGGAACGCAACGGAAAGGCAGGAGTAGGAAAACACGCTCCCCTACCAACGAGTTACACACTCCCCCTCCCTCCGATTGCAACACCCCCCTCCGCGTTACTGCCCCCTGGACCCCCCTGCCACGACCCTCTGGACACCACCCTTTCCTCCGAAAAACCTCCCCCGAAGCCTTCGCCTACCTCTGCTGACGGCGACGAACTTCTTTTCTCGCCTGTGGGGCATGGCTTGATGAAGGAGTATCTGTCCAAGTCTCTGTGCGTCTGACATCAGACGCACAAACAGAAACTTCAACAGATGCTCATTCAACAAGGAACGCCCCACAGCCGAGAAGAGAAGTTCGCCTCCATCAGCAGAGGTACGCACAGGCTTCGGGGGAGGTTTTCCGGATGAAAGGGTGGTGTCCAGAGGGTCGTGCCACGGGGGGGGGGGGGGGGGGGGGAGGCAGTAACGCCAAGGGGGGGGTTCAACTCGGTGGGAGGGGCATGAAGGCGGCCTTGAACGGGAGGGAGGGGATCTGCAACTCGGGAGGGAGGGAGGGGATTTGGAACTAGGGAGGGAGGGAGGATGGGTGGGAATTTCCCTTGCTAGCGCCTGTTTCATTGTGTTTCAAAACGGGTCTTTTTTTACTAGTCTTTAATAAAAGTCCCACATATTCCTTGTAATTCATACGCTTCACTTTCCAGCGTAGTCACTTTATCTGACTGTTGTTCTAAAACCTGAGAATGGGCAGCTATCGTTCCTGATACAACTCCAACCTCAGAAGAAAATTTGAGGGCATTCAGTGCATCCCACAGTGTATCCAAAGTGACTATGGCCGGTCTAACCAGCATGTCCACCTTTAGACCAGAAGCTTCTTCCCTCAAGTCGGGCTCTGTACTCATAGTTTGTAGTTGCCACTGCTGCTGCAGTGGGTAAGGGCCAAGTCACAACGGGGAGGAGGTGAAAGCAGGCAAGCCCTCCTGTGCAATCCCAGGCAGAGATATTTTTTCCTCTGGGTCCACATTTTGACCAGCAAACAGAGAGCTTCCGGGTTGCAGCGGGGCCAACCTAGGAGCAAGGCTTAGGAAAACCCCCGCTTACATCGCTGCCTGTTTCCACTGGCACAGCCAAACAGGCCAGCAATCCTGGGCAAACAGGAATGACGAAGGACTCCAGCGCAGCTTGCTTCAAAGGCAGTGGGGGCAACTGCCTTGTCTTTCCTCATCGAGTGATAGGTAAGGTGCCCGTGGTCAAAATTCCAAATGGAGCTCTGCTCAAGCATCAGTTCACGGCGCTGTCTTGGCCTTTCAGAGCCAAATTTAAAACTGTATGTTTGAACTTCAAGGCCCTTAAAGGAAATGGCTCACAGTACTTGAAGAACACGATCCCTCTTTACACACCTTCAAGGTCACTAAGGCTCTCCCAAGGAGTTTGCCTAACCACACCCTCTCAAAAGGGCATCTCACATGTGATACCCACAAGGAAGCCTTCTCTGGAGTAGCCCCCACACTCTGGGTTTCGCTTAACACAAGACCATCTCTATTTCAGGAAGCAGGTGAAATCTTGACTCTTCGTCCAGGCCTTTAATGGAAGAAGTAAATGACACTAGCTGCACAGGACATGTTTATCCACTCCTATCCTAGATAATATTCAAGCAACTTTTTTTTAAAACTAGTCCCTTATTTTCTTACTCCTGTTACTCTATTTTATCTATCTATAATAATATGTTCCATCTTTGCTCACACCCTATGCTGTCTATTAAAATGTTTTATTGTGTTGACATTGTAATGTAGCATACTATGCCATACTTTGCATTGTTGTTTGAATATTTGTACTGCTGTAATTGTCTCGTTTATGTTTGACTTATTCTTGCTGTACACATCCTTGAGTGAATTCCTTCGAAAAGGCGGTAAATAAATCCCAATAAATAAAAAAATAAATAGTAGTAAAAGTGAGCAGGAAGTATGAAAAAGGGAAAGAGAACGGAGAGGGGTGTAAGATGAAGAAAATACTCATACAATTCCCTTTTATTTTGCCACTTCTTAAATGCATGCCTTTCCTGAGGCTCAAGGCAGAGTTCAAAATTCAGCAGGACTAATATATTATTAACACATAAAATACCACTCTCTAAAATTCATACAAATAATCCAGTCCTCATACTACATGAAACCCGGATGTTCCCATTTGTTTGAAATCCGATTTTCTGAATTGACCGTAGTGAGAACTATTCTTCAACCTGTTCTTGCATAAGCAGACTTAGGACCATGCCTTAAAAACAAAACAAGTTTTTCTAGTACACAAAGCACGACATCTGGCCGGTGGCCACCTACCACCTTACTCAACCAGAAACAAACGAAGAGTTCATGGGTGTGACCTCTGTAGGTGCTTAAGTAGGGACTGATCATTTTTATTGAGTTTAACACATCCCGATTATGACCAAAAAGTTGGCTCTTACAAAGGCAGAGGAATGCTTATGAGCTGGAGTTATTACCGCATGCTAACAGTTTCAGAACTCGAATGCAATTTGCAGAAACAGCAGATACCGATTAAGGCTAAATGTAGAGGATGATTAATACACAACGTCAGGAAAGAAGAAGCAGAAGCGGTTTTAGATAACAGTACAGCCAGAGAGTGTGAAGACAGTCCACGCGCCGCGGCTGTCCGAGCGCGTGGCCGGCTCCCGCGTGCTTCGAGGCTGTGACTCCCGGTCTCAGGTGTTGCAGCACCGGTGACGTCAGTGGCGGGTGGCCGCGGGACTTCCTGGTTTTCGGACGGTGAGGTAGGGGGAGGAGGTGGCGGCGGCGAAGAGCCGGGACGAGAGCGATAACAGCAAGCGGAGAGCAGGCACGGAGTGCCGAGGCATGGGCCGCTCCTGAAACGGAGAGGAAGGGGGGGCGTGGGGGATCGGCCCCCGCGTCCTCGCGATGTGACCATGGACTGCAGGCTAAAGTGAGTGTGGGGGGAGGGGTGCCCGCTAGGCCGCAAAGCTGGGAGGTGGCTGTAGACCGGCGTCCACAGTAGCGGGTGTCCGGCTCACGTGTCAGCGGGAATGGTGCTTATGTTAGGTGGTCGGAAGCTTTGCTGCTGCTCTTTCTTGGGTTTTCCGTGCTGGTAGCTGAAGGGGCTCCAGAACCGAATGTAACATCTGTTGCAAAGGTGGTTGTGAGAATGGAAACTGGCACGTTCAGCAAATTTAATGAACTTGCTTTTAAGTTGCAGAGAATCATTTCTATTTAAACATATGGTTCAGCTAAACGTGTTTAAACTAGCGAATCTTAAGCGATGGCAGGTTGGAGGTTTGGTGGGAATGAATACATATTCCGTATTCGGAGGTATTTCATCAAAATGTATTAAAAACCTTTAACTTCATAAATCAAAATTTGATTTTAATTTGAAGGGTTAGCGCTTTTTAAGCGTTATTGGTAGTAACTAGGAAACCTGTATTTTCAAGTTCTGTTTTGATCATAGTAGACAGCCTATGAAATATAGAAACATAGTAAGTAATGTACATAATAGCTTAACATAAAGAAGGATGTAAAGAGGGGCATTTTCAATATGTTGTCCAAATTCGATTTTGGAAGTTTTGGGAAAAACGACAAAAAAGCAACAAGGGAACATGGCCATTTTCAAAACCAGAACAGTGTCCAGTTTTTTTGTTTTGAAAATGGCCATTTGCTAGATGTTTTTGCGCACAGTGCATTTATCTTTTAGGACCATTTTTTGGGGGAAAAAAAGTCCAAGGGGAAAAACGCACAAAAACAAGCCATTGGGATGTATGGTGGGGCCAGCATTATTAGTAGACTGGCCATACAGATATTTCAGAGTAGTGGGGCACTGCAATGGACTTCACATAAAAGATCCCAGGTACACATCTCACCGTTACCCCCTTATATTATATAGGGGGACCTCCAAAACCCACCAAAAACCTACTGTACACTACTACAATAGCCCTTATGCCTGCAGGTGTCACCAATATATAGATAACAATAGGTTTTTGGTGGGTTTTGGAGGCCTCACATGTTTTACCGCAAGTGATCCAGTTAGAGTGGGATGTGGGCCTCGGTCTCCTCTACAGACCACTGCACTGACCACAAGACTGTTCCAGGGATCTGCTTGATGGAGGAATAGCCTAGTGGTTAGTACAGCGGACTTTGATCCTGGGGAACTGAGGTCGATTCCCACTGCAGCTCCTTGTGACTCTGGGCAAGTCACCTAACCCTCCATTGCCCCGGTACAAAAATAATAAGTACCTGAATATATGTAAACCGCTTTAAATGTAGTTGCAAAAACTTCAGAAAGGCGGTATATCAAGTCCCATTTCCCTTTCCCTCTAATAGGACTGGCCATAAACATCTGAAGTTGTGAAAGAAATAGTACATACCAGCCTCTATAACATCTTTGGAGGGTTTGAGGGAGTTACTGACCACTGGAGGAGTAAGGGGAGGTCCTACCTTAATCCTTACATTGATCTTCTGGTCATTTAGGGCACCATTTTGTGACTTATGTGTGATTGAGACAGGTCTAGACCACAATGTCTAACTTTTAGTCCTGGATGTTTTTGAGTTGTTCCATTATTGCAGAAAAACATCCAAGTTTTGGGACCTCCCAAATCCCGCCTCCAACATGCCTCTTACATGCCTCCTTGTGATTTGTACACACTGCAGAGAAAAACAAGCTCAAATCCGAGGTTCGAAATCGTGATTGGGATGTTTTTTTGGAGAAAAAGGTTCAAATATCACTTTATGCTGTTTTTGAGACATTTTTCTATTTTGAAACTGAGCCCGATAGTGACAGACAGAAATGAAAGTCCTGTTTGTTCAGCTTAAGTAGGAAAGGATCCCATTAGTTGTAGCTCGAGTTTGTAGTATACGTGGAAAGTTGCAAGACTAGATATTAAGGCCCTCCACCCAGGACTGGACAACTGTCAGGAAATCCCTTCTTTAGGGTATTACATGGGAGAAGCTAAAGCTGTGTATCATATACCTGTGACAGGGTAACTTGCCTTCAAGGAGGGCCCTTTGGTCCAGTAACTGTAATACTTGCTATTTATGGTATTTACCTAGTAAAAGAATGCTTAAATGGTATGAAGTGGTGTGGTACCACCTTGCCCTGCTAAAGTGACAGGAGTGTCTTATGAGCTGTCCACATATCCTTGTTTCTGTTACACCTGAACCTTGTTACTTCTTTGTTTACTTCTTTTCCTTCTCCCTGGCTTTTGGCAGTTGGATTTGGATTGCTGGACTGTTTTGGAAGGAAATGAAACTTCTAAGTTCCTCTCTGTGCTGATTGGGTACCAGAGGGAAGGAGAAATCTTGAACCAACCAGAAACAAAAATATTTTAATGATACGCTAGCTTACCAGTACCAATTTATTACTCATGAGTAAATAATTGTGTAATTATAGTCTCTGGAATGTACAAAGACAGGCATAGGAGGATTTATTTTAAGCCTCTGTTTGCATCTGCACATTTAGAATATGACTGCCATGTCTTTTTTTGGCTATGTTGTCATTACATATGAATTAGGAACATTTTGCTTTGCATTTATTCCTGTTCTAGGACTGTATACTCCTATTTAAATGAAATAGAGAAGTAGGTTCAAACAGTATCAAGCTAGCTGGGACACGTAATGTGAAGCTACGGCGTAAGAAGTCAGAAAAATAGTAATTTCACTTTTCTTTGCCTGAACAGTAATTTCATGTGGCCCTTTCTAAATAGAGTGGATAAAACAAACTTTTTCAATCACACTAGCTGTCTGTTTTCTTGATTTCTTTGCTCTTGCATGCACATGGTCCACCCAGTTTTGCCATTCTGTGGCTGGATTCTGCATACTGGTGGTGTGATGGAATATGAAAGTGCATTCAAATTTGAGGCCCTGGCTCTATTAATTACTGAAGGAACCTGCTTCCAATGGTAAAAGTCTTGTTGCACTCACTGATCTATGTTTTTTTTTGCTTTCCTTTTACTACTAAATTGCAGTAGATGTTGCTAAAAGGTTTAGAATAAATGTTCTTATCCTCTGGGTGAGGTTCTCATCAATTGAACTGTACACAGGAAGTCACTGGTCTTTTACAGTGTAATCACCATGAGCTGTTCTGTCTCTTTCCCAAGCTGCCTTATCATTGGTTATCTATTCATGTTACATCAGCAGACAAGAGCTAGAGAGAGAGAGGGAGAAATAGGGCTACCCATGTCTTTTAACATATTTAATTCTTAATAAAAGATTAAACAAATTCTCAGTTACAGTATAAATTATAAGCCCTTTTTGGGCAGAGAAATTACTACAGTACCTGAATTGCCTTTTCCAAATCTGAGAAAGTTGTGAGTAATTTTAAATCCAAAATTCAAATCCACGTATTTTATTGTTTTGATATCTGTATTTTTTTGAGAAGACATTAGCACTGCATTACACATTTTCAACTGTCGAAAACTGTTTTGATTTTTTTGAAATATCAGGCCTGTTAGAGATTGCTCTAAACTGACTAGCAGGTGAAATTTTGTGGATGAGGTAATATATATTGCAGCCTTAAAGTCAGTATCTTGATTATTTTGAATGATGAACGCATTCTTTAGACAAAGAGAACATATGGGACTAAGGTAAAGAATATTAGCCAGTCACCACTCAGGTTAATTAAGTATTGTTTATTTTTATTATTTTTTAAAGAGGGGTTAATTTCTCATTTGTGATCCTCAGTAGCTCTGTAACAGGTCTGTTTTTTTAGTATAAGCATAACTATGCAGATATGCTATGAATATTCGTTCTCTGAGGACAAGCAGGCCAGCTGTATTCTCACAGCTAGGTGACATCACCTGACGGAGCCTGGTGTGGACGCTGACTAGCAAGATTGATGTAGAATTTTCTAGCAGCGTCCCATCGTGTATGCGCTGGTCTTCCTGCCTGATTCATGAAAGTGGGTCCCTCAGTCTGTTTTTCCGCAGAGCAGAGAGGGTGTGTCTCGTGTTCTACTCTGTGTGGTTTTTTTTTCTCAGTGCCTTCCCATGTGAGTATTTTTGTCACTTTCATGATTATTATTACTTTCTCTTTATTTTATTCTGTTACCCTTTAATTTTTGTAGTGTTTTCAGTTCTTCAAGTTTCCTTTCTTTTTTGTGAGTTACTATGTCCGTTTAGGTCAGAGCACTGACCTCTCAATTTGAATGCTGCCCCTTTTTGCAGTTCAAAATTGAAGAGTTTAATTTGGTTGTGATTTTCTCAATGTCCAAGAATACTCCCAGTGGCTTCAAAAGGTGTGCCCAGTGTAATTGGGTGGTTTCCTTGACAGACCTGCACCCTTGGTGCATCAGGTGCCATGGGCCTGACCATAAACTCTTGTTCTCTTTGTTTGCAAATGCACTTGAGGGTGTAGCAAGTCCATTAGGAGAGACTTTTTGGCTCCCCAAAGGCTAATCAATCAGCATCGGAAGCATCGACCTCGATAGCTGCTTCGACTACCACTTAGGATTTTGACATCTTGACACTGAAAGTATGGGACCGGTCAGCATTGGACCTGATACCGAGGGTGCACACAGGTTTGATGACATTCTTGTCGGTACCAAAGGACCATGATGCTGAGTATCGGGGAAAACCCAAGAAGTATAAGCATCGGCCCTCATTGATGCACTGTGCCAGGAACTCTGGGTATCAGCATCACTGGTACAGAGGAGAGCGCTCTTTGATAGAGGTGTTGCTGTTCAAATCTCAAAGCAGCTGTTTCCTGCTTCTGGTTTAGCACCAATGCCTTCTCAGGTTGCCTCTCTTGTGGCTTTCCCGCCTTTGCTGATGCCTTCCTTTTGGTGAGCGGTTCCAAGCCATGCTCAGAGAGGAGTTGCAATCTGCTTAGGCATCAAGGGCACTTGCACTAACTGTGGATCAGCCCCAGATTTTTTCTGAGGCTTTACCCATGTCTGGAGAGATCCTCCATGCCATCGCCTCAAAGGGTGTTGACGTCAACGTAGACTAATGCAGTACCACTCTCCGACAATTGGGGGAGGAAGCATCCCTGGAGTCTGAGGTTAGGGCTGTACCTCGTCGCTCTTTGGGGCTTGGACATGGTTCCACTGAGCTGAGGCAGGCACAGATGCTCAGTACGGTGAGGAATATGACTGGGACTGCTCTTTCTCTAATTACTTCTCGGAGGAGGAGTCTTATGGGGTACCTTCTGATCTTTCCCTACCTCAAGAGAGACTCTTTTTATCTGTTTCATCAAGGAAATGGCTTCTGCTATCCTATTTAAGTTGGAGGAGACCAGGGCAGCAATGTTATCTGTTCTGGTCTATGAGTCGCTTCCTAAGGAAGAGGTCAGACTACCATTGCACCCTATCCTTAAAGATTCATTGATGAAGAACTTCGAATCTCTCCTCTCAGTGCAGGTCACACCTAAAAAAAAATGGATATGTGGTATCGTATCCAAAAGGCTCTTGGATTCGAGAGGGCACAACTGCCTCGCCACTCTCTGGTTGTCAAATCCCCCCTCAAACAAGCTTGGAGCTCCAGGACTGGCCAGTTAGCCAGTAAGCATGGATGTAGGAAATATCTGGCCATGGGAGCATACGATTCTTTTGATTTTTTTTTGTCCACGGTCTCCACCATGGATGGGGATGCGCAGACTCTCATGGCTGCATGTCTCTGATCTAGAACCAGTGGTTCAGGAGACGTTGGTAGACGTACCTTGCCAAGGAGAGTCTTTTTGGGGACAAGATGGAGGAGGTCACTGAAGTCATAAAGAAACATACTGACACCAACCAGACCCTGTCTCAGCAACCTCCAGCTGCAGACTCTTCCTTTAAGGGGTTTTTGAGTGGTCCTAGGTGGCGACCCTACTACTTTCAAAAGTGTAGGTTTCTGCCATCTTCTCGCTCTGCCAAGAACCCCAGGCCCAGTGTTCTCGGCCTTTCCAGTCTCAGCTAGCTCCCTAGTCGAAGCAAGGGGCGAGCTTTTGACTGGCTTCAGGATAGCATAGCTGAGCTCAAAGTAACCATCCTGGATGGCTTACCAGTAGGGGGGAGACTGAACCGGTGGGTTCTTCAAATAGTCCTTGCATTGGCGTCAAACACCACCAGATTGCCACTGAGATCATCATTCATCAGCTTTCGGCACAAGCAGGTACTTGTACTTACATTACATTACAATACATCTTATATCCCACTGTTGATCTTCTGGTTCTATGCAGATTTCAGTAAAAAGAGATTGGACGTTATCCAGGAAGTTACAATAGAAAAAATTACAATCAGTAAGCCTAGGCTATCTAAGCCTTTAAAAAAATATATAAATCTACAAAATAATAACATTAAACAGAAAAAGCAACTTTCCTAAGAATATCATTCTTTCGAATTCAGAACAAATTTCCTGAGGAAATCTCCTTCACTCTACAGGCCAGTGCGGTCGATCCCATGCCACAAGGGGAAGAAGGGAAGGGATTCTATTCCAGGTACTTCCTTGTGCCCAAGAAAATGGGGATATTTCATTCCATTTTAAACCCGAGGGTCCTGAACAAATTCCTGGTCAAAGAAAAGTTCAGGATGAATTCCCTGGTCGCCCTTCTCCGCATGATTCAGGAAAGAGATTGGCTATGCTCTGGACTTAAAGGATGCCTGTACCTACATTTTGATACTCCCCAGTCAGTATCTCAGATTCCGAATAGGGAATCGCCACCAGTTATATTGTGTTCTGCTGTTTAGCCTCGCATCAGCTCCCAGGGTATTTAGCAGGTGCCTAGTGATAGTTATAGTGTTTTATGCAGACTGGGAATATATGCGTTTCCCTGTCTGGGCAATTGGTTGATGAAGAGCGACAGAGTCAATGCACCTAACTATTTATGTGTTGGAGTTACCCCAAGTCTACCTTCTCCCAGTTCAGCGATTGGAGTACATAGGAGCCCTCCTCGATACATTGCAGGCCCAGGCTTGTTTTCCACAAGCAAGAGCAGAGACTTTGACAACACTTGCCTTGCAGGTCCGAAGCAGCAAGGAGGTCACAGCTTGGCAAATGTTGAGATTAATAGTGCATGTTACTCGCTTGGTACACTTTAATTTGAGAGAGACATAGTGGATCCTAGCTTCCAGTGGTTTCAGGTGGCTGGGAATCTAGTGGATGTAATCCAGATTGCTCCAGAGTTGACTCATGCCCTTCTTTGGTGGACAATTAGGATGAATTTGACTATGGGACTACCGTTCCAAATTCCACCTCCTCGGAAGATGCTAACAACACTTGCATCCACTCTGGGATGGAGAGCTCACGTGATGCACTTCACACCCAAGGGACTTTTTCTGCTCAGGAAACAGATGTCTATATCAACCTCCTCAAGCTGAGGGTCCTTTGGAATGCTCTAAAGGCTTTCAGAGATTGGCTACAGAACCAAATGCAGTGGGGATGTGGCGGTGGGCCTTCCTTCACAAAATGGACTTCTGAGCCACATACCTCCCAGGAAACGAGAACTACCTGGTGGACAGATTGAGCAGGGTTTTGCAACTGTGCAAGTGGTCTCTCAGCATGGGCATAGTCTGCAAGATCTTTGAGAGTGGGGCACCCCATCAGTGGAACGTTTTGCTGTTTATTTCAACAGCAAAGTTCCCCAGTTCTGTTCCAAGCTCAGATCACTTGACAGACATGGTGGATGCCTTTCTCCTACATTGAAGAGAGTGTTTTCTATTCAATTCTATTCGGTTCTTTTATACTGACCATATTCCTAGAGCAGGAATAACAGCAGTTCACAAAAAGAGAATCTCAAACAATAAGAGAAGAAAATACATAAACCCCAAAACTACCTTATACAATATTAAACTTGACCCTAGAATAAATAGGTCTTAAGCATCTTCCTAAAAGATAAGTAGGTTGTAATTTCAGGAGCATAGGAACTGCATTCCATTGGCGTGCCTCTTGAAAAGGAAATGATTTTTCCAGAACGGGTTTAAATCTAGCATTTTTCATAGAAGGAAAACCTATTTCTCTTTGAAAAAGAGACCATCAGTAAATCTGCCAGACCTTCTCCATTAAACCCAAAAGTGCCTTATAAATCATACACATCACTTTTAAAACTGATGCGCTGCACAATAGCCAATGTAACTCCCTCAGTACAGGTGAAACACTATCAAATCAGCCCAAACCAGAAATCAATCTAGCCGCCATATTTTACAATAGCTGTAAGCTAACTTTCAATTTACAATTAATCTTGAGAATATAAAGAGTTACAATAATCTAATTAGGGGAGAAGAATGGTCTGAGCCAAAATTCTAAAATCTTCTTTCTTTTAAAGAGGACCTAATTGCACGTAATTGCCTGAGTTTTAGAAAAGATTTCTTACTTAGAGCACCAACCTGTTTTTCAAAAGTGAGGGTAGAATCCAAGATAACCCCCTAAACTCTAGAAGATCCTTCAATTTTCAAACTTTAACCAGAGGCTAAAACTTCTATATACATATCCTCCGATACCTCTTATTAATTTATTTTATTTTTCTTACATTTGTACCCCGCGCTTTCCCACTTATAGCAGGTTCAATGTGGCTTACATATTATATACAGGTACTTATTTGTACCTGGGGCAATGGAGGGTTAAGTGACTTGCCCAGAGTCACAAGGAGCTGCCTGTGCCTGCAGTGGGAATTGAACCCAGCTCCTCAGGACCAAAGTCCACCACTCTAACCACTAGGCCACTCCTCCACTCTTATAGAGAAGTCTTTGCTGAAACTCGAGCAAGACCACGGAACTATGATCTAATCACTCCTTACTGGCTGAGGCAAATCTGGTTTCCACTTTGTCTGGAGTTGTTCCTCTGAAGATCCATGAAGATTGGAATATTTGGGATTCCTGCATCCCAGCTTCCAATCCCTGGTCCTCACAGCTTTGATGTTGAGAGCATAGAAATTGAATCCTTAGATTTGCCAGAGTGTGTCTCCTGCATCATACTGGCTTCCAGAAAAGACTCCACTATGGAGGAGGTTTGCTGTCGGTCATAAGGGCAAGACCTTAAATCCCCTCACTTGTCCTACACAAAAACTGCTTGGATTGGATTTATTGATTTGATATACTAATATGTCTGAGTGGTTTACAACAAAATATTAAACATGCATCATACAATGTGTAAGTCATACAGAAAAACTGCAATATTGAAACACATTAAAAAAAAAGTTATCTGACGTGTTGGTTCACCTCTGTGAGTCTGATTTGAAAACCAACTCTGTGGGAGGGTATTGGGGGCAATGTTGATTTTACCACCTGTGTTAGGTAAGCAACTAGCTAAGCTGGGAACAACACGGGGGGAACATGGTTGGAGGGAATTGTTCAAAGGGAATAGTTTGGAATTAACAGGTTGTGATGATGTTTTGTAATACCAGTTAGTTGTAAAGTCTGTATGTTGAGACAATGCAATGAGACGGAAACATAAGCTGCTGTATATTTTAATGGTTTGATGGTTCCAAATGTAAAAAATATTCAATAAAAATCTAAAGTTAAAAAAAAAAAGAAAACCAACTTTGTAAGGGTACATCTAAGTGCAATTAGTGCTTATCATCACTGTGTATGAGGTAAGCCCTCTGTACAGCCTCTAGTTGTTCGATTTATGAGAGGTTTGTTATTGACAAAGCCCCCTGTCAAACCTCCAACTGTGTCATGGGATCTTGATGTTGTCCTCACCCAGCGGATGAAAGCTCCTGTTGAATCACTTGATTCCTGTCATCTGAAGCATTCAACCTGGACAGTTTTTTTGTTTTGGTGGCGGTCACGTCATCTCCCAGTCGGTGAGCTTCAGGCCCTAGTAGCTGATCTACCTTACGCTAAATTTCACCACAATAGAGTAGTTCTCTGCTCAAACCCTAAGTTCTTTCCTATGGTTGTGTCTGAGTTCTATCTTAATCAGTCAATTGTTCTGCCAACATTTGCCAGGATGGGCATGTGATTTTTGGTAAAAAGTGTACTGCATACCTTAGATTGCAAATGTGCCTTAGCATTCTATCTGGAGTGACGTAAAGCCCATAGACCAGGGGTTCTCAACCCAGTCCTTGGACATACCTAGCCAGTCAGGTTTTCAGGATACCCATAATGAATATGCACGAGCATACAAATTTATCTCATGCATATTCATTGTGGCTATCCTGAAAACCTGACTGACTAGATGTGTCCTGAGGACTGGGTTGAGAACCCCTGCCGTAGATAGTCCACCCAACTTTTTGTTTCTTTTGACCAAACAGGATGGGGGTAGCCTTTGGCAAACACACTATTTCCCATTGGCTAGCAGATTGTATCACCTTCACTCCAGGCTGGGCTGACTCTAGAGGGTTATGTCAACTCACTCATAATGTCAGAGCTATGGCCAGTTGAGGTCAGTCTCCATAGAGGAGATTTGCAAAGCTATGACATAGACAGGCCACACATTCACATCTTATTACTGCCTTGAGCAAAGTGCCAGATGTGACAGTTTTGACAAGCAGTCCTGAAGAATTTGTCTGGTGTCTAGAATCCACCTCCACCCCCTCCCAGGCCAAGTTTTCTCCAGTTCCAGGCTGCACCTTCACAACTAGTATGTAAATACTTTCAGGTTAATTGACTTCAAGTCCATATTATTCTAGTATTGTTGTTTTTGGTGAGCCTGGTAGCTAGGGATTCCCAGCTGTGAGAATACAACTGGGCTGCTTGACCTCGGAGAAAGCAATGTTACTCACCTGTAGCAGGTGTTCTCTGAGGACAGCAGGCCAAGTATTCTCACCTCCCTTCCCTCTTCCCCTTGAGTTGTATTCTTTAGCTGTTTTACATGACTGAGGGACACACGTTTGTTTCGGAAGGGAACGCATGAGCACATGTGTGGTGACAGCTAGAAAATTCTACATTAATCTTGCTAGTCAGTGTCTGCACTGGGCTCCGTCGGATGACATAACCCGGCTTTGAGAATACTTGACCTGTTGTTCTCAGAGAACACCTGCTACAGGTGAGTAACTTCACTTTGATATACTGAAAACAAGACCTGTTTGTTGATAATGGGAAGAAACCAGAGAACTGGAATTCAGACCCACTGGGTTAAAAGCAAAAGGCATATGATGTGGAATACATTAATATCACAGGAGGGAATATATAGTCTGTGTTAATCCTGCTTTGAGACTGGATGGTATAATAGGCGTAGAATATTTGCTTATGTCTGAATTCTTCATGAAAGTGTGTACCTAATCTTTTTCAGGGAAAACCCAGAAAGGACCTTTGATTTGGCACTCAAGGTGGAATGCTCTGATTCTGAAAATAAAGGTACTGTAACATCACACCAGCATTGCTAGTGATTTTTCCTGTTTTTTTCTCTTCGAGCCATGATTTTACCATACGTTATGTGATTGATTTAGAGGAATTCTGCAAAACCTTGTTACTGTGTGTTTTATATCCTGAAGGCCCTTTTGTGCTTCTTTTTGTGTTATATTCAATCGAGAGTCCTGTAATAAATAGACCCGACATGGGCAGTGTCTCGGCGTACGTACACCTGAGTTGGGGGTCAAAAAGAGTGGAATCTCTGGAGAAAAACTCAGATGTATAACTAGTCTTCAGACAAATGCAGGCAAAGTCAAATGAATAACACTGTAGGCTCTGCTAGACTGGATTACTCTGATGTACAGAATTGAACACACGAAAATGCAGTCAGTAAAGCTTGAAACCACGTCTTCGGTCACCGTAATTTTCAGCGAAACCAGCTTGCTAAAAACTACAGTTCATGGGGTGCAAACAGTGTCTTGACTAGCTTTCAGAATGTGCAGCATTCTGTTTCTATCCAAATCTTCATAGGGATGTTATTCCACCATGTAGGTTCCATTTCTGAAAACATCCTTGTAGCACTCCGCCGGTTATGCTCCCTTCCCAAAAAAGAATCCCATTGACTATCACTTTGTGAGTCCAATTCTCAGACTAGCTATCTTCTTTACCAGTCTTCTGTGTGGAATATTTTTACAGAATCCAGATAAGACATCTGCTGCATACTTGATCTACATTACTTAATCAAAAAATTAAATCAGATTTGTCCTTGTGAAACTGTTACATCTGATTCTGTAATCCACTTGCTTCAAAATATTTATTTGTCACGGCCTTACCGTGACTCCGGGCCTGGATCATGCTACCAGCATGATACCACCCATTGCGGGATCAGTGCCTGCACATACCTGTGACGTCCGATGCTGGAGGGAAATTTAAACTGCTCAGTTCCAGTCTTGGTGCTCTCGTGTCAAAGCCGCCGTGCCTGCATTCCTGCTTTCCGGGTTCTGAGACGCCGTCCCTGCAGTCGCACCAATTTGTATCGTTTGCCGCCTGCCTTCAAGGACTTCTGCCTGCTCCTTCCATTGTTCGTGTGCTTGGGTTCCAATGCAGCTTGCAACTGCTTGTGCGCTTGGTTTCCAGCTTTGTTTTACGTAGTTTGTGTGCTTGGGTTCCAGTGCAGCTTGCCGCCGCTTGTGTAAGCGATTTCAAGCTTTGCTTTGGTTTTGTACTTGGGTTTCTGCGCAGCAGTCCACTGCTTGGCTGTTTTGGTTTCAGCCTTGTCTTGCTTTGTTCTCTTCACTTGTATGTGCAGCTGGTCCACTGCTTAAGTGTATCTCCCCTGCCTTACCTTTTCCCTATTTTTGGTCTGCACGGGTTCGAGCTTGGCCTTGCGGCCCGAGTGAGTAGGTTCTCAAGTGTATGGGTTCCATTTCGTCTGGCCTGTATGCATACCTTCTTTCCTGCTTTCTCTCCTGCCTTTCTGGGTTCCCATTCAGCCTTGTAATCTGTGTTTGGTCTGCCTTGTTTTACCCCCACCTGGTTGTCTGCAACTGGCTGGGCTTCTTGACAATGGGAACTTAGTCTTTCGTAGTATCCGCCTACAAACCAAGGGCTCACTACCCCGAGTCATAACAATATTACACTATTCTTCTCTCCTTTAGTAGTTATTCTTAGAGGAATTTTGTACAAAAATAAATAAAATTCTGCACACAATATTTTCAAATTTTGCAAATATCTCCTTATTTATAGTATAGTCACTGCATTTGCGTGATACATACATACATACATACATACATAGTAAGTGATGGCAGATAAAGATACTTTAAACATAATATGGAAAAGCTATTATTCATAATGCAAAATTTTAAAACATTTTTTTGTGCAAAATTTCCCCCCTGGCTTGACCTTCTTCCTCCACCAGTGAGAGAAACAAGAGAGAAGATGATGGATAACAAAGGGAGAAAGACAAGAGAGGAGATGCTGGATAGCAGAGGGAGATGAGAAGAGATACTGTGGATAGCAGGGAGAGGGGGACCAACGAGAGATGAGAAGATGCTGGATTGCAGGGAGACAGAAGATACTGGGTGGCAGGTGGTAGAGAGAGAGAGACAGAAAATGCTAGATGGGAAGGGTAGTGTCTTATAATTGTAGTAAGTGGAGAGGTTTACTGTATTTTTCTATTATGTGTACATGCTACTTAGTTTTGCACTTTAAACTTTGTGATTCAGTTTTATTGTTCCCATATGGTTGCATTCTATTCCTCCCTAATATCCCTGAAGATCAGTTGTAGTTTGACAGTGAGGTTCATCAACACAGGATTTAACACAGTCTTGCTGAACTTTTGTTTTGCTAATGTGATTATTGCAAGGAAGGGTTTGTCTCCTGATTTACTTAATGTGTTTGTCTCCTGATTTACTTAATGTGTTTAGTTCATCACTCTTATGATAAAGATATCTGTGTTACTGTATCTCAGGTAACTGAGATTCCAGAGAAAATGCCCCCCAGGAAAAGTGAATCTAGATGAATGTTTAGATTAAGAAGAAATTAAGATCTTTTGTGTACCTTGAATGAAAATAGAGGAATGAGAGGGTCAGAGTGAGGGAAAGAGATGGAAAGCTACACGCAATACAGAGCAAGATAATGAATGAAATCTGAATTGATAGAGACAGAAAAAATGGAATGAAGGTGAAAGGAACATGTTAGTGTTGGATATAGTGGAGAAAGTGAGAAGATAAAGAAAGAAGACGGAAGGAGAAAAATGACAAATGAACAGGAGACCCTTGGAAAGAGAGTAAGGTATCAAGTATACAAAAAGAGCAAAATCTACAGAACAATGCAACCAGCAATAGAGCAAAATGACAGAGGGACTTCGTGTCATATATCTCCCCTGAAGGACAAAAAGCACTTGTCCCCCCCCCCCCAAAAAAAAAATTATATATATGTGTGTGTGTGTGTGATATATATATATATATATATATATATATAATACACACACACACACACACACACACACACATACAAAGTTTATGCAGTATTCATTATCAAACTGCAGGCTCTTGGGAGGAAGGGAGTGTATACAGGGATCCCAGATGGATCCTTGGAAAGAGAGTTAAAAGAAGACAGAAAAGTGGTAACCAGAGACTGGATCCAGCACACAAAAAGTAAATCGCCAGATAGGAAAGGTAGAAACATGAGTTTTATTTTTAATTTAGGATGAAGTAATGTGGTAGCCATGTTAGTCCATTTTAAAAGTTAATAAATACAAATAAAAGAAAAACCCCAGAAAATAAGGTGATACCTTTTTAAACTAGGTTTTGGAAGCCAAAACTACCGTCTTCAGGTTAGGACAGTATACTGTTGTTGTAGTATGTTTATCCTGACTTAAGGAAGGGTTTAGGCCTTCAAAGCTAGTCAAAATTCTAATAAATTAGTCCAGTAAAAAGATATCACCTTATTTTCCATGTTTGTTTATTTTTTGTTAATTTTAAATACAACAGTTGGAATATGTCAGTTTTTAAAATGTATATCTGCTATGTTTATATTTTGCACAGTACAGAGGGATATGTCTTTCTTTGTTAATTGTACTGCGCTGCGCAACCCTGGTAGCGCTTTAGAAATGTTAAATAGTAGTAGGATATGTGTCACTGTTTCTGTTTCTCTCTTGTACTGTATGCAGGGTCTGGCTTCTACTCTATTTTTAGTTTGTTGTTATTTATTCTATACTTGGTGATGTTCATGTGCGATAGAATAGGTTTTCTGATAGCACTTAATGTGCAGGATTGATCTGTACTAATCCAGGTTGTTTAGTTTTCCAGTAGGCATATTGATGATCTAGTTCTCACTGCAGTGTTGATGGCCCTTGTTGTATGACCACTGGAAGTTGGTATGGTAGAATTGCTTTATAGGTCCTGAGTGATTTTGTAGGGTTTTGTATGCACAGTATGCATGGTACTGGATTTGGATTTAGCTCATGCCACTTTCAGTTGTAGCTGAACGTGTGTTACATTCAGAAACAGTAGTAATTTTCTTATCTTACCTGATGAAATGGAAGGTTAAGTGACTTATCCAAGATCTCAAGGAGCAGTAGTGAGATTTGAACCCTGGCTTCCCTGGCTATCAGACTACACCTCTTAAGTATTAGGTACAGCTAATACATATAAAACATTCCAAACATGTTTGGTAACTCAACAATAAACTAAAGACCAGCGGATTTGAATCCTAGTGGCCATTTAGTAACCTACCAAAAAAAAAATCCTCATAAGCAAATCATTTTATACTTGCCATTAACTAAAAGATTTCTGTTAGTGTTGCTGAACATATTTGTTCAATAATCAACAGGCAAATGTTGGACTAGAGTGCTAGGTCTGACTGGGAGCAAAGTATTAAGTGTTGCCATATATTTCTAGAATAGTGCAAATATTCCTGGAGTGTATTCAGTATGCATATTACCTCAGCAACAGAGGTACTGGGGAGACAACTAATACAGCTGCAACATAGTCACAAAGTGAAGGACTCCTTCCTTACTGTGTTCAAAAATATCCCATGGTTCTTTGTTGACATAAGCATTGCCCCCTGCCCCCCCCCCCATTCCAAAGGTTTTAACTTGCTCTGTTCATTGCAGTCTTCCACATACCCAGTGGTGTGCTGGAGCTGGCTCGCTGGAGCTGGCTCGCAAGAGCCGGTTGTTAAATTTTTTAACATCTTGCGAGCTGGTTGTTCTGCAGGGCGAGCCGGCTCCGGTAAACAAGGTAAGCATGGCAGTAGGGCGCCACAAGTCATGCTTACCCCGTTTGCCTCACCGCCCACCACTGCCTTCGTTTGCCTGCGCCGCTCTGGGGGGGGGGGGGGGTTAAACAGCACCGTAGCACACATGAGCCGGCAGCACCAGGTTCCAATGATTCAAGGCCAGTTGTGGAGCATTCCCAAATCACCCGACAGCTTTTCCCCCAATCCAGATCTCTTCCTCCAGTGCTCTCTCCCGGCTTCAGGCCTAATCTCGCCTGTGCTCATGCTTGGCGAATTACGTCACTGACTCCCACCTATGCGATGACATTCGCAGTCCTAGCATGCTAACAGGGCCCTTGTCGTCCTCTGGTGCTCTCTGGAAGCTACTGATTCCACGATGCATCTCCACATCGGGCTCCCAATATATGCCGCAGCCACAACGCGACCCATGGCTCCTCTCGGCACTATTGTGCATGTTCAAGTCATCACACACACAAACGCCAGATCTTCCCATCGCAGAACCAAACAGCAGCCTGCTTGTCGGCACAGCATTGACCTTCGTGACCCAGCAGAGCATACCTGAACCCGGACCTAACCTCCCACAAGAGACCCGCATTCCATGCAAGGATACCACCTGCCCCGGAACCAGCAGCCAGTGCTGACTGTCGCCATTGCCACTGACCACCAGGCCCCACTGCTGAAATCCCACTGCTGAAATCCCACTGCCAGCAGGTAATTTAAAAAAATATTATTTTAACCCCTCAGCAGGGGAGCGAGGAGAATTGCTGGGTATGGGTGGATGGAGGGGGGGCAGGGGAGAGAAGAGAATCGCTGGGTATGGGTGGCTGGAGGGGGGCAGGGGAGAGAAGAGAATCGCTGGGTATGGGTGGCTGGAGGGGGGCAGGGGAGAGAAGAGAATCGCTGGGTATGGGTGGCTGGAGGGGGGGCAGGGGAGAGAAGAGAATCGCTGGGTATGGGTGGCTGGAGGGGGGCAGGGGAGAGAAGAGAATCGCTGGGTATGGGTGTCTGGAGGGGGGCAGGGGAGAGAAGAGAATCCCTGGGTACGGGTGTCTGGGGGGGGCAGTGGACAGAAGAGAATCACTGATATGGATGGATGGAGGGGAGGGCAGGGGAGAGGAGAGTTGCTGGACATGGGTGGATGGAGGAGAGGGCAGGGGAGAGGAGAGTTGCTGGACATGGGTGGATGGAGGGGAGGGTTGCTGGACATGGATGGAGGAGAGGGAAGGGAGAGAGAAGAAATGTTGGACATGGATAGAGGGAAGGGAAGAGTGAGGAAGGAGATGAGGAGAAAAACTGCACATGGATGAAGAAAATAGGCAGAAGGTGGATCCACTGGACAGTCAAGTCTGCGGAGGACCAGCTTTTACTTTAGGGCAAGAAATTAAGAAGAAAGGTGGAAAGTAAAGAAATAAATGGAAAGGAAGCCCTGGAAACGGAGTTAAGAGGACAGATAGCAGCAGAAGCGGATACTGGGCCAGCATGATCAGAAAAAAGTCACCAGACAACAAAGGTAGAAAAAATCATTTTATTTTCATTATAGTGTTTGGAATATGTTCACTTTGAAAATCAGGTGCTCAACATTAAAAGTTTATATTTATTTACTTATTTATGGCATTTTATCCCACATTAAACATGAATTAGATTGGAACCTGGGATCATTTAATTTTTTTTCCTGGGGTAATGCATTGCCCCCCCCCCCCAGGCTCTCTCCCCGGCTGTAGCCAGCTCTGCAATTTGGGGGGGGGGGGAGGGGTGCAGAGGTGGACCGGGGAGAGAGCCTGTTAAACATTTACCATCACACCACTGCATATACCTCACCTTAGCCGCACCCACTTTAGGCTCCCTAAATAGCTGTCACCACCTATGTTCTCTCCCTCTCATCTTCCACCATCCCCCACCCAATTGCGCTCGTATATTCTCTCCTTTGCCAGATCAACCCCCAGTAATAGCTCATGCTCTCTTCCTTTGGTCTAGATTCCATCCCACTCTAGCTGTTCTAGCTCCCCAGGCTTGAGTCCACTGCCCACCTCTTCCTTCTTGGCCCAGAACCAGCACCCTCTTTTTGCTGGTCCTGCACAGGTTGTGACTGTGCAGCTCCTTCTATCCCTGCAGGGTAGCCTGCTGCTGCTGCATGGTTGTGGCTGTACTGCTCTTCCTGTTCTTATGTAGATCGTGACTACAGCCCTCTACTTTTGCGGTTGCACTTTGTTTCCTGCTCCTACACTGATTCCAGCTGCACTGTTTTTCTATTTCTGAGCCAGTTGTAGTTGCATCCTCTTTTCATCCTTTGTGATCTGTGTGTGAAAGGAGCTTTCTGTGCAAATTCTGTATTGTGAAGTTGTTCAGAATTCTCCCAGGTATAACTCATGGTTCCCATTACCTTATCCAGGTCTGAAGTTTTCTCTTTTTTTCTTTGTTTCCATTCTTGAGTGGTATAACATCTGTTCAGTGTACTGTGTGTTTTTGCTGATGTCTTATGTTGGGATGTTATGCATTCAGAAATGTTGATAGGTGGTATATAAATTAGGCAAATAAAATAAGCAATAAATTAAACAGAATTGTAAGGGGTACATTCGGTGCGACCTTTAGTTTATTCAGTATGCCATAATGTCCCATATCCTTGTTGCCAGTAAATAATGTGTTAACTCTTCAGTCCCTCATGGCTTTCCTTTTAGTTCATCACTCTTTCCTAGTGTGAATACCAAGTAAAAGTGTATGATTTTAAAAGAGGTGTCTTCATCTGTTTCCTTTCTCATTAAACCCGTCTTTCCCTTTACCTCCCATGATTCACATTTTTCTTCTCTTTTTATTTCTGTGTCTCAAGAAAGTTTTCTTTAGGTCGTATTTATTTTACTTTCTGCTGGAGGATTTTTTCCCGTTTGTTTCCTTGTTTCTGTGCCACTATTTAATTACCTTTTCACTATACTTCCATCTTTTCTTTTTCTCTATCGCTTTTTAGTATATTTTTTTTATTTTCACATTTCTCTCTCTGAGACAAGTTACACAGACAAACCTTGGCTACAAATGTTCACAGCCTTCCCCTCTGACTCAACATCACTAAGCATAACCTCTTTGAACAAATACACATATAGCCACTGCTTGACGTCAGAGATTAAACACACACATTCAACAAGAGGCTGCTTAGTTTTTTTTCTCTTTCCTGTATTCAGTAGATGAGAAGATTTTGTAGCAGATAACAAAACCCAGAGCCAGTTCCTCCATAAAGCTGCCGTAGGCCATGATAACACTTCACGTGGAAGAGTGCTTGCTCAATCTTTTGGTTGCTACCGATCTTTCCTTATTTGGTAGTCAGTCAGTGGTTTGGGGTTTAACTGCAGCCTTTGAGAAGATGATTTTATACGTTTGGAAGTTGTGCAAGGGGTTCCCAGGTGACTGTTTAATATTTTCATTACAGTCATTCTTTTTCCTCCAGTGAGATGGTACTAATGATGTCACAGTCCAATATCTGTAGTAGCATATGGTTTTTCGTGGTAATCTTGACAGCCATTCATCCTCAGCCTGAGCTTCAGTAGGTGATAACGTGGCTGGCCAAAAATGTAGCTCCAGTTCAGTGATATATATTCCAGAAATTAACAAATTATTCAGGTTCTTGCATTTCTTTAAAACCATTTCCTATGTTCTGTTGGATCTTCCAATAAACCTGTATCCTGGCTGCTACTCTCAAAAAGCATGATATGGAAGTGTTCATGCAAGTTAGTGATCTCCGTCCTCATCTCTGCAGTGTATCAGCCAGATCTATGGTGTTGGCTTGATTTGATCGTGTTGGCACTTCACGTGCTGCAACTTCAGTGCTGATATTTTTGAATGTTTGAAAGTGGTATATCTTTTTTTCTGTTTTAATTGGATGTTGCTGATTTTAGAGCATGTACACCTGCCCTGGTTTTTAGTATACGTATACTTGTTAGCTTATGGTGAATGATTGGTGTGTTTGAACTATCCTGTTGGGTAAGGTCTTGGTTTCAATATTTAGTTGATACTGTTTGTTGTGCTTGATATATGACTCTGCTGAACAACGTTGCTCTGCTCTTGGATAGCGTGGCAAATGTATGTATTGTGGAAATATGTCCATTCATAAATCTATGGGCTATTGTTAATATATTGCTTGTGATTTTCCATTAGGTTTCTTATGCTTGGTCTGTGTGACCTGTTTTTGTTGCAACAGGGCCATTTGAATTCTCGCTCCTTCTATCTCTGTCAGCAGTATGTATCTTCTTATTTGTTTTTGCTGTCTTTATGGTCAGTATCTTGATATCTTTAAAACATGTTGGAATTTTCAGTTATGCCATTATGCCTTTTTGTTAAGCTAAAGTAACTGTTGGTTTGGTTTTCATTTAAGATCGTAGAGAACCAGCCTTGAAATTAAAAGATGAGCTGGTGTTATTGGCCACTATAGATGCATTCAGACAGCTAGGATCCACTATGCAATTATGGTTCTGCTTTAGCAAGATGATATTCTGGACCAATGTTTGATTCAAAATTCCTTGATTATTTGGAGAAATGGGCAAAGACATTTCATTTGGTCAGCTGATGAGCTCTTTGGACGAGGAAAAGTTAAGCCTGTTCAAGAGCTATACCACTTACATAAGTACATAAGTAATGCCACACTGGGAAAAGACCAAGGGTCCATCGAGCCCAGCATCCTGTCCACGACAGCAGCCAATCCAGGCCAAGGGCACCTGGCGAGCTTCCCAAACGTGCAAACATTCTATACGTTATTCCTGGAATTGTGGATTTTTCCCAAGTCCATTTAGTAGTGGTTTATGGACTTGTACTTTAGGAAACCGTCTAACCCTTTTAAAACTCTGCTAAGCTAACCGCCTTCACCACGTTCTCTGGCAACGAATTCCAGAGTTTAATTACGTGTTGGGTGAAGAAAAATTTCTCCGATTTGTTTTAAATTTACTACACTGTAGTTTCATTGCATGCCCCCTAGTCCTAGTATTTTTGGAAAGCGTGAACAGACGCTTCACATCCACCTGTTCCACTCCACTCATTATATACCTCTATCATGTCTCCCCTCAGCCCAGCCGTCTCTTCTCCAAGCTGAAAAGCCCTAGCCTCCTTAGTCTTTCTTCACTAGTTTGGCCTTCTATATAAATTCTTTTTATCAATGGATACAGTTACAGTGTTAGTGCCAGTAAGGTTATGGGAACTGGAAAACTTTTGCTTTGGAGAAGTTCTTCAGTTAATTTTTTTATATTCCGCTAATGCCATTTACATAGTTCACAGCGGATTACAGAAAGAACAGTAGATCATAAAAATGTCTGGGATTTAATAAATATAGAAAAAAAAAGAAAAAGGTCAGTGAAGCAAGCACTCTCTACTTTTTAACTACTTACTATGAAAACAGTGAAGTCTTAAGACCTTTCTTATACACATTATGAGGTGATAAAATACGTAAATTAACAGGTAATACTGTCCAAAATTCAGCTGCCTGATACGCAAACAGACATAAAATATTTTTTCATGAGAATACCCTTAGGACTTAGAAAATCAAACAAAAGAAATTTACGGTTGTTATATGATGTTTGCGATTGCCAGTTTTTATTACCAATTGAAGAAGGGCAATCTAAGAAACGTGGATACTCAAGAAGTCTGGGAACTAGATGTATAGGACCAATTACCACCCAAACTATGGAAACACTGGACTAAGTATTTGTGTCTCGGTCTCTATAATTAGAAGCTTATAGAGCTGAAAGTGGACAAAGTAATGGGGCCAGATGAAATATTACAAATTGTACAAAATGTTCAATGTGGGAATGAGTTACAAAGATGCCAAAAATTCAGTGGAGAAGAAGACCTCAGTAAAAACAGGAGCACTGTAATGTAGTGAACCACTGTCAACAACAGACTCAGAAAAAACTTTATTCTTCAAAAATAACAATAGGTTAAAAAAAACCCCAAATATATCAGCAGTAAATTTCTACCAGCATGTTACATGTTGATAGCATAATGAAGGATACACCCATTGTTGCCCCAAAAAGGATATAATCAATTGCATGTGTTGGCATCATGGGAGGCTAGAGAGACAAAGGGGTCATTTAAGTGTAAACAACGTTTCTTAGTTTGGGATTCTTATCTAAGAATTCTCCACCCACAGGGTTGGAGTTTGCTCCTTAATAATTTATAGGTCAGAGGCCTTTCTACTTTCACTTATTATGTAGCCCTACCCTTAATGCAGCACGGGTAGGGGGGAGGGTTTGGTACTGATACTCTTGTCCTATGTGAATACCTGAGGGGTGGGGCCCAGACCCTCTGGCTATGCAATGAGGAGGAGGGGGATATTTGGGGAGGTAGGGTGATAAAGAAAATAGGGGAAATGTTCTTATAGTGCTTTTTGTTAACTTAGGTAATATTATCGTGTTATTGTCAGTGATGATGCTTTTCATTTTGTTCACTTTCATCATTGTACCCTAATATTAGAAGGAGGTTGGATTATAACTCTATAAAACTGAACGACTCATTGTTTCTTAAGATGTAACTTTCTATGTTCACTCAATAAAAATTGTTGATACATAAAAAAAAAAGAGAGACATAAACAAATTGGCAATGGTCAGGGCCAAAGCAGCTCCCCATTGCAACACCTGACACTTGCAGGTAAAATTTCCAATCTTTGCCCTACAAACTGTAGCTCTGGAGGGTCTTAATGTGTCTATTGAATGGAAATCCACCTTTTGATGGAGAGGGGCTTTGTGAACGTTTTTGGTCGCAGCTTCTTAGGTCATTATACTGCGTTTTTAAATGAGAGCATTTTTGTGTAACCTGTGGCCATTTTGAAAGCTGTTATATGAAGATTGAGTCGGCTCTGGTTATCCCTTGAAACAGTGTAGAGTGAAATGTGGAACCCCTGCCTGGATTTGGGAGCCTTTTTGGATTGTGACCAGCATGAAAAATGAGTAGTAAGATAAGTGGACACTTACCAAATGTTTGGTTTTTAGCCTTGCTTTGCTGGGGCTGTCATATTTTAGAGCAGAACTTGGCCAGTGATTGTACATTTAATTGGCATTGATGTGGGGTCATTGTGGTGAAGTTAGCATTTTTGAAAATTAATTGTTATTTTTGAAGGAGAATGTGAAGATTTTTCTTAACCAATGATTGCAAGAGGGTCTCTTGACAGTGGTTCACTGGGTTACAGTGCTCCTGTTTTACTGAGGTCTTTTTCTGCAATTCATTTTTGGGTTCTTTGTAGCTAATTTACATACTTAACATTTAGTAGGATTTATGTTATGTGATTTTCAGTGAACTGAATATCCTACTCTCTCTTGTAATTGTCAGTTGAGAGATCCCAGTATATTGAGCAAGCTCAGATGTTCTGGCAGGTCTTTTTAAAAATTTTGTTTAATAAATTATTGGAGAAGGGATTGGTTTCACAGAATTGGAGAAGCAGATATGGTCCCTCTTTACATAAATGGTGACAGAGAAGCAGGGCTGTGAAGTCAGTGCATCAATCCTTTGACTCCGATGCCTCAATTTCTTTACTGTCTGACTCTTGTTGCTATTAGGTTTTAATTTTATTTGTCCCAGATCTTAGTAGTGGTAAATATAACTGTTATATATACCAGAACTTTAGATTCTAGACCAAAAAAAAATAGATATTGAAGTATAAAATTATAAATTTACCATATATTATTTTTTTATTTTGAAGCTGGAGTTGGTGCATTTTTACCGACTCTGACTCCACAGCCCTGAAGAGAAGTGGTAAACAGGCTAGTAAGCCTCACTTCAGTGGTTGGAAAAGGAATGGAGGTGCTGTTGAAAGAAGGGATAGAGAACTTTCTAGAATTCAGTGGGTTGCAAGATCCAAGGCGACATGGTTTTACCAAAGGAAAATTGTGCCAAACAAATTGGATTGAGTTCTTTGGCTGGGTGACCAGAGAAATGTATTAAGGCCATGCACTAAATTTCGACCTTTAGAGGCCAACCGAATTTCGGTTTCAGTTATGGTGCTGAAACTGGCCCTAAATCCTTTTTCTGTCCAGTTGAAGTTGATAGAGGGTGGTGGCAAATGGAATTCACTTGGAGGAAAGAGAGATGAGTAGTAGAGGCATTGGTACTGGGGATGATTCTATTCAATATGTTTATAAGCAGCATTGTCAAAGGAAAATTTTCGCTTTTGCAGTTGACATGATCTTCAACAGAGCACAACCTGGAGGGAGTAGACAACATGAGACTTGATATACAAAAATTAAGACTGGTCTAGTGTTTGGCAGTTGAGATTTAATGCAAAGAAGTGCAGAGTGATTCACTTGGTGTGTAAAAACCCAAAGGAGCTGTATGGGATAGGGGCGAGAAGCTGATATAGATAGGGAGAAAGACCTTGGGGTTGATTAGTGTCTGAGGATCTCAAGGTGGTGAAACAATGTGACAAAACGGTGACCAAAGCCAGAAGGATGCTAGACTGCCTAGAGAGAGACATAACCAAGAGAAGAAAGGAGGTGTTAATGCCCCTGTACGATTCTTTGGTGAGGCCCTATTTGGAATATTCACTTTTGGAGGCTATGGGGCTCATTTTAAAGCACTTAGACTTACAGAGTTCCATAGGTTTGTATGTAACTTTGTATGTCAGCTTTGAAAATACGCTTCTATATCTCTCTAAGGGCATAAAAAGACCTGAAGTGGTTCAGAGTAAGGTGACAAACAGGGTATAGGATTGTGCTAAAAGACACATGAGAAGAGACTTGAAGACCTAAATATGTATAAGTCTCCAGCGTAAAGATGTCCTTCACATGTAGTTTTGAACAGGAAATCCCACTGTATGTGGGATGGATGTTTGTTTTGGACATTATGAGCAGGATGTCCCAATTCTGACTTGGATGTTTTTTCAAAAATGCCCGTCTGTTTGCTGTATATGTAGAGTCTGACTTATTGAGGTTCCAGTTCAGTTTTTTGCCTTATGTCTCTGTTGAGAGTCTGTCTGTGTTGTAGATATGCCCAAGGAGCAATATTCTGCTAGCATGTACTTTCTTTGTAGAGATCTGTTGCAGACCCATTTGTTCTTTTTATTTTTTTTCCCCACTAGGTCATGTGTTGGATGTTTTTAAGGCCTGGTGTAATATTTACAGGGTTGCCTTTTCAGGTTGTGGCTTGGAGTCCTGGATGTTAGTGCTGCATGTAGATCTCTGAATATTCATTGTGGATATCCTGAAAACCAGACTGGCTGGGGTGCCTCCAGGATCAGGCTCTGCGCTTTTATGCCCCTTTTTTCCCAGCAGGAAGCAGCTTGGCTAGCAGGGGGATAAGGAAGCTGCACTGCTGGACAGGGAGTGGGATGCAGGGGAAGGGTGTTATTGGAAACAAAGGTGGGGGGGGGGGGCCCACCCAGAAAGGTTCCCCAGGGCCTTAGTTAAAGGGGTATGAGAACCAAAAAAGGTTAAAAACTCCTGCTCAAGAGATAAAGGAGGGACAGATGAGAGATGAAACAGATGTTTAAATACCTGGTTTTATTATATTTCCAATTTGGAACTAAGCTGATTTTCCATTAGCTCTGTTCCCTGTAGTAGTGACTGAGTTTGGAGGATATTTTTTGTTTTTTTTGTTTGTTTGTTTTTGTCTTTTTAAATCCCAGATGGACATTCAAGATTTTGGTACTTTATGTAACTTAATGCGAGGGCTCTATAAAATCAGTACACTCTCGATTTTACTGTTCAGAGTATTTCTAGTCGAATAACACAGACAGAGGCATCTTTTTGCTGATTGTTCTTAAGTCCGTAGGCAGTGCATTCCACACTTGCGTGCCCAGGTACGAGAATGTGGTTGCATGCATCTGCTTGTACTTTAGTCCTTTACAACTGGGGAAGTGCAGGTCAAGAAATTTGCGGGATGAATTTGTGGCATTTCTTGGAGGCAAGTCCATGAGGTTTAGCATGTAGATTGGGGTGTCTGTGTGGATGATTTTGTGTACTATCGTGCAGATCTTGAATGTAATGCGTTCTCTAAGTAGGAGCCAGTGGAGTTTCTCTCAAGGGTTTTGCACTTTCATATTTAGGTTTTCCAAATATGAGTCTGGCGGCTGTATTTTGGGCAGTTTGTAGTTTTTTGATAGTCTGTTCTTTGCAGCCCGCGTATAGTGCGTTGCAGTAATCCAGATGACTTACCATTGACTGCACCAGGGTCCAGAAGATGTATCTCAGGAAGAAAGGTTTTACTCTTAAGTTTCCACATGGAGTAGAACATCTTTTTTGTCGTGTTTTTCACGTGTTCATCGAGAGTGAGGTTTCGATCAATGGTGACGCCGAGAATTTTTAGGTTTTTCGAGATCGGGAGAGAACAGTATGGTGTAGTTATAGTACAGAAGTGTTTTGTGTTATGTTGTGATGTGAGTACAAGGCATTGTGTTTTTTCTGCATTTAGTTTTAGTTGGAATGCATCTGCCCAGGTGTGCATTATTTTGAGGCTTTGGGTGATCTCACTTAAATCCTGTTTGAACGGGATGTAGATTGTGACGTCATCTGCATATATGTGGGGGTGGAGGTTTTGATTGGCTAGAAGTTTGGCTAAAGGTATCATCATCAGGTTGAATAAGGTTGGCGAGAGGGGGGATCCTTGGGGAACTCCACATTCAGGTGTCCATGGGGGTGATTTATCCGTGTTCGTTGTTACTTGGTATGATCTTGTGGTCAAGAATCCTTTGAACCATTTGAGAACTGTGCCTCCTATTCCGAAATATTCTAGTATATGTAATAGTATTTCATGATTGACCATGTCAAAGGCACTGGACATGTCGAATTGTAGGAGGAGTATGTTGTTGCCATTTGCAATTGTTTGTTTAAATGAGTACATTGCGGACTCCTTATGGAGTGGAGGAGTGGCCTAGTGGTTAGGGTGGTGGACTTTGGTCCTGAGGAACTGAGTTCAATTCCCGGCACAGGCAGCTCCTTGTGACTCTGGGCAAGTCACTTAACTCTCCATTGCCTGCCGCATTGAGCCTGCCATGAGTGGGGAAAAAGCGTGGGGTACAAATGTAACAAAAAAAAAAATACTAAGACAGTTTCGGTGCTGTGATTTGATCGAAATCCTGATTAAGAGTCGTGCAAAATTTAGTGTTTGTTTAGGTATTCCGTGAGTTGTTTCGTCACTATTCCTTCCATAAGTTTAGTTGTAAGTGGGATAGATGCTACTGGGCGGTAGTTGGTTAGGTCCATTGTGGTTTTTTTTAGCATCTTTTGGTAACAGAGTAAGTAGGATGTTTCCCTTATCCGTGGGGAAGAGTCCATTCTGAAGTCTGTAGTTTACGTGGTTCGTGAGGTCTGTTTTGAAATGTTTGGGAGCAGATCTTACTAGATTATTAGGGCAGATGTCTAGTTTGCATTGCGATTTGGTGTATTTCTTGAGCCAATGTGAGAGTTCATTTGATGAGATTGTGTCGAAGTTGGTCTGTGATCTATCTGCTGGGTATTCTTCGGATTTTGGGTCTAGACAATCAAGGATATTTGTGTAGGCGGTTGCATTAGTAGGTATCCTGAGTCGGAGCTTTATGATTTTTTTCTTTGAAGTAATTTGCAAGGTTGGTTGCTGTTGGGGTATCTGTGTTATTGGATGTAACCGTGGTGGTATTTAGGAGATTATTTACGAGTGTGAAGAGTTTGTGTGTATCCTTGTAATTTGGTCCTATTTTGGTTTTGTAATACGTTCTTTTAGTTTGTCTGATAGAGTATTTGTGTTTTCTTTGTAGTTGTTTCCAGCTTTTAAGTGTGTGTTTGTCTTTTTTTCTTGTTCCAAGCTCTTTCTAGTCTTCTGACCTGTGTTTTTAGTTCTTTCAGTTCTTCATTAAATCATGGTATTGAGTTTTTCCTGTGTGAGGTTCTGGTTTGAAGTGGTGCTATATTGGCTAGTGTTGTTCTGCATTTGTGCTCCCATTCTTGAAGAAATTGAGGTGAGTCTGTAGGTGTTGTCCATTCGTCAGTATAGAATTGTTGCCAGAAAGTTAGTGGGTCTATTTTGCCTCTCGTAATATGTTTGTTGTTTTTTTTGTTTTTGTTGTCTTTTTTTGTTCTCCAGTGGAGGGATAGGTTTGCACTGTAATGGTCGGACCATGGCCTGGCTGTCCATTTTGTGTCTATTAGTGAAATATTTGGCTCTGATGAGAGTTTGTGAGTGATGATGTCTAGTGTGTGTCCCTTTTTATGAGTGGGTTGTGTGATTGGCCAGTGAAGCTCCCATAGTTGGAGGAAGTCTTTGCATTCTCGTACATTGCTTGAGTTAGGTCTTCAAGATGGAGATTGATGTCTCCTACTATGAGAAGATTTTGGGTGGAGACACAGGTGTTCGATATGAAATCCAGGAAGTGTGTTTGTGAGTCTTGCCATTTGCCCAGGGGTCTGTAGAATAGGATTAGGTTTAGTTGATCACGTAGGTTGGGGTGGTTGATTCTAAGAGGCTATTTCGAGTTGTGGAAGAATAGATTCTGCTGCTGTTGTGACTATGAATTGAGATTTGTAGATTATTGCTATGCCGCCTCCTCTTTTTCCTATTCTTGTCCAGTGGGTGATTTTGTATCCTGGAGGACAGAGCTCTGAGATTATTGGGTCTTTGGGGTCATGAATCCAGGTTTTGCTGATAAGTAGGAAGTCGAGATGGTCAGCTGTAATCCAGTCCGTTAGTGTAGCGGTTTTATTGACTGCCGATCTGGCGTTGATATATCCTATTTGTATTTTATCAATATCTCTCCTCCTATCTTGTACATCTCCTTTGGATTTCTTCATCCCAAGTGCATCAGTCTGCACTTCTTCACATTAAATATTAACTGCCAGACCTTTTGACCGTTCTGATTTTTGGAGATCTCTCATGGTTTCTACTCCCTCCAGGGAATTCACTCTATCCACTCTATTGGTTTTCTTTTTGTCATCCGCAAAAAGGCACACTTTTCAGCAATGTCTCTGTGAGGAAGTGAGTGACATACGGCCAGGCATCCCTGGAAATACTCTCTCACTGAGATTACAGTTCAGCCGCTTCACGGCAGGTGGCACTAAACCTGCCAGGTCAGAGTCTGAACTGTATAGTCAAGTGAGCCTAGGGATGTTGGGCTGTCTGGCCAGGAGGGCGGGACTTGACAGTGGGCAAGAGGTAAAAGCCCTCCTGCAGGTCAGCACAGGGAGGCCCTGATACAGAGGCCCAGGGAAGGAAGATTAGGAGGCCCCGATACAAAGGCCCAGGGAGGAAAGAACTAAAGGCTAAGTCTACGCCCTTACTGAATACATTTAGCTGCTGTGACCTGGCTGAGGTAAGCTATTGCTAATACTGGACTGAATATTGCAGGTTTTGCTTTGAGGTCTGTGTTTTGAAAACAAGCCTCTAATGGGCTCATTTTCAAAACACTCGGACACACAAAGTACCATAGGTTACTAAGGTACTCTGTGTGTGTCTAAGTAGCTTGAAAGTGAACCCACAATGGTTGCCCCATTGTCTCTATTCTTAAGTACTTACTTAGTGTGTCATGTAAATACATATTCATATTATTGGGGAAGGCAATGTTTGCCTCATTGCTTGACAAGCTGACATTTTATATTGTTGCTTTCTGAGATTTGCTAATGCGTGTTTGTACTGCAGGGTTCAAATGGAGATAGCTCGTTGTGTACATTTTTACACTCTTTATGTGTTTACATAGCTGTCAACATTGGATTATATGTTTCTGTTCGTTCAGGTATGGTACACCAGTGCTCTTTTCATTTATTTTATATTTTCATTTTTCACAGTGAGGCTTGATTTGATTGTATTGTCATACAGAATTATGTATTTAAGAACCTCGAGTCTGCAAAAATTCCTAATTGATAGCGCTGTTTACAGGTAGAATATTTTTATATAGTATTGGGTTCATGAGTCTGCGTCACTATTCATCACATATGTTTACTTTCATGCACTATTTCGGTGCGATGTCGGTAACTGTCTGGCACTTGTCTCTCTAAATTTGCGACTTGGTTCTTTTTCTTTTCATTTTTTAATGGAGCTTAGTTTTTTTCAGTTTAAATTATATTTTATACACATATCCACGCTCTCCACTTTTATTTATATTTTTAATGTTAGTCATATTTTCACTGACAATTATATATATATATATATATATATATATTATAGTCATATAATTTTTGGTCTTACATATTATTTTTGGTAGTTATAATGTTTCTAATTTATTATTTTGTTTCTTGATAAGGACCCCTGATGAAGGCAGTACATACCGAAACATGGCCCGTGTTGGGTTATTCTGTCAAGCACTTCCTGTATACTGATTTGGAAAGTTCATCTGTATATGTCTCCTGAATTTCCCAATAAACTGTGCTTGAGGCCATCCTGGTGCCTTCCACCCTTTTGCTCATCTGAGCAGTTAAAAGCAGCAGAACTGACAACAATCAGCTCCTGCATCCATGGCTAGTTTTATTGGGAGGTCTCCTTTTATTTTTATGTAAATCCATTATTTCCATATATTTGGCTCCTTATTTTATTTAACCACTTCTGTTAAAACTAAAAGCTGTGCCCCTTATTATTGGAAATGTGATTCTGGGCTCTTGGTTTTAAAGATGCCTTTTTCCTGGGACTTCTTACCATCCATCTAGTGCTGCATTTATACTTTAAGGTCTTCTTGGGGTTAAGATGAGGAGCAGCGCAACAGTGACAAGGATGGGAGCTTTCAAGCATTTTAAATACTAACACCTTCATGACATGAAACATCAGAATATGAACAGGAAGCTTTAGTGGTTTGTTTTAATAGGCAGCTGAATTGTCTAATGACCTTTGTTATTACTGTTGCTTTAATTGCACAATGTAACCTTTTCTACGGACAACTGTGCAAATAAAATAACTACCCTTTTTAATGAAAACTGGCTTGCAAAGGTGTTCTCACTTGTCGGTTTTCAAAAAATTCATAAATAATGAGCTGTTATGCATGTTTTTACTTCGCAGCTGCTCATTATGCAAATAAATTTTAAAAATTTTATGCATAATGGACTATACTTGAAAGTTTACTGTGAGGACTGGCCAAAATGCATGTATTTTATCGTGAACAGGCCCTATCTCTGTAAAAGTGTGCAAAACTCGAAAACTGCTCGTGTGTTTGTGCATTTTGTGCATAGTTTCCTGTTTTGTGAAAATGTGTGTATTTAGTACATTGGACTCTCTGTGAATGTAATTGACGTTTTGCTGTGATAACTCAATAAAATGTTAACATAAGAATTATCCGAGGGCTCTGCTGTACATGAACTTTGTAAAACACCTCAAGCTCTCGCGCTCTCTCTCTCTCTCTGACATACCACTTTTGATCTGGAATTAGATAGCATAGTGTATTTTTATACAGGCGATATTAAATTAAGCTATTTTTAGCCCTTAGACTGCCTGTCATACACTTTTTTAAAATTATTATTAGGATTTATTTACCACCTTTTTGAAGGAATTCACTCAAGGTGGTGTACAGTAAGAATAGATCAAACATGAGCAGGAGGCAATTAGAGCAGTAAAAATATTCGAACAATAATACAAAGTACTACTTGCAATGACAACACAATATGTACTAGAATATTATAATTGGTAGTGAGGGGTAAGGCAAAGTTGTAACATATAGATGAGTAAGAAAGTAGGAAGAATTAGAAAGTAAGGTGATTGATTTGAAGAAAGTTGCACGTGAGGTCAGAGAGATGGTTAAATATTATCTCAGCTAGGGTAGGAGTGGATAAACATGTCCCGCTGCAGTATGTGCAGCCCGAGTCAATCCTTGTGTGTGTGAGTGAGACTAACAAGTTAGTTACTTCTTCCATTAAAGGCTTGGTTGAAGAACCAAGCTTTCACCTGCTTCCTGAAGTAGAGGTAGTCTTGTGTTAAGCGGAGCCTTTCAGGCAATGCATTCCAGAGTGTGGGGGCTACTCCGTAGAAGGCTCGCTTGCGGGTATCACGTTGTGTAATGTCTTTTGCAGAGGGTGTAGTTAGTGAAAGTCCTTGGGAGGACCTTAGTGTCCTTGACAGTGTGTGGAGGATCATCCTGTTCTTCAGATACTCGGGGCCATTTCCTTTCAGGGCCTTGAAGATCAGACTTAAAGTTTTAAATTTAGCCCTGTATTGTACTTGGTAGCCAGTGAAGTTTTTGCAAAAATGGTGTGATGTGGTCACGTCGCTTGCAACCTTCTATGAGTCTTGCTGCTGCATTCTGAATCAACCGGAGCTGGTGCAGGCCCTTTGTAGTCAGACCATGGTATAGTGCATTGCAGTAATCCAGTCTTGATGTTAACATTGCATGAACAACTGGGATAAGATTTACCTTCTTGATGTAAGGAGCAGCGTAGCTGTCGCAAATAGTAGAAGCAGCTCTTGAAGGTTGCTTGGATTTGGGGAATCAGAGTAAGTGTTGAATCTAACTGTATTCTAAGGTTCCTGACTTTTGATTTGAGGGGGAGTTCATACTTCCCAAAAGGGATTTTGATGTCAGGTATGTATCCACTTGTGTTAGGGACCCAGAGAAGCTTGTTTTTACTTGGGTTCAGGCAAAGTTTGTTGTGTTTAGCCCATTCTTGAATTGATGTTAGACAAGTGATCAGTTTATTCAAGGCTTTAGGTAAGTCAGTAAAAAGGGGAGACATCATAATGCATAATGTTGTGAGTGAATAACTACTACCAGAGATGATTAAAGAATAAAAGATAAAGAAATTATGTTAGATAAGGCTGCTGATGAAGGCACGCCAGCCGAAACACAGCCGTATTGAGCCTTTCGACACTTGGCTTACAACATTTTAGAAGCGATAAAGACCTGATTAGTTGGTTTTCTCTTTTTTGACTTCCTCACCCTTGGCTGTAAAATACAACAAATCATTACCTCTGTACTGTACTTTGCCTTGTAAGCAGGGCCAATGGAAGGGTATTTTGCGCCTATTTAAATCTATCTTGCACCCCTATTCCCCCAAATTAACTTTTAGGTCCTCTGGCATCCCCTTCCCAAAGCAATCTGTCTATTTGAAAACTGCACACTCCTTCCTGCTTGTAAATGTAACACCTGTTGTTTTTTAGTTTGTATGGGCATCAGGATCTATTATTTTTCTTTGACTGTAGCTGATCTTTGCTGCTGTCTCCAGAAGCCGCTGCCCTAATAAAAATTTCAAAATAAAGTGGGAGCTCGTTCCAGTGTTCACAACATAATTTACACTTTTATGTCTGCTCAATAAATATGAGTTTCAAATTAGTTTCTAAATGGTGGAGAGTAAAATATGAGAATTATAGGAATTCCAAGTATATTTAGTCCTTTATCAAAATTTCCGGGCAGTTGTTAAAAGCTGCATCACAGTATGATTTCATTTGTTATTTAGGGATATTTTTGCACTTTTTGAATCCCAAAATTTAAGCAATGTACAGGAGCAGAATGTGAGAGATGAAAGAACTCTCTCTAACAGTTCTTGATCCTATTATCTTCAAGAGAAACATAGAACTGTCAAAAATTAGAATTTTAAATGTGTACAGATGTTAGACAAGCTGTTCTGTAGCTTTTTGCATATTGTTCTGCTTGAAAGTGTCCATCCCCTGTTGATTTTGGCACCTGTAAACGAAACACCCTACGTACTCGAAAATAACTGTATGCAAGTTCTCCTCTCGGAGATGGATAATAGAATTGTAGTGTGGAAGACTGTCAAGATGCAGCTATGCTGGTTGCCCAGTTGCATGTTTTGTTATGGTTGACTATTATTTGCCATTTTAATATCTATAGTAACTATTTTAGTTGCCATAAGCACAATGGTAATTTAATGTGCCAAATCTCAAGTTCCTTTTTTAATGCTTGCAGAAGTTAAATTTTAAATGGAATTCTTTAACCCTTTAGTGTCCAATGTTCCTGTAATAAGCCATATGGGAACAGATAGATTGATGGGAACATTGGACACTAAAGGGTTTTAAAGGAGTGCATGTACTCCCTTGTAACTGGAAGAAGTCAATTGATAATGCCCAGGTGTTAAGGCAGTAAGATTTAAACAAAAGCAAGTGTGCTTATAGAGAAGCTGGTGGATAGATTATTGTTGTACTTGTTTTGGAGAAGCTGGCAGAAATGGCAATTTAGCCCCTCTTTTACCTTAAGGAAGAGGAATAGAGTTGGAAGGGAAGGAGGAAACCCGGGTCTCAGCTGTGTTTCAGGTACAAGATGAATTCATCCAGCAAGTAGATGTTTCTGTTTTAGTCAAGCTTAGAAAAGACTTGGATCACTTTATAATATATTGCGCTTCCAGGTGACTACACAATAAGCATATTTGTTGTGGAAGTGAGAGTTCTCCTTTTATTAAACCGTTAAAGTAAAGAAACATTTCGTTACATGCTAGTTTCCCCATTGTATATTGCTAAAGTTTTTTGCGCCTGTAAACACTTAATTTGGTTTTTATTCTTTTGTATAGTTTTTTTGCTATTTTAATTTTTTAAAGATACTATGGCGTTTGTGACCACTTGTGGATAGTATTTTCAGAGTATATGTACTTCTTTTTCTAACACCCCCCTCATTAATAATTAGATGCCTTGTTTTGGCTCATGCTTGTTAGTTCTTGTTAAATTTGTAGTGTGGACTTTATGACACATTTGTGGATAACTTCCAGGTTACATTTTTAAAAAATTGAGTTTGCTTTAGAAATGTTTTTTTGGTAATTTGATATTCTTTTAGAAGCTAATCGAGAAAAGTACTCAGTTTGTTATGAAATGCATGTGTGAATCAGCTCAGTACAATACTTGGCTGTCTCTCTCTCTCTCTTAATTACTTCCTGTATCTGTAACCAGGGCAAATGCATTGGCAGCAGTTCAGAAATTATCATTACAGGTATGAACAGTATGCAAAGCATCAGCTTCCCTCAGTGTTTCTTAGTATGACTAGAAACTGTTCACTGGTCTTGAGGAGTTTTAAGATTTCTTGATTATCATCATTTTCTTGAGACTGTTGGATTTGCTTCTAAGCGTTGATTTTCAGCATACTACTTGCATATTGGTTTGCTTATGATAGGTAAGAGTATTTTACAAACAACCCCTGTTGTTCCGGATCCCGACACCGCAGACTGCAATGTACTTCAGAATCCAGTACTCGTGTACCCAGAATCAGGCAGTTAAGTAGGACTATTGGGCAGTGGCTGTAACATTGCTTCTATGGCATTCTCAGCCTCAATTTAATGGTTGCTTGAATTATGATTTTTGCACACAGGTACTATATTGCAAAGTACATCTTCTGATGAATCAAATATATACATTTCTATAACAAAAATATATTGTCATTACAAAACATTAGTCACATTCCCTCCAGTAATCAGTACTCACAGATGACATAGGTAGAACACTTCTTGACTTTAGGTTGAGACTGCATTATTTGCATGTCAAATAACTTTTAATGTTTTACATATAATACGGTAGCTGATTCCAGATGTATCACAGTGCTTTGCTTATGTTTGCAACATATTTTTGTGGAGTAATCTTATATAAAACGCACCTCCAATGTTCTAATGAAGCCTCCACAAGTCCCAACGTTCTAAATCCATGGTGGTGTAGATCAAAATTCGCCCATGAGTGTTTGCCCCGCCCTCGCGTCAAACGTGAAGATGTCGAGGGCTGAGCAATGGCACTCAACCAATTGCATTGCTACGCCTTCGACGTCATCACGTCTGACGCAAGGGCGGGGCAGACATCGATCTACAACACTGCACAAATGTTGGAAACTTTTGGAGGCTTCAAAAGAACGCTGGAGGTGCGTTTTAAATAGAAGAGGAAGAGGTGATCAAGATGGTGGCGCTAACGGCTGTGTGAGTCCTGAGCTCCACAGCTCCAGCGATTGTAGCGCCAACAGAAGTTCTTTTTCCAATCTTAAGGATGGGAAAGAGGGGAAAATGCTGGCCCCTGCCTCCATGGTGCCGATGTTGACTCCAGTCTCGCGGCAAACAACGCTGGAAAGCTACGGAGTCGGGACCCTGGGCGAAAAGATGCCTACCTCAACGAGCTCAACCCCTTCGGGAGCCGAGCGCAGTGCTGAGGGAGTGACGCTGAGTCCTCCTGATTTCACCCCTCCTCCACAACCCGGAAGTGTGTCGACGCCGGCAGGACCGCAGCAGCAGGAGAATGTGGCCTTGCTGTTTGGGGAAGGAGGATCTATCGGCACGCAGATCCTGATGAGAGAAACAACGAGTCAGGGACAGACGCTGGTCGCTGCCCCTAGGATTCAGGCTCTACCTTCCGGGGAAACTGGAGAGACGGTAAGACCGATGAGGGTGACAATGGAGACATTGTGGGATGCAATCCAAGGGGTGAACAAGACATTGACTCAGATGAATGTTTTTATTACTGGCGAAATTACGGACTTAAAACAGACTTGTCAAGCTTTAACTACGGATGTTCAAGAGCATAAGGGGAAAATAGAAGGGGTTGAGAACGAAGTCAAACAATTGAAGAATTTAACAACAAAATTGATCAAAGATAATGAAATTCAAGAGAGAAAGATAGAGTACTTGGAGAATACTGGGAGGAGGAATAACCTGCGGTTCTTGAATTTTCCCAAGTCACCTTAGATTTCACCTTTGGACATGCTTAAAAAATACTTTAGTGAAATATTGGGGATTCCTATGGAGGGATATCCCCCTATAACGAGGACCCAATATATTGCAGGCATACTGAAACAACCTAGTGAACAACCACAGGCAACTCCAAATTTAAACCTGACTGAGTTCCTTGAAAACTCTCTGGAGCTTGTAACAGAGAGGACTACAATGATAGTCTCTTTTGCCCTTGAACTTGATAGAAATAACATTTTGAGACTTTATTTTCGCCATTTGAATGAAATGTTTATGGGGCAAAAGATTCAAATTTTTCCAGATATGGCAAGAAGTACACAGAAAAGAAGGAAAGAATTTTTGTCTTATAAATCTAGAGTGGTTAATTTGGTTGCTACTTTCCTGCTAAAGTTTCCCTGTAAATGTTTAGTAACTTTTGAAATGAATAATTATATATTTTTTCCCCATTGAAATTATTAGAATTCATCTCATCTAAAGAAAATGTTAAGTCACCTACTGTTTTGCCTCCCTAATTACAGCACTGTTAACGTTGGCTGTAGGCATCTAGATAGCCCCTTCCATTGTAAAATGTTTTGCTTGATTATGTAGTTTTTACATTTCCTAGTATCTTGATCCATATATTGGGGACAAATGTAAACTTTTTTTTTTTTTTTGTTTACACTTTAAACCGATTTGGTTATAAGTATATTGAATTACCTTAATTTGATTTCTGATACTTCATGTTTATGTTATTAGATGTAAACACAAACATTTATAAATAAAGATTTAAAAAAAAAATAAATAGAGAGATGAGGAAAACCGATAGGTGGCTGAGGGGGGGGGGGGGGCAGGGGAGAAAGCACAATCGCTGGGTGGCTGCAAGGGGGGCAGGGAAGAGAGCAGATTCGCTGGGTGGCTGCAAGGGGGGCAGGAGAGACAGCATAATTGCTGGGGGGGGGGCAGGGGACAGACCAGAATCGCTGGGTGGCTGAAGGGGGGCAAAGGAAACAGCAGAATCGATGGGTGGCTGTAGGGGGGGCAGGGAAGACAACAGATTCGCTGGGTGAGTGGGGGGGGGCAGGAGAGAGTAGAAATGCTGGGTGGCTGCAGGGGGCAGGGGGAGACAGCAGAATCACACACACTCTCTGCCTCACACACACTGTCTCACAGACACACACACTCTCTCACACACACACACTTGCACGGTGCTGCAAACCACGCAGAGGGGGGAGAGGCAGGGAGTCCTGAAACCACAGGGGGGGGAGGGTGAGTGGGTCCTCAGACCTCAGAGGGGGTCCTCAGACCACAGAGGGAGGGGGGAGGTATCTCTGTCACACATAGTCTCTCTCTGTCACACACACTCTGTCACAGTCAGTGTCTTTCTCACACAGTCTCTCACACTATGTCTCACACTGAATCACATTCATTCTGTGTCACACAGTCGGTCTCATACACTCTCTTGGACTCACAGAGAGTCTGTGTATTGCACACATACTCTCACACTCTCTCTCTCTCACACACAGTGTATCTGTGTGCAACACACACTCTCTCTCACACACAGTGTATCTGTGTGCAACGCACTCTCTCTCTCTCTCACACACACACACTCGCACATTCACTCTCTCTCTCACTCACTCCCAGGAAAACCTTGCTAGCGCCCGTTTCATTTGTCTCTGAAACGGGCCTTATTTACCAGTGTGTGTGTATATATATATATATAAATAAAACATGCAGAAGAGCGGTGTATTCTGCACGGTCGGGTTTGCCTGGTGCATACACACAAGAGTTGTGCTTACTGCAAAACTCTTCTGCACACGTGACAGCATGTTCCTCCTCCTTGCATTCGCTTTTACAGAGCACATATAGTTTGAACATCATTTCCTTTGAGCATTGGAAAGCTATTTTTCTATGCTGGTCCAGCGGTATGGTGTGTGCACAGTGGGAGTTCTGAGAATTGGCCTGTCAATTTGGGATCTCATGCAAGGGAAATGGGCCATGATATATACTGCTAGAAATTCTGACTTATTAGTTATACTGGATCAGGATGAACTCACTCAGAAGTCCAGATGTATTCAGTCTTTCTTTTTGCTACTGGTTGGAGTGGTGAAGGAGGACCTTGTATCTGCAGAAGGTAGCTGGATGTTGATCCTTTGCCAGCAGAGAAGGTCTTCTATTTGCAGAGTGGATGGGAGTGAAACATAGAGAAGGTGTAATCTTGGGTGCAGGTGGAGTCCAGCGAACGTCCAGAGAGAGAGGAAATGAGCTTTGCTTTTATAATTCTTGTTAGGCCATAGGAACTGAGGTCAACTGGTGTGTAGTAATCCAATCACAATTCGGGGATAATTGAAACTGATTCTTTCTAGGTTTGGAGATAGAGGCATCAAGGTCTGAGCAAGAGTCAGTTTGAACTGGTTTAGGTGGTCACATGTTTCCTTGCTGGCTAGGTACTGGGGTACACATCTCAGAATGTACTTGACAAGATCAAGAGGAGAGCTTTTTTACATCCTGTACCTGGGGAATGGTGATAATTAACTCTTCTGTACCAGCGCAGCCTCCTTTTGTCAGGCAGTGTTTGACCACTTAACAGTTATTTTTGGCCCAGGCAGCAATGCTCAGAAAGAGGGAGGAGGGGGTCCAGATCTGCTTTCTCATGCTCTGATGCTCAGAAGCAAACGTGGGCGCTAGAGGCCATTAGTGCTGAACTAACGCCTGCATTAGTGAGCACAGAATGCTCTGATGCTGTAGCGCAGGAAATGAGCATGCCAAAGATTAGCGCAGATAACATACTAATGTAGTCAAATGCTTGTTAATGAGGTCATTTCCTATTCCCTCCCAATGCTCAGAGAACAGCTCACAAACCAAAGCCGCCTTACCACTGTAAAAAATGCCAGCTTAGAGCATTCTTAGGGGGTTTGAAGAGAGGATTTCTCATGATTCTTTCTCTAAAATTTGCTGGTTTTTTATAAAGTTTGGCTGGAGAAGGAAGCTCATGCAAGCCCCTAAGCATCAGTAGTGAGAAACAAATGTGCGCGAGTCCGAGCAAACCCGAAAATGAAAGCACACATTGGCGCCTGTTTCCTGCGTTTAAATATATGCCTTCCAAGTTTAAAAAAAATTGAAAAGCTTATATTTTAAAGTTGCATAAAACAGACGCAAATGTGTGCTTCACATTTGGGTTTGACTGGTGCATGCACACAGGAGCTTCACTTAACCATGCTAACTCTTCTGCACATGCACCAAGCATGTCCCCCTCTTTGCTTTTGCTTTAACAGCACACATTTAATTTGCATACCATTTCCTTTGAGAATTGGCAAGCTGATTTTCTGCGCTGTTCCAGCGATATGTTTTCAGTACTGATGGCTTACCGCGGGTGTTCTGTGCATTGTGGCATCTGATTTGGGCAAGTTACAGCCAGAAAGTTTTGCAAGCCATTTTTATTTTTCTGTATCCAGTTCAATTCTCTTAATAATTAAAAAAATAGTTAATACATTAAGGACCTGATTCTCACAAGCTTTTTTTTCACATTCCATACCTATGAGAAACCTATGAGAAAATAACTTATTGAATTATGCCAGTAAGTATTATATTATCTAACTTGTTAATGTCATGGTAGTCTTGGTAGCCAGCTTCTGTGATCTAATGTTTCAGACATTTGAGCTTCAGATACCACTAAATAATTTTTGCTACAAGATGCAGTACAAGGTATATGGGAGAACATAGAATCTGAATCTCCGTTTGGTTCTCATCAGGATTTTCAAGTGCTCAACACTCCTTTTGCAGTTTGTGATGTGTTTTTATTGCGTGATAGTCCAGCAGAATGGTTCTTAACATGGTCCAGAAGAGCCCCATAACTGGTTGGGTTTTCGGGCTGTCTAAAGTGAATTTGCATTCATTTTCTGTGTGTTGTATATAGATATATTTCATACGTAGTCATTATGAATATTCAGAAAAGCAGATTGGCTGGATGGCTCTTAAGAACAAGATTGAGAACCAGTGGTGTAACAAATTCTCATTAAACAAGTAGAAAGTTCTCTTTTTGGTACCTATTTCAGGCCGAGTGACCTTTTTAATCTTTTCAAGAAATAGCTTCTGGAATCTTCTGTCTCTGTTTTTTTGTGTTTAGATGTGGATGTGTGGGAGGTGAGAGAGAGTGCACCTCTGAAATGATGCGGTACTTATTGTTCAAGTAACAGATTGCAATGCATATATATATATTGTTTTTCTTGTTCTCAGTTTTTGCATTTGTAACAGGTAGTAAGTGGAATAAAGATTTAAATTCTGAAGCAGATGCAGCCTTACAAATTCTTTTTGTGTTTTGTAGAAATAGGAGGAAATATAGACAAACAGTGTAAAATGACACTTCTCTTAATAACAGCAGTGGGACTGATATGCATAGAATTCGTTTGTCCTAGCCTTATTCTTGTCACCATGTAGTTTTAACCTCCCTTGTTCTGTGATTTCTCACATTGTGCCATGTCCATGACATCTGGACTATCCTGCAAAATCTTCTCTGTGACTGTCAGGAGTTTATTTTTACTTTGTTCTTACATGCATTTTAAATCGGTATACCAAGACAAAACATTGAAAAGAATATAAAGGAGAGAATGCAGTGAGATGTCGGTTTTTAAAAGGTCTAAACTAGCTTCTTTAAAAATCGACTAGGGCAATATTTCTCAGCTTTAATTCCAGTACCCATGAAAGTCAGACAAGTTCAGATCAGCAGAGATTTTGAAATGGACATTCCCAAAACTAACACATTCAAAATCACAAAATAGGAAAAAAAAATATTCTTTATTTTTTTGTTTTCATGTCATTTGTAATTCTGTTACCCGGAAATGGCAATCGCCATTACGGAAATGTAAGCCACATTGAGCCTGCAAATTGGTGGGAAAATGTGGGATACAAATGCTGCTACTACTACTACTACTAATTTTTCTAATTGTGTTGGTCCAGCTCTGTTTTCTGCTTTTCTCCATTTTTGCTTGTCATTTTTCTGTCTCCTTCTTTTCCTTTTAGCTTTCTTCAATTTAAATTTCTGCCTCTTTGTCCAAATTTAATTCATTCTTATTATCCATTCTTATGGTCCAGTCTTCAATTTCCCTCTTTTGACTGCTTTCCATCTTTTCCTCTCACCCTCACTCTCCTATTCCCATTCCTCTTATTCCCCAGTCTTTCACTAATTCTATCCTCATCCCCTTTTCATCCCAGCATCTCCCTTCTTTTCTCTCCCCATTCTTCCATCCAGCATCTCCACTCCTGTGTCTACCCTTGCATGTCTATTCTCCTCCCCCGAGCTGCTGCTGCTGTAGCTTTTCCAGACCAGCAGCAAGACAATATGAAGCAGTTTCTCTGTGCATGACCTGTTAGCTGTGTTGGTCCCCTGTCCCAGAATGGGAAGCTGACGAAAGGGAACCAGCAGAGCTAACGGTGCATGAGTAGAGACTGCATCAGGTTGTTTTGTTGCTGTTTTTGCTGGTCTGGAAAAGTAGCGAGAGGGAGCTACACATCCTCACCCATATTCTATATATCATGCCTAGTGTTCCACGCTGAAATCCAAGCGTATTCTATAACAATGCATGTAACTTAATTGGCTTAAAAAGCTAATCAGTGTTGATAACAGCACTCAAAAAGCAATATTGAGCACTAATTGGCAATAATTAGAATTTACATGCACAACTCACTAAATGTATTCTGTAAACAGAGCTCCTAAATTCTAATGCACGTAGCCAAAAAGGGGTGTGGTTATGGATGGGGAAATGGCTGTTTTGTGGGTGTTCCAAAATTTGGAATCATTGTTGTAGAATATGGCCCTCTGTGCCTAAATCTACATGCCAGTGTTTACGCCAAGTTAAACGTGGCCTAAATGGGCACTACCAAATTTGGTCACATGGAGAAGCGCTCGGTGTATTCTATATACTGTGTGAAATTTTAAGTCCATTCTATAAAATTTAGGTGTATTTTAGAGAATACAGTGGATTTTTCATGCACCATATATAGAATTTGGCCCACTGTATGTTATCCATTTTCACTGGGGGGGGGGGGGGGGGGGGGGGGGGAAGGCGGCATGATTCTCAAACCGTACTGTGCTTGCAACGTTTGATTTAGACTGTTTGCAAGCTGGTCTAGTGTGCACGTTATTCAGCATCTAGTGCACAAAGGTGTTCCTCTTTGCTTTTACTGTTCATGGAAGCAGCTGCCTATAATCCTATGCAAATGTATTACAACAAGCTCATTAGTATTCAGATGAGCATTCCATGCAATGTACAGAAAGGAGCACCTACTTTTAATGTTCAAAATGTTTTGGTAGGTCTGGGTCAGTGGTTGCATAAGGTCGACTTCTTGGTGGAGCAGTCTGCTTGAATTTTTTTAACAGTATCTGCACTAGTGTGTTAAGTGTGCCATGTGCATGTATTATATGTGTGTGTTCCACATGTAACAGTAGTATTAAAGTTGTTGTGGAACATTTGTTAATATCTGCATGTGTGTTTGAAATGTGCCTTACAGTGATTTTACAACGTACATGTATTATGCACGCTTAGGACACACCTGTGACACGGTTGTATCCTTTTTTCCCAGGGCATGCGTATAACATGATACTTCCTTGTCTATACCAGACCAGACCAGACTAATGGGTTGTGTCCATCTACCAGCGGAAGGAGACGGAGAAAATAGTTCCATGTAAACCGCCCCTTAAGGGTATCGGACAGCCTGGAATACGCAGTATTTTCTCTGTCTCCTAGCGGATGGTGGACGGATCGTGCAGCTGCTCTGGATTGCTTGCTGGTAGCTCCTATCCCAGATTCTTCTGGTAACAGTGAAGCCAGGGGTGTACTGGTAGCTGTGTTGGAGCTAGTTTTAGATGATACTCAGTGGTCCTGAGTTCCTTATCTGCCAGCTAGGGTGATATCAAGTGACCCTGGTTCCCTCCCCTCCCCTACCTCCCCAGACTGTCTTTCTAGCAGGGTGATGGTTGATTGTGGCATGGAGTAACTTGTCTCTCCTGCGGGGTTCTTCTCTTCTGTGGTGGTAGGTATATCTGAATTTCTGCCTCCGAGGTAAACCTTTATTTATTCCTGTCACTAGTGAAGAAGGTTGTTTAAAAAAAAAAAGAAAAAAAAGGAAGAAAAAACTTTGTTTTTCCTTCTTTTTTTGCCTCTGAGGTAAACCTTTATTTATTCCTGTCACTAGTGAAGAAGATTGTTTAAAAAAAAAAAAAACAGAATAAGAAACAACTTTTTTTCCCCCTTCTTTCTCTTACCTGATTTATTTTTAGTTCCTTCTTTTTGGGGCCTCCTTTGTGTTTGGCGGCCGCTGACCTTGCGTTCGGCTTCGGGCAATTTTGTTCCCTCGTGGTGTTTTCAGTCTTTCCTGCCTTTGGCAATGTATTCTAGGGGGCTGCTTGTGAAGTTTCTTTTGAATTTCGCTGGCCGGCATCTGATTCTGATGTTGGACCCTTCCGAGCTGGTACCAGTTGCTTTGATTTTTTTTTTTTTTGTGGGGCACGGCTCGTGTCTGGATCACGAAACTCAGTTGTTTTTCTCCTCTTCATGGTCCTAGACGTCTAGATGGTGGCTGGTTCAGAGGGTGGCCCCATTGCTGGAACTTGTACCTTTGCGGTTCGGAGGTCTTAGTCTGCCATTTCCAAAGTGGGGGAAGTGTCTCGCTGGCTCCGTTTGGCTGTAGGCTCATTTGGCTGTTAGCTCAGTCTTTTTAGTCCAGGGCTATATTTTCATTCTTGTCAGCCTTACGCAGCTGTTGGTCAGTTCTTTTTCAGCCCGTCCGGTCTCTGCTGCTTCAGGCATCTTGATTGAGACGCCCCTGCTATTTGATTCTTGTTTTGGTAGCAGTTTTTCCTCCCTTCCTTAGTGTAACCCCTAAAGGGTTAAGGGGTTAAAGTTTAAAAATTTAGCTGGGAGTTGGGGGGCGTTTTGAGGCATTTTTGTGGGCTGGTGCGGGGTCGTTTGGAAGAGAGGAGTCAGGAGCGGAGGAGTCAGCTGTTTTTGCCCCAGCGGCGGAAAGGATAGCAGTGGCCCCGTTATTAGGACGGTGAAGGGGGTTGAGGTGCGCGATGCGGGCAGCGATGTGGGGCTGTGCCTGGCTGTGTTCCTGGAAAGCTGGGCAGAGCGTCTGTGGCATTTTTTCAGCCGCTTGAGGAGCGAAGAGGCAGTCCGGTTCGCGGTTGTCAGCCACAGTGGTCACGGGAGGAGCAGGGCTGCATGAGAGGGGCTGCGGACAGCAGTGTCAGCTGTTTTGTGGGCCGCTATGATGGCGGGAGCAGCGGCGCTGTGGTGGGGGAGCCGAGGGGAAGCCCAGGGCAAGTTTGGAGAGGTCTGGGCTTTGATTGGCCCTGCGTCGGCGTCTTTATACTAAAGGGAACCAGCTCTTTTAAAGATGCAGAGCCGGCTCCGAAGTTAATGAAGACTCGGGCAAAGACCGGAAAGGCTGGGAAAGTGCTCCGATGCACTCTCCCAGCGTTTTTATTTTATTTTAAGTGAAGTGCCGGCTATGAAGTTGTGGCTGCACGCGCCGGAGAAAGTGAGGAGCCGGGTACTGAAGTAGGCACGAGCCCAGTGGTAGCTCGCAGACGGAGCTGGAGCAGGAGGCTCGTGCCAGAAGTAAAAACGAAGATTTTCGGGTTTCAGGAATAAAAAGGTACTAATATTTGTATTCATTTAAACAGCTGTTTATTTCTATATGTTCAAAAAATGTTTAATATGATGTACAAATGCCATATTTGTGTACTGGGAGTTTAGAGTGACTGGGGCTCGTGCTTAGAGCTCGAGCTCTGGGCAGAGATGTCAGGTTCTAAACGGGGCAGTTGGGGGAGGTAAGTTCCTAGCTGAGCAGACCTATGCTGTTGGTCTGGGAGCAGCTGTGTAGAAAAATACATATGTTTTAAAATTGGAGTTTGAGAATTATTGAGGGGGCTGTCTGTGTCTGGTTTAAGTGTGACTAAAGCCTTCCGCGAAGTTAGTGGCTTGCAAATGTGTGTCTGATGTCTGCTTGAGGAGAAGGTATTTCTGAAATCATTTCAGCTTGATAAATCAATCAACAATTTTAGTGTTGTAATAGCCTGTCACACTTAGTGTTTATAATAAATCTGCTGACTGAGACATAAGGATTCCTATTAAACCTGACAGGTTTTGTAAGGAAATGTAAGAGGTGAAGTTGGCAGAATTTCTAAATAAATGATAAACCAGATAAATATACAATGGGTGTTAATAACAGTGTAAGTTAAAATAATTGGGAATACAGCCCTGAAATGAAATTTTAGAATAATTCTTCTAATATTGAACTCTAATTTACAATTAAGTGATTGGGGAGGGTTTAGAGCAGGGTTACAGAATTATCCATTTTTTTATGGGGTAAGTTAGACTAGGGAAGTGAAGTCTACAATTTTATGAAATCTGGTGACAATATTAGATAGATTTTAGGTTTATTGAGTTTTTTAGCTCAGTGTAGTAGGGTTCCTGGTTCCGGAGGTCCAGTTTCCTGATTCCTGCATTCTTCTACATACTTAACGGTACCCAACGATACAAGAAAGGCGAAGAGTTAAACAAGAAAGCTTGAAGGCCAGCAAAGTTAGGCCACGAACGACAACAGGAAGAGACTGAGAGAGCTGGGTAAATAAATAAAACAAAATAAAAAAACATCAGAGCCGTACTTACCTTTTCAGTGCTGAAATACCTGTAGGAGAGGAAAGAGAGAGAAACCACAAAGCATCAAATTCTCTAAGACTGAATATTATTTGAGACAGCAATGTACATATCTGCAGGGTTATTAAGTTTAAGAATCAATTGCTCATTAAATGCTAAGACTTATCTGTTTTGAACTGTTGAAGGCATCAATCCTTGGGAGTTGAAAACCTGTGAACCAAAAATATGTTAATTTGGGTGTGTTATGAAAAGTACTCGTATCTGAAAATAAATTTAACAAAAGTATTTGATTTCATACTTATTCTAGTCCTTTGTTTGCTTGAATTGCTTATTTTCCTTCTATAGATTACATTTCCCCGTCTATTCCAGAAATAGATTGGCGAGGCTAGTTTAATGTCTGTACTTCACCTCTGTCCGCTTAACGAGGATTTACCTGAGGTATCTTACAGGGTATGGTAGGTAAACAATCGCCCCAAGAGGTGAGGTCACAGTTACATTAGGGAGGTTCTGGTTCTCTCTTCCCCTTGGATCCCTCCTGTTTGCTCTGGTTTGTCTGCAGGGTACTTTCCTTCTGGCGGGGATCCAAGTTGCCCTTGGTATTCAACTGCTAGCTCATATCCCTCTTCTGAGTACCCTTGGCAGCACCATTCTTGCCAGTCTTTTGCTTGGACTCAGTTCAGTGTCTCTTTATGGGAATGTGCCTTTTTAGGACTAGTTTGCCACAGCTCTTCCTTGCTTTCGGGCGGGAATTTTAGCCTGGCACAGGCGGTTGCCTGTTCTAGTTTCAGGCGCCTCTCTCCTGGCACATTTGGCACTCCTTACTTTTTCTGTAAGGGACGCAGTTCTTTCCTGCTGAGCAGATCTATTGTTGTGCATCTGGATTATTGCCTCTTTCTCTGCACTTTTCTTTACTTTTCTGCAGGGAAGTGGCTCTGTTCTAGGTCTGGATTTGATTGTCCCTTTGCTGGTTTTTCCTCGGTTTGGTGTTAGTGGCCAGCTTCCTCTTTGTTCCTGACCTGGTGAGAGTTGATTTTTTCTCATTGTCTTACGGCTGCACTTTGCTCCCTGTGGTCTGAGGATTCCAGATCTGTGGTGCTTACCTTCCTCTTGGTGGGAGTTCTTTCTCTAAGTTGACTGCTGCTCCATCTCGGTTGCCTAGGAGGACGGTCTTTGTGGCTCAGAGACCACTTGGGGGCTGAGAGTGTCTCTTGGGGCATGGGGCTTTCTCTTGTATTTTTAATCTCTCTGGGCCAGGGGAGTGCAGCGCCAGGTCTGCATTTCCACAAGTTGTGCTCCTTTCTTGTTGCCCTCTTGGTAGCTCCTTCTTCTCTGGCTGTTCCCCGGGGCTCCATCTATACATTTTGATTGTTGAGCACAGCTCCATGGCTGCAGGTTGAGCGAAGTTCCTTCGCTGCTTATTCTGCAACCTTTTATCTTTGCCTGTTGAACGCAGCTCAGTTGTCACATACTGAGTGTAGTTCTTTCTCTGCAGGTCTCAGTGTGGGGAGCAGTCCTATGTCTGCATGTGGCATGCAGCTCTCTCTTTGCATATGGAATGCAGCTCCCTGTCTGCGTGCAGAGCACAGCTCCACCGCCTGTTGAGTGTAGCTCCATCTCTGTTTGTTTAGCACAGCTCTTCTCTGCAGATTGGGCGCAGTTCCAGGGCGGTATGTGGAACACAGCTCTGTGACTGCAGGTGCTGCACAGCTTCATGTCTGCGTAGGAAACATAGCTCCGTGGCGGTGTGTGGGGCGCTGTTCCTTGCTGGCGTCTGGGGAAAAAAAAGGGGGCACAAAAATTCCACTGGTGATCTGGTGCCCGGGATTTGTCAAGCTCTGCAATACACCTGAGAAAAATTTCCTTGTCAGTATTACATCTGCTCCAATCACATGTAACCTCAACAAAGGTTTTCAGACCTGGGGCTTGGAGGATTGCCTGATTTGTTCACGACGCTGATAAGGAAATCATGCACTTTGGAGACAGAGAGAGTTTAGAGAAAGGTTCCTTAATTATTGGCTCGTCTGCATGCAGGTAAATATACCACATATACATGTACATGCATATGTAGTTACATATAATACATATTCCATCATTTATGCAGATAACCCCCTACTGATGCTGTACATTTTTTGGTTGGCCTTTACTATTCTATATGGTGCCATTTTCAATGTGTATCTTCAAGGGCACCATATATAAAAAGCTCTGTGCTTTCAGAGCCTTTTATAAAATTTGTGTAATTATATTCCTTTCCCCACTTTAATATTATATATAAACTTATCTTGTAAATCTAGTTCAATGAATTGTAGGCCAAAATTTGCTATCTGAATGAAACCCGGATTGTTTTTTGAAAATTTGACCTTAATTGAAAATAGTACAGTGGGCAAAGAACTATGTATATACTTCTTTTAACCTGTCCTGTGTTCAGAAAATTAACAGTATTAGCTCTGTAGTACAACATCAGTGCAAATCAGTTGGCTGTTGAATCGGTTACAAAAGAGGCACATTGTAAGAGCGATTCCTGCAGTTAGGTGCCCCTTTGCACGTGTCTGTATGCACAGAAAAGAAGCACGTAGTAAGTCCTTCCAGCCTTCCCAACATCACATTCATTCTCAGTTCTAGATTAAATCAACAATGAACGTGATATTATGTACTTAATCATAGTCTTTCTTTGGTGTTTCTGGGACATAGACTGTAAAAGTCCGTCCGACTCTGCCCTTATGTTCAAACTACTGGAGTTGCTGTCAAGTCCCGCTCCAGCTTATCCAAATCCGTCTTGCAGGACACAGACCATAAAAGTCTGCCCGGCACTGTCCTCCCTTTCCAAATTACTGGGGCTTCCGTCGATGCTTTCTACTACCCATCCTAAACCGGATTGCTATATGTGGGACTCAGACCATACAAGCCAGCCCAGCACCAGCCTTAGTTGATACAGCACACTTATACATGTACATGCCCTAAGTGCTATAGCATGCACATATAGGGGGGGGCTTACGTATGGACAGAATAACCCAATCACGTGCACCCTTGCTTCATTTAGGCACCTACAGCTACACTAGCTGTATGGTTGATGCCACTGCAGGTGCCTAAATGTAAGGCGCACCAATATTGGGCTATGTTAATATTCTGTAATGGAATCTGGGCCGGTAACGGGTTATGCTTGTATTCTATAATGGAATCTCCTTAGTGATTATTGTAAATCCCAGGCTTATATCTTTTGTAAATCTACGCAGAATTAAAATATTCGGTTGCTGTGGTATAGAAATGTTTATATTGTATTGTATACTGCAATAAGCTTTTCTCACAATATGGAGCACTTTCATAATTAGTGGATTCACCTTCATAAATATTTTTTGCGCTGTGCTAAATTGCTTACTCTACTAAAATTTGTTTTTGAGGAAAGTTGCCATGTTATGTAAATTTTCATGTGTAATTTTGCTATTCTAAAATAGGTATTGACTTGCTTTGCATGATTTGTTAGCAAAGTATCAATTTAGCCAAGTCTTTACATTTATTTTTGCAAGTGCAAAATTCCACACAGAAAACCAGCAAATAATGTGTGCAGAAATTTGCAAATGTGGTATGTATGGAAAAATGGCAAGTAACCCATATAAGCATTCTTGCAAAGGCAAAAATACAACAGATTAGCTTCTTATGGGTGTGTTTAATAAGGTGAATTAGCATTTCTAACGCGCCTTTATAGTTATGCGTTAAACGCTAATGCACGTATACATTTCTATGGGCGTGTTAGCATTTAACACGCATAAACCTTTTACGTGTGTTAAAAATGCTAATGCGCCTGTAGCACACCTTAGTAAACATCGCGTTAGTTTGAAATACAGCAATATATCATACAATTCACCTTTATCTAAAATGAAAAAGAAGTCTGAGCACATTATGTTGATAACTTTTGAAATGTTCTCCTGTTTGTTAGTAACATAGAAGAAAACCAGCCACCTATTGTTCATTCATTTTCTTGTTGATTCTGTAATGCATTGGTTTCCTTCTGCACCTTTGGTCCTGCATCTCATTCAGAAGTGGCTTCTATTGAGTACAGTGCCATCTGCCTTCATTTACAACTGCTCCATAGTTCCATCAAGAATCTTGAAGTTGCAGATCATAAGGATGGCCACTAGTTGCTGCTGTTGTATGTTGACTGGGACTCCATTCACACAGGGGGTTTGAACTCGGTGGTCATATTTTCCCCAGTTGACCTGGGGTCTAGAACACCTAACTCAGAGATCAAACTTAGATTTCTCACATGGCTGTGTATATAATTGTTCACCACTTCAGTGCTAGTTTGAGGTTTTACTGATACTTTCTAACAGTGTACTTGGATTTTTAAAATTGGATTGAATGTTTTGTTATGTTTAAGGGTTTGAGCATTATTTAATGATCTGCTTATTATTTTAAAGGAGGAGCCATGTTCTGAGGAACAATAAGTGTGCTGACCCATGAATAAATTGGAACCTATGATTACTGAAGGCTTTGGGATGGAAAGGTTTTTCTCTTATCTTTATGTTAAACAGTTGAAAGTTTTGCCTTATGCTTAAATAACATCTTCATCAGGTTCACACCAGGATACCTTAGTTCATTTTCGCTTGATTGCTTGATGGGATTTTCTCTTTTTTTCTGGCTGTTTGGTTGAAAGTCTAGACACCGAGAGGCTGGGGGCCTCACAACATAGTTATTGTGAATTCTGAGCAGGAACAGCCTCCTCTGAAGTACAGGCTCCATGCCCAAACCACCAGTACAAAGAGTAGCTTTTGTTCAAGAAGAGGGTGGCTAATCTCACTGCTACATGCTGTGAAAAACCTTTTACAAGAGGGGAAAAAACTTGCCTTGAAGGTGAGAGGTCACCTGTTTAAACTCTGACCATAAATAAGAGGTCATGGAAGAAAGGGAAGAACAAGGAAAAAAATTCTTCAAGAACACCCGTGCTTTGTTCGTCAAAAGCAGGTCAAGCAGATGATTGGCAGGAATGGTTACAAGACTGGTAGTAGGACATGTATGATTCCTAAAGTAGCTGTTAACTTTTGTCTTGTCTTTGTCATTTAGTGCTTGGTTTGTGAAGCTTGTGCATATTTTTCATTTGTAAGCAATAGGTAGGAAATCAAGTTAGTATCTTTAACTCACATTCAAATGTTTTCATAGTAGCACTGGTAGGTCACTTTTGTTTAACTTGCTGGTTTGATAAATCTCTTTGGTCTCATTCCTGTACACTCCTGACACTATTTTATGGGCACTCTAGTCCTTGTTGAGGGTGATGCAGATATGCACACACGTGTTGTCACTGATATCGTAGAGACCCTTATGTGGTCGATGCAGTTGTGCCATCATATCATTGGAATCTTGTTCTCATACTGATGCCTTAGTTGGCCCAGTGTTGTCATCTTGCTTAAATAATATGTTTGGGATGTAACAGCTATCTGTTTGGAGATTATATTTCTAGTGTGTTTTATTATGTAAAATGATTAGTGATATGATGCAAGAGATCATCTACCAACTATCACTTCATAAATACATTGCTTTGCATAATAGGAGATGAACTATTCTTATTCGTCTTTGAACCAGCAGCGGAACACAAGCTTTTATTTAGTAAAATGCAATGCACATATTTAAACTTTCATTCTTTTTAAAACCATTATGGGTTCATGAGTGCAGAGTTTTAATGATGGTTTTGTTTTATATAGAGTAGAATTTCGTTCAAGCTATGTGCATTGGTCTATCAAATTTTATTTGGTATGTCATGGTCCTGTATGAATGAACTCATTGATTTTACCACCACGCAATGCTTCTGTGTCATTAGAGAATATCTCAGTTTACATTTCCTCAGTTGCAGAAATGTATCATACAAAACAATCCACAATACTAAGTTTTCTTAACAATGCACCAAAATCTGGAATTCTCTTCTTAAACAGATTAGTTATACTAGTGCTTATGGGTGATTTCATAATTTATTGAAAACATACATTTTTATCTCAGTCTTCAACAATGTTAGAACTCGGGAGTTGAATATTATTTAGTTCCTTATATTACACTTCTTCCTGACGCCCCACTGAATTTACCCCATCACTTACTATATATTATTTTTATGATGTATTCTTTAAATGTAGCTCTAATTTATTTCTTTTCTTTGATGTTTATGTTGTAAGCCACATTGAACCAGAGTTTCACTTGGGCTAATGTGGGATAGAAGTCCCATAAATAAATATGGGTTGACATATGCAGTGTAACAATGACAATATTGCCATTTTGATCAATTAACTATCACAGTATGACTGATCAAATTTCCAAGCTTTTGTTTTCCTGAGAGGTCTGTTACTATAAAAGTATGCGTTGAAGTATTTATTTCCCCCAGACACATTTTTTTCTGGAAGTGAGCTGTTGTCTTTTGACCTAAATTCATCAGCTCAAAGATTGTTTCCTTTTACAAGTAAATGGCATATTTGACTTTTAAGGTAGCACTATGTGAATGCATTTTACCTCACCTAAGAGGAAAAAATACTGCTGCTGTTATTCCTCTGCTACGGTTTGTTTCTGTTGGCATTTGTTTGTCAAATTGATGCTTTTTTGCTGATAAATTTACCCTTTTAAGGCCCTGTTCCTCAAAGTCTATCAACTGCTAGTTCAGTGCTTTCTGTTTTGAAATTGTTTAAGATGTTATGCCATGTTAGAAACACTGTAGATTGGAATAATTCAGCTGTAATTCAAGAAGTCAACATTCTATCTAAAAAATAGATGCATGGGACCAATGATTTTAAAAAAATCAGCGAGACAAAGCAAGTTGTAACAGTAGTGTATGACCAATAAGGGACCCAAATGAGATTATATTTGTCCTATTGTGAGTTTTGGAGAAAAAGCCTTGCCAGTTTGGCTGTTTCAGTCAGATTAGCCCAATGTTCAAACTGACATTCAGTTTTCCAGTAGGATATGATGGCATGTCTCACTGCATGTACTCATTAATTAAACTTCCCTGAAGTGTTCCCAGGAAACAGTTTCTGAAATAGTAAGTCTGAGAGGGTGCCTTGTGAATTAGAGGTAAACAGCTCACAGAGGGGGTCTTTTAAAGCTTAGCTTGAGTAATCTGCGGCAGAGCCCATTTTTTTCCTATGGGCCCTGCTGCAGATGACTTGAGCTAAACTTTAGTAAAAGACCCCCAGAATATGTTAACAGTGTCTCTCAATTTTCAACCAGAACCTCTGCAGAAAGTGACAAGACTGTTGTGGGGGTATGCAAACCATGCAGTCCACAATCCCTCAAACAAAACAGGAATCTGTAAATAAATTAGAATTTAGTAAAGAGTAAGGGATAACTGCATATTCAATAAAGAAATGCATATATGCCTTCTTTTTCCTGCAGTTAGAACATTATTAGTTTTAGTATTTAAGAAATTGTAAACCGCTTAGGTCTAGGCAGTATATAAGTACTGAAAATAAATAAAGTATTGTATTTATTTGAAACTTTATGCCAAGAGATCATTAGAATTTTAAAGCTAGCTCCTAAAAAGTTTTAACCCAGCTTAGATGCTTTTGCAGTCTGGGAGTTTTTGAGAAATGTTGGTTTAAAGTGTTCTGTCTGTGCATGTGGAATAAGAAACAAACAGGTGAACTTCCATTGTATTTCTGACATTGATGAGACAGTTCATACTGACACAATATCCCAGTAGAAACAGTGGTAAATATTAGTGACATTGTTCAGTATGGTGTAATTTTGCTACCAAAAAGGTTTCGATATCTGTGGAAACCAATTTGTGCCTGAATGCTAGGGCATCTACAAACTAAGGCATCAGTGCAAATGTTAATAGTGCTACAGTTTTACCACAGAGACCAGGAAAAAAACCACAAAACCCGAAATAAATAAAAGTAGATGCTAAAAATATGAAGATGTTATCATTTCAGAGTTTCTCAGTGTCTAAAGGTTAGGATATTGAATAGAAAGCATGAAATCAGATCCTGCGATGCTGCTAGTAACTGGAGATTTGCATTCTGCAAAATATGTTTCTACTTTGAATTCAGTGTTCTCATTTGCTGGTCCCCAGTTTTGGAATGCACTGCCTGAAGTTATTAGGTTGTGTAGTAGTATGACATATTTTCGTAAATTACTGAAGACACGTCTGTGTGTGCAGGCATGGAGCTAATGTGTTAAAATTTTGTACATTGCTGCAGTAACTTAGTTTTTCTTTTATCTAATTTGCTGAGACCATATTTGTGTGTGTTAGTATGAGGTCAATTTTTTATATATTTTTTTGTATTTGATTTTTTATTTGTTTAAATTGGATTATGTATGTGTTTTTGTAATCTGCTTAGTTGAAGGCAGAATACATATTTTGGAAGAGAGGACTAAAGAGTTGACACCAAGACCTGGAAAATATGTATGTGTGATCCCTCTGTTTGCTTACTAAAATTACTTTGGATCTATAGTCAAAATCAACTCTTAATTCCATGTACCTCTGTAATATGCACTGGTGGCATATGTCTGTCTTGGGGTATAAAAACATCTTACAGCCACTGGTATACTGTCTTACTCATGACATCTGTGGAGAAATGTGGAATGCTTTGATAGAGCAGCTGAGTGGAGAGAGGATTAGAAGTTGTGCTTACTGTTCAGCAGCCAGCACTTACTGTTCAGCAGTCCCTCTTCAGCTGCTTCCACACAGGACAGAAACACTGCAGAGCCTGCCTCTAGAAATAGAGAATGGCAGATAGCAACCTGTGTGATTGCAGAGAAATACAAACCAATTATTATGTTGTTGTCTTCTGTTTGCTGAACCAGCTCGATGATGGTTTGGCAGCATTTCATAGAGCGGATGAGGCTGCTGCTGGCTGACTACTGTTTGCATATGATACTAATAAGACCTTTGGAAGGAAGAGGCGGAAGAAGTATTTTCAGCAAATCTTCTGGAAACAGTTGGGACAGTAGAACTAGATTTTTCACAGAGATGAGATTGATGAACTAACTCAGTTCAACTTTCTTGTCCTTTATTCTGCTAACTATAGTGTCTTGCTGCCATTCTGACATTCCAGCATATAGAGCCTTTGGAACATTTAAAGTCCTAATAGTGGTGTCAGTTTCATTTGGGATCAGAGAACTAGCCCAGGAGTGTTGCATAGATGTCCAGGTAGTCATCTTAATGGTTTCAAATCTTCTATTGGAAAGAGTTGGAACACACTCACTGCCAGAAGAAAACCTTTAGGTGTGATATTCAAGAATTATAATTATAGTGTCTAGTGAACATAAAACTTCACTCTGTGTATTTTTAAAACATATATGGATACAATTGGGCGGAATACCTGACTGTGCAACGCGTTACTCTGAAGTCTTATCACCCTACAATCTCAATTCATGCTCTCAAGTTTTACCGCTTCCCATCTCTGGAAAATTATTTTTTTGTATATTGATATCTTTCAAGTATTTAAACAACTAATCATATTTCTCCTATTCTTTCTTTCCTTTAGGGCAGTGTTCCCCAAGGAAGTCTCTGAGTACCCCCTTGCCAGTCAAGTTTTCAGGATATCCACAATGAATATGCATGAAAGATTTGCATACAATGGAGGCAGTGTATGCAAATCAATCTCATGCATATTCATTGTGGATATCTTGAAAACCTGATTGGCAAGGGGGTACTTCAGGACATAGCTAGCCAGTCATGTTTAAGATACAATGAATATTCATGAGACAGAGCTGCATACAATGAAGGGAGTGCATGCAAATTTTATCTTATGCATATTCATTGTGGATATCCCGAAAACCTGACTACTGGGTATATCCCAAGGACTGGGCTGAGAACCCCAGCTCTAGGGTATACTTAGGTCATCAAGTCTGTCTTCATACATCTTTTTGTGTAAATCCCACGCAATTTTTGTCATTCTTTCCTCTGAACTGCTTCATCTTTTTATGTCCTTAGCAAGATGTGGCCTCCAAAACTAAGCACATTACTTGAAGTGGGACCTCACTAACAACTTGTACAGTGGGTTCAACACCTTTTTTCTTCTAGCTATGTCCCCCTCTATGCAGATGACTGCAAAGCCTTCATCTTTTGGGCCAATTGACACAAATCCATATCATGTTGCTCCTGAATTGTAATCATTTCTTGAATCCTGTCAAGCCAGATTAGAAGAAACAAATAACACATGCACAGAGTTTGTGACAGAAGCTTCCAGTTTGATAGTGGCTGTATAGTATTCAATGTAATCACTGCTGTTTTCCTGAGCTGGTTACCATGACTGGAGAAGGCTTGAGATGCTATCAGGACCAAAGACACTCCATCTTCTGTGCTCTAGAGCATCCATCCATTTGAGATTCCGCTACATTAGGAGAAGCCACTGCAGCCAGCCCTGTAAAAGGTGCCTCATTCTCACCTATGTTTGGGAGTGACAGAGATTGATGACGCACTACTCACCAGTCCAGTACTCAGCTGCAGTCTTCATTGGGGTTAAAAGAAATATCCAACATGTACTGAGGGAACGCCATAATTTGCATGCCGGCACTAGAGATGACAGAGGGCTCCAGACTACTACTCAGCATTACATACTGCACGCTAACAGTGTGGTGAGGTGCTGGCAAAACAGGAGGGACTTCTGGATATGTTTTCTATCTGCTTCACCAAATGGGAGTACAGTGAAAAAGAAGTTAACATGAAGCAATGTTACTCCCTCAAGGTGCTGAGCACTAGGAGATAGTTTCAATGAACATGTGCCATCCTTGATCTCCTTAGTAGCCAAAAGAATCTGTCTAACACACACTGTGTTTAGCGACTCTAGACCAGTAGTTTTCAGCCAAGTTCTCAGGGAATTACCTGGCCAATCAGGTTTTCAGGATATCTACAATGAATATGTATGAGATATCTTGGCACACATTTCCTCCATTTTATGCAAATATCTATCATGCTTATTCATTGTGGGTATCAGTATATCTACAATGAATATGTTTGAGATGTCTTGGCATGTACTTCCTCTACTGCATCAAATATCACTCATGCATATTCATTGTGGGTATCCTGAAAATTCAACAGACCCAGGTGGTCCCTGAGGACTGGGTTGAAAGCCATATCTGTAGACCATGTAGATCTGTTTTCTTCAGTGCAAGGCCCAGGGGCCAGTGGTGACCTCTGGAGACCTGTGGGGCAGCTCCCCCTCATCATTATGGCTTTTTTTTTTCGTCTACTCTCTGCCTCTGTACCCAAGTTCATTACAGAAAGGGGGAAGTGGATGAGGTGAAGAGTCATATGCTTGAAGAAGGCATTTCTCAATAGATGATTGAGTGCATTTGGAAATGCCCGCACCTGATGATACACTCAATAAAATGTTTGAAGATAGGTTGGTGGGATGAATGTAATTGGTTTCACATGGGAAGATATTTGGCAGCTCTTCTCCAGCTCGCTTGGATCCAAAGAGGTCCCCAATGTAAAAATTAGTGAAGGCCACTGATGTAGCTCAAGGTGTACATTACTGATGCTGTCAGACATGGACTCTTTTATGTAGTGACATTAGCCAAGGAATTAATTACTAGTTTTATATTGTCTTTGTGGCAAATTTGTTCAGGTATATGAAAAGTAGGGGTAATTTAGCTAGTAAACTGAAAGTACCTATATGTAAACTACTTTGTACTACAATATATCAAGAATCTAATAGACAAACTAAGAAGGTAATCACACGTAGACCATAGAAAGTTAACAATATTTAAAAATGTTTTTCTAGTGATAACCAGTAGGAGCAAAACTATGAGGTTTTAGTTGCTAATATACGTTCATTTCTTCTTTTCTAGTTAGATTTGAAACTTCTTTTGCTATGCACAGCATTTAAATTTTAATAGTGTTAGGGCTTAATATTGTTTAGACTGTGTCATGGCCAGGTGCTGTTGATCTGTGACCTATCAGTAGTTTAGAATACAGCAATATAAAAAAGAGGAGAAGATATAGGAGGAGTAAGAACGCTGAGTCAATTAGGACAGGGCAACTTGAAAGGACAAATTACAGAAAACATACACAATGAGGCTGAGAGAGCAGCAGCAGCAGTGACACAAAGTCTTCTTATTGTTGGCAAAAGGCTTCCAAAGGGCAGATCCTGCAATTATATATATTTTCTGTTAATATATGGATTCCTGATTCTTTCCTGTATTGTCTCTATTTTTTCTTATTTACAGAATAAAACTAAGGAAGTAGTTTATTTGTAATGTGTTTTTCTTCTACATGATTAGAATTGTATTTCTGTAAAGGTATATTTTACATGATAGTATTGAGAACAGTTGTGTGACTGCATAGAAGCCAGGGATGTAAAAAAATGCCAGTCCTGGAGGGCTGCAAGCCAGCATGGGTTCTGGGATATCTCTAATGAATATGCATGAGATATATTTGAATGCACTGCGTCCATTGTATGCAAATATTCATGAGAGAGATACTGAACACTAGACTGTTTGCAGCTCTTCAGGATTAGTTTGACACTCCTGGATTCAACAGTGTATCAACCTGAATAAAATTAAAAGCATGCAAACAAATCCTAATAACAGTTAAAGAACTGCTAGATGGCATGTGTCTGTACTGACTAGTTCTTATATACACAGCGTGAGATACTTAGGTGCCCTGTTATAAAATTAGCACCACATTTTTACTGCTATGTGAAAATTAGAATGACCCTCAGTAATGCACAAATTTGCTATTTCTCTGAAGAAAATGTAAATGTATGCATGTTCTCTATACACATTCCTGTGTGTTTTATAAAATACTTGCATTTGTCTCAACTCTGTCCTAGGAATGCCTGCATACAGCGCATTTATACATGCTATCTTCAGATGTGCACTTAGACACATATATGGCCATGCAATTTTATGAGAGCACTTTTCAGTTTATAAAACATGCTATGTTCGCAGAAAGTATTTTATAAAATTACCCATACAGGGCCAGATACTATATAAGGCGCCTTAAAAATCCACGTGATAAACACCGGCTCCTGGATTTAGGTGCGGTATATAAAATACGCTTAGTAGATATCCCAGCACCTAAAACTACATGCTTCCATTTACACCAGCATGGCATAAATCTGTACATGTAGATTTATGCGTACTAGGCCATATTCTAGAACTATGCGTATAAATTTGGGACTGCCCACAGAATGCCTATTTCTCCGCCCTTGGCCATTCCCCTTTTGAACTGAGTACATTAGAATTTAAGCTCAGTTCATTATTGAATATGTGTAGCGAGTTGTGGCTGTAAATTCTAGTTGCCAATTAGTGCTCATTGTTAAGTGTTATCAATACTGATTAGCTTGTTAAGCCAATTAAGTTATGCGCATTGTTATAGAATACACCTGGATTTTTGGCATGGATCTCTAGGTGTGCTATATGGAATCCGGCAGTCAGTGTCCAAGATATGTTGAAAAGGTAAGTCATATACTGGAGTAATGCTTGCAGCTTTTGACAACACCCCATTATCTTGTATTTTCAGCTTTTTTGCTGACTTTTACAAGACTAGTATCTGAAGAACATTGATTTTCAGCAGTTCTCTGCCTGTGAGAGATGAGCCGAGGCTGAACATCTGTGATACAGTATCATTATTATTATTATTTTCGAGTCATACTCACATGGGAGGGCCCTTGAGACCAGAGGCCCCTTCACTATTGATGGTTCGATTGCAGTGGTCACCCACAGCTTCAGAGGAGTGCGAAGAAATGAAATTGCTTTCTTTGTCAAGGTGTTTTCAATTCAATTCTCACCCATTAGCCCTGTTTGGTTAAGTTTTGATTTACTCTATCAGGTGATCAAGTTTTTTTTTTTTTTTTATTGAAATGGGATAAAATCAGAATAATATGCTGTATCTGCTGCAGTTGCTTGTGCTCATGCCTTTTGAGGTTGTTTTAAGTTGCATTTATGTGTTCTGATTAATTACAGATTAGATCACAAGCTATACCAGGCTGGTACTTGTGTACTGCAGTAACAATTTTTAATTTGTATACATTTTGTTAGAAAACTGTAGTGTACTTAAGCCCATGTTATGAAACCATAAATAATTTTACAAGTACAAACTGAGTTATTTGAGTGATTTCAAATGAGTTATTTTTGGGTAGGAATTGCTGCATCAAATCCAGTTTGGGATACTAGTAGTGTAGTAGCTTTCATTGTGATTACTGTTAACACACAAATATGTTTTGTTTTTGTAGTGTTGTAAACACATCATTCTCATATGGCCACAGAGGGAGGGGGAAGAACTATATATTTTTCAAATTAAGATGTTAATGTTTAAAAAACAAAAAATGTAGTTAAGCCTGACAAAAATAACAGAGTACTATAACCTCCCATCTCCCTGGTGGTATTCCTCAATCCTATGAACACAGAGTTGAAGCCTATTCTTGGCATTAGGTTCTCCTCCTTGATGTCCAGGCAAGGTGATGGCTTAATGAGCTAGAGCAGTGGTTCTCAACCTTTCTTCTGTTGTGAGACACCTGACAGATAATATGACACACCGAACACTAAAATTCATAGCTGAAGAAATCACACCTAAATATGTCATTGTTTGACTCTAAATTTAGTATGAATTTGCCTATCCCATATAAAAAAACTGTATGCAACACATCACTCCCAGATTTCTCACTTATACAACAAAACAAACATATATTCAAATTCTGGTGCCAGCTCAGTAACAGTAACACAAAATCCCTCTACTGCAAATATGATACTCGGAAACTATGTAGCAAACAGAACCTTTGGACAGCAAACCTGCAACATTTTCAGTTGGGGCTGGAGGCAGCAGTTATTGGGGGTAGTGGGGAAACAGAAGTAGACACCAGTTACAGAACCTGACTCTCAAGATTGCCTGTCTCCCTAGCTTGCAGGCACTGATGAGTATAAAGGAAATACAGGCTTGCTGTCTACACCAATTTTTTTGTGACACATTGACACACCGACACACCTCCCACCTCTTGGGGACATACCAGCAATGCCCAGGTGGTTCAGCTCTGCTAGCTCAGAGTTTCATGATTGCACTGGTGAAGTACTAGCCTGTGGGGGGGGGGGGGGGGGGTCACTTTTGGATGTGTAAGTAGGGTGTGGCCTGAGTAAAACATACTAACATCCTGTCAACAGATAATGTTTTATTAATAGTGAGATATTTGGGTAACAGTTGTCTAATAAAGCAGCAATAGTAGTCTTCCATGCTTTTTATTTTTGGCCTTACTCAGGTCTTTATTTTATTTCTAATATTGTTTCCTGTCATTTTGCATTTTCTCATTTTATTTATTTAGTTTTAGTTAGCTTTCGGGCTTGCAGGCAGTATATATGAAATTAATGAAGCGGTGTATGTTCATGTACAGTAGATTTCTGTTCTTACAGAGCATTGGAACTGTCTATATAAAACTGGTGTTTTCTTCTGCATGGCTGCAGCAGTGCTTGGTATACAGTTGGTCCCAATTAAGTGGCTGCTCCAACTAATCAGTTACAGGTTATATAGTGCAGATAAGTACAGTACAAGATAAGCTTGCTACCTATACTGTAACTTAGACCAGTTCCTTAATCTTGTTAACTGTACAAAAAAACTTGTCTTGACTTTAGCCATCCATCTATTTATCCCAGCTGACTCTGTACCATCTATCTTGTCCTCATCTATATATCTGCATTTGGCCCCTTGGCTACATGGTAAGCTGTATTGTAGAAAATCATTAGAATCATCTGTTTGAGTGTTCTAATGTATGCTTATTAGATGTTTCATTAGTATTATGCTGACATTGCATTATGTCTGTTATTTGAATTTCAGAGCTGTTAAGTGTGTATATTTTTGATTTTGTTTCATGGTAGTCTTATTATTAAGTTTTAATTTGCTGTTCTCAAGTTTACCTAATTTATTGTAGTTATGTTTATGTTTGGTCATTTTACTATTGTTATGCTGTTAACAAAATTTTTTTAGGTTACACTGTTCTTGCTGTATACCGCCTTGAGTGAATCTCTTTATAAAGGTGGTTAATAAATACCAATAAATAAATTAATACGATAAAAATTGTCCATTTAGTCAGTTGCAAAAATACAGATGGGAGACGCACAAGATGGAAGTCACAGAAAATATTTTCCATAAAATTATTATTAATGTTTGAGGAGTAGATCATGTGTACCTCAACATGCTCTCTTCATTGACAGCAGATTTAGAGAGCAGATATAGGATTGTCTTCATTGCCTTCCTGCATGAAATAAAGTTGTAATTCACAAATAAACTTCCTAGCATCCTGATTTATTACTTGATCATGGTTGGTAGTGTCATCCTCTTCAGTTTCATAGTCTTCTGATGTCTTCTCTTACTTGGCTGCAATTTGCTTAACAATTTTTGTCCTTGCAACCTTCATTGAAGACTATTGTTGATGCATGAAAACGCTTCATAATTTTTGATGTGGTGCATTTCCAATATGACATTTTAACTGTTGGCTGCATCCAACATTTCCAAGTGTGTGAACAAATCAGTTTTAAATGTTCTTGGTACTAAACATGTTGCCAACTATTAGCAAGAAACTGCACTGTTTATAAAAGATTGATCCTTGCACTGACCTCCTTGGCTGTTGAGGAAGATGTGAATAGATTTTCTTTGATTTGCTTCATGGATGTAACTTACCACCTTTGCGTGATACAAGTTCTTCACATTTTTTAAATGATTTCCATTTTCATTGGCTGCATCAGAGATAGAAATTTCAGTTTGATATTTTTCAGTCTTGTCCAGAACTAGCAAAATTTTCTTCAACTTCTGTTGTAATTCTGTGTTTAAACTTACGAGCCAGATTTCAGATGTAATCCATGCATTTTTGATGTTATGATACAAAACTGGTAACTGTCCATACTAATCCCTTTAAAGCATTGAGGCTTAGCACTTTTCCCTGTAACTGGTAGCTTTTGGTTTTCAGTTGCTGACATGTTTGAGCAGTACAGCGTAGTTACATGAGCATTGCTTTCTTTCATCTAGGCAATGTTGCGTCTTTGTAGGTCAGGGAACTGTCTGGCATGCCATGATAAAATGAACCTCTCTCATTGGCATTGTTGATGTTTATCTGCCCAAATATTCTAAATCAGATTGGAAGTTTTGTGGATTTCCATTGTTTAGCACTTACAGCATCAACACTGTGCTCCTCACCATGTGCCTTCTTGAACTTTATCCCAAACCTGCATTTCCATCAAGGCAACCACCCATCTGTTACTTTGAAGTCGTTGTGACCTAGTTTTCTAGCTACCTCCTCTGACTTGCTTTTCAACATTGGTCCACTGACACATACATCCCACCAAGTTCCAATTGACAGCCATTGATTGAGGGCCTTTGCTTTATCTGAATCCTTATCTTCACTCTTCTGTTCTTGGGAAGTTCCCTGTTGTCCTTCAGGTAATGTCCATTCATCGCTCGGTTTCTCTTTCTGCTGTATAATGCTGCATTTGCAGATTTGGCACGTCAGTTATCTCTGCCAGTTGGTGATGACTGGTGCTAGGCTGTTGGTTTTTAAATTGTTCAAGCCAGCCGGTTTTGTCAGCAAGTGTTAAATTTCTTCTAGGCATTTTAAATAAACATGCCACACCCTGCAGTACACATGTACTCATAAATGCTGTCACTCCAAGACTAACAAATTGTTGCCAACTGTCCATTTATACTTAATAAGTGATGCATCAATGATAGTGTTCAGTGTACGCATTGCAGTTATTGCTGGCTCAGTTAAATGGCCCAGTGTCCCAAATAAGCTAAACCATTTCTGGCTATGTGCTTAATTTGATTTGTTTTCCAGGGTTTGGACCAAGTAAATGGATGCCTCAATTAACTGGTGCACCAATTAACTGGAATCCACTGTATTTCATACAGATGAAAGGCAATTTTCAAAAAACGTGGAGTATTCCTTTGAAAATTTAGGTAACTGCGGAGAAGACAGTGTAGTAGTAGTATCTATGGAGAAAGTATGATCAGGGCTTCCTTCATGAAAGCTTAATTTATTATGTTGTACGTACTTCACTGTCCTGCCTCCAGCACCATTTCCCTTTCAGCTTGTATAAAGTAGGCATGCTGTCATCCAGTTCATATTTCTAGCTTTATGCATTGGGTTCAGCAATCCACCTCTAGTTATACATGGGTAAATATGAATTTACTTAGGTACGTTCTTTTGATTATTGGTGCCATGCTACATAAAATTTTTCAAGATTTCTTTTTTTTTCTAACAGCTATCCCAGTATTATTTTTACTTATTTAGATTTTGCTCACATCTTTTCCAGTAGTAGCTTAAGGTGAGTTACGTTCAGGTACACTGGGTATTTTCCTGTCCCTGAAGAACTCACAGTCTACGTTTGTACATGAGACAATGGAGGGTTATGTGATTTGCCCAAGTTCACAAGGAGCAGCAGTGAGATTTGAACTGAGCACCTTTGGATGTCGAGATCGGTGCTCTAACCACGAGGTCACAACTTCATCCATGTAATACAGTAATTGCCTTTCAGAACATTTATTTATTTACAATATATGGTATACCACATTTTCATAAAAAGGTGAAAGGTATTAAATAAGAATAGCAGCAAACACAGTTCATACCCCTCCCCCCAAAAGAAATATAACTGTCCTTAACTCTCCTCCTCTAACCACCCATGTCCCCAATTAGTCACTACAACTAGTGCCTTAAGTTTTCTTCAAAGCCTTAGCTTACAGCTAGGACTTTACAACCATGTAGAAAATAAAAACAAAGTTTCAGTTCTTGACGTATCTCACAGTAACAAATTCCACAAAACTGGGACTGAGCAACTGAATGCCGTCTGTCTAGTGCATTCCAGATAAACAGCACTAGCAGTACCTGCTGTGATAATCTCATGGGGACACGCTGTCTGATAAAGGAAAATAGTTGTCATATTCTGGTCCCCTATTGTTTGAAGCTTTATAGACCAAAGTCAAAATTTTAAAACTAAACCCGCCATTTTACTGGTAACCAAGTTAATTCCTTCAAAATATAAATTACATGGTCCCTGGCCTTTTTTTTTTTTTTTTTTTTGCTACTAGCACTTTTGTGGCTGTGTTCTACAGAAGCTGTAACTGGTGCAAGTTGTTGTGGCTCTGAAACAAAATTTCACAGTAATCTATCCTAGCTATAAATAGTGCAAGGAACATCATAGCCAAGTCTCTTTTGTACATCAAAGGGCACGTAAGTTGGATGAATCACAGACATCTGAAAGATGTATGAAGTACAGAAGAAATGTGTGCCTCTAAAGATTTGGTTCTGGTGCCAAAACCAACTCAAAAAGCTGTTTTCGGCATGTTTCTGCAAAAAAAAAAAAAAAAAATTTTCTGCAGGGTTTCGGTTACGGTCGAAACTGGTCTCTTGTTTTACAGCGCTTGCTGGAACCCTGCCCCACCCCCCAGCCTCGGATGAGGGGAGATCACCTCCAGCAACAATAGAAACCGTCACCAACTCTAGCAGCAAAAGGAGCAGGAGCAACCCAAATACAGTAGCAAAAGAAACTCATCTCCGGTTGCAAAAAAAAAAAAAAAAGGTGTGCTCTAACTGCTGCTGCTATAGGCAAGACACTAATGTTCAGTAAATGGCCCTGAGAGTGCAATCAGTGTAGCTAATACCAAACATAACCCAGATTCATAAAGATTCAGATTTAACACATTTACTAGCAAAGCAGTTTTAAAGTGTGAACCACTTAAGGTTCTGAGACTGCACTGAAATAACACGAATAGCATAACTTCCCTTCAAACAGCGTATTTACCTTAGCGGAGTCTTTCCTATGCATTCCAGTTTCAGGCAGTTAGTTGTGCTCTAACTGCTGCTGCTGCTATGGGCAGTACGGTACTATTAATAGATTTTGTTCACATCCACACAACCCAGATTTTCTATTTCAGTTTTGGTTTCAGTTCTAACTGAAATCAATCGCCTAGTTTTGGCCAACAATGGACAAACAGTTTTGTGGCAGTTTTGTTTTTGGTTGGGCTTTAAGTCTAGCTATACAGTCTTGTACCATAACTTTGGAGACCAGAAATTTCCCTTCAGCCAGTGGGAACCTTGACAAGACCCATATTTCCTACTTACCCACAGTACTACTACTAATATTTAGGTTTAGCTAACCATTGCAAAATTCCTGCCAGGAAATCATCCTGATTACTTACAGTTGATGACTGATCCACCCCTACAGAAGGACAAAGCAGTCTGTTATACATTCAGTATATGCATAATGGTGAACTCCAAAACTCCTTATTTCCAATAAAGGGCTCAGATACATACTGAATAGATCCTTGAGGCACACCACTGATTTGACTGAGACCTGCTGTCAACTCTCGAAACACCAGTGCACTTCCACACACTTCAGTTTTTAAGCCTTTCCAGTAGCGAAGAATTATCTACCATGCCAAAGACCATGGAAAGATCTAGAAGGACTAACAATGAGTTCTAGCCTTATCCAAATTCAATTGCATCTTATCTAACAGAGCCACCAAAATGGTCTGTCAGATGCCCACTCTGAAAGCTTGATGCCCAAGGGTGCAATGCTCCATTCCCTTCCAAATAGACCAGCCAATTGTATACCATCTTCTCCACTAATTTTGCTGAAAATGGAAAATAAAGGGATTTGATATGCCATCTTTCTGTGCTACAACCAAAATGGTTTACATGCTATAAAAAATTGGGTAGTTTGATCATCTTTAATAAGTCCTGATATAAATTTATGGTCTACTATAGCTTAAAAAAGGCAAAGAGAAATTACTGAATTAGAGGTTTGGAAGCCTGTATTTGCCTTTAATATTCAGGTAAGGTCAGACAATTCGATTATAGGAAAGCAGAATGCTTTGCTATTCATATAGGTATCTTTCATGAAAAATGAGGAAGAATAATTATTACCATTTTATGATTTATCATTCCAAAAGATATACAATTTCCATCCATTTTGTACATTTTTATTCTTTTGTTAAATTAAAGACAAATTGGCAGGGTAGATAAAATGGGATTTAAAAAATTGGCAATATTTCTTTATAACTATAATGATATGTAAATTGTAATAGCATTGGCCAAGCCTGCTGGGTCTGTTTTTGTTAAATTCCATTTTTATTGCATCAGTTTACATATCTTTGCTAACTGCACCACAGCTGTGAAATGTGTGTGAGCTATTTGTTGCTTACAATAACTTGAAAAAAACATATTAAAGAAAGACAACGTGCAACTGAATAGTTAATCATATCATCCGTGTTACTTATTGTCGTCATTTATAGATTTTCAAATTCCCACTTTGACGTCTCCCACATTGATCCCTTAAGATCAAAGAACAACCTGACAATAAGTGCAAAGCACAAGTGAGAGGAAATAAAATCAATTCTGGAACTTTGTCTTATATGCTAGATACAGAATACTAAAATTATAATGATGGTGAAGTTTGATTCCTACTAGGTTGCTATTTACAAAGTGTGGTTATGTCTTCATGTGGCACATCACAGCCAGTGCCGCCTAGTTTTAACACCATTAATTTGGGTTCCATCCAAGGACCTGGGAATCATAGAGGTACTGGTTCAGCTTGTATGCTGTTCCAAACATGGTGGTGGCTTTGCAAAATTGATCAGGTTATGCCTTTAAATCTAAAGCTGCCAATTATTTCAGACTCAAAATTATCATCATAATAATTATAGCAACCGATTGGTTGGGTTACTTGCAGGTATGGTATGGGTGTACTACTCCTTCTAAATTTATTTATTTATTAGCATTTATCGCCTTTTTGAAGGAATTCACTAAGGGCAGTATACAGCAAGGCTAAGTCAAACATAAGCAATAGACAGTTACAGCAGTAAAAATATTCAAACAATACAAAGTATGACATAGTGTGCTACATTATAATTATTGATGTCGTTCCTGTTTTGTGGTCAAGCCCATTCTGTTCCATTTACTTTTATTGTAAACTGCTGTGAACCATAGCATACAGTAAAGTTACACAATTTCAATTCTCAATAAAATAGCTAAATCTAGATGAAGACACTATAATAATTCTCCCATTACACAATATCCAGAAAAAGTTAATTCTGATTTTTCTTCCTTCCTTATTCATGTATCCCAACCCGCTCTTTCTCAGAGGGGTTGAATGAAGCATGATCAATCAAATTCCTTTCTACCCCCAACCCAGTATGTATAGTAGTTTAAAAAAGGATATAAGGACATTTCCAATGCATCTGCTTGTCAGTTTATGATTAGGTGCCCTCCATGGACATTCTGTATTCTTTTTTTACCTTTTGAAAACTCAGGTCATATGTATTCTATACATTAAATACTGCATATGTTGGCTTTACTGCCTCATTCTTAGACACAAATGTTTTGCTCTCAAATGTTCAATTAGGCAACAGTTTTACTGAAGTATGTACTGTATGAATACATTTAATTGAACCCTCTGTTTAAAAGGCTACTAAGTCATCCTGAATAAGCCCTCTTTCTTTTGTGGGTTAAGCTCAGCTTTTGCTCTTTAAATGTGCATTATCAATTTTAGTAAATGAGTGAGGCTCATTATGGGCCTGATTTACTAAGGCTTTATTCTTTCCAACCTAACAGTGTTGGAAAGAAATTATACATAAGGGGTTGAAGAAATGTCTGTCTGTCTGGATGCAAAATAATTCTGAAAATTTAATCGAATGGGTCTTAAACCTATGAAGAAATACATGAAATTCAAAAATCACCCAAATTGTACCAAGAATTCCAGAGAAATAAAGAACCCTCTTCCCCTCAAAACATATCCCATTGCATTTCTGTGGGTGAAGCAGCAACAACAGACATTGAGTTATTTTAATATAGTGGTTAACATGGGCATGGTTGATTGGGGAGGGGGTGAAGAAGGAGCAACTAGAACCAATGCCGACCAAAAGCTGCAGAGCACTGATTTTGGGCACCTTCATAAGTACATAAGTATTGCCACACTGGGACAGACCAAAAGTCCATCAAGCCCAGCATACTGTTTCCAACAGTGTCCAATCCAGGTCACAAATACTTGGCAAGATCCCGAAAAAGTTCAATACATTTTATGCTTCTTATCCCAGAAATAAGCAGTGGATTTTCCCCAAGTCAATTTAATAATGATCTATGGACTTTTCCTTTAGGAAGCCGTCCAGACCTTTTTTAAATCCCGCTAGGCTAGCCGCCTTTACCACATTCCCTGGCAACGAATTCCAGAGTTTAATTACACATTGAGAGAAGAAAAATTATCTCAGATTCGTATTAAATTTACTACTTTGTATCGCATGCCCCCTACATTTAGTATTTTTGGAAAGAGTAAACAAATGATTTAAGTCTTCCTGTTCCACTCCACTCGTTATTTTATAGACCTCTATCATATTTTCCCTCATTCTGCTGTTGCTTCCATTCTAGTATCTTGTGCCTCCCTTTATCCTTCTCCCCCAAGGTACAACATTTTACCTCAAAATCCCCCACACCCCCACCCCTGCAGTGGCTCCTTCATACAACTGGTCTCTGGCAGCAAGAATGACAGCACAAAGAGGTCCTTTTAGCCTTTATGCGTAGTAGAACTTAGTTGCTCCACATCTCTTTAACCGATTCCTACTTCTGTCACCAGCCCCAAATGGAAAAGATGTAGGCCTCTGGCCCACCCCTCCCCTCCACCCTGGCAGTCACCACCATTGTGTCTCTCTGTTTCTCTTGCATCTTTATTAGCAACATGAAATGATATATAGTGTTTTTTCCCTTTGTTCAGCTGCAAATTGTAGTATTCAGTGTGTCAAGCATGTGAACATTGTCTGTCAGGTGTGTCACAACAGAAGAAAGATTGAGAACCACTGGCAATACAATATGTTCATGGTGTGACAGTGCAATTTAAAGGTGTAAGTGGCAATGAACACTTGCTCACAATTCAGCAAACTAACTGGCTTATTTTCGAAAGAAAAGGGCGCCCATCTTTCGAAACAAATCGGGAGATAGGCGTCCTTCTCCCAGGATCACCCAAATCGGCATAATCGAAAGCTGATTTAGGGTGTCCTCAACTGCTTTCCATCACGGGGACGACCAAAGTTCATGGGGGCGTGTCAGAAGCATAGCGAAGGTGGGACTGGGGCGTGTCTAACACATGGGCGTCCTCGACCGTTAATGGAAAAAAGAAGGGCGTCCATGATGAGCACTTGGGAGACTTTACTTGGTCCATTTTGTCTTACGACCAAGCACAAAAAGGTGCCCGAACTGACCAGATGACCACTGGAGGGAATTGGGGATGACCTCCCCTTACTCCCCCAGTGGTCACTAACCCCCTCCCACCCTAAAAAAAAACTTTTAAAATATTTTTTGCCATCCTCTATACCAGCCTCAAATGTCATACCCAGCTCCCTGACAGCAGTATACAGGTCCCTGGAGCAGTTTTAGTGGGTGCAGTTCACTTCAGGCAAGCAGACCCAGGCCTATCCCCCCTTACCTGTTACATTTGTGGTGGTAAATGTGAGCCCTTCAAAACCCACCAGAAACCCACTGTACCCACATGTAGATGCCCCCCTTCACCCCTTAGGGCTATGGTAGTGTTGAACAGTTGTGGGTAGTGGGTTTTGGGGGGGGGGGTTGGGGGGCTCAGCACCCAAGGTAAGGGAGCTATGCACCTGGGAGCAATTTCTGAAGTCCACTGCAGTGCCCCCTAGGGTGCCCATTTGGTGTCTTGGCATGTCAGGGGGACCAGTGCACTAGGAATGCTGGATCCTCCCATGACCAAATGGCTTGGATATGGTCGTTTCTGAGATGGGCATCCTCGGTTTTCATTATTGCCGAAAATCAGGGACGACCATCTCAAAGGACAACCTAAATTTTGCGATTTGGGCGTCCCCGACCGTATTATCGAAACGAAAGATGGCCGCCCATCTTGTTTTGATAATACGGGTTTCCCTGACCCTTCGCCGGGACGTCCTGCGAGGATGTCCTCAGGAAAACGTGGCCGCCCCTTTCGATTATGCCGCTCTAATTCATTTAAGTAAGCTATGAAAAGCTTGTGTGACCCTGCTCCATAAGAAAATGGGGATGGGGTGCAGTATTAAGACAACCAGGAAAAGTTTATATTGGAGCAGAAAAACAATCCTGCAAATTTTTACAAATGTAAATAGAGTGGTATATGCAAACTTATTTATTTATTTATTTAGATTTTGCTCACACCTTTTTCAGTAGTAGCTCAAGGTGAGTTATATTCAGGTACACTGGATATTTCTCTGTCCCAAGAGGGCTCACAATCTAAGTTTGTATCTGAGGCCATTTCTATGTCTGCACTGTACTTTATCTGTTCTCCAGCTCATGAAGATAAAATACTGGATCCTCATGCCATTCTCTTGTACAGTACATTCAAGCTTTCGTGACCTGATGTTTCACAGCTGTATTGATCACATCAGTGAAAGGCAACAAGAGCCTGAGCATTGGGAATTAGAGCCTCTGCATTTGTGTAACATCTATCCTTGAAGACTCTGCACAGGGCATACTTACCTTACCTGCTTTGCTCTTCCTGTATGACAGGAGCCAGCAAGCTTAGCTACCGTATCCACCAATCACATACCCCAAGATTTTGTATAGTGTGATTTAAGTTGCGCACACAAATCTAGTTGTATTCAGGATTTGCATGTGCAAATTAATGAGTTAACAAGCCAATCCGTGCAGATAATTGAATGTTAACATGCAATTATTGACACTAATTGGCTTAAATAGAACTTATGCACACAACTGTCTAAGCATATTCTGTAATGATGTGCGTAAATTCTAAGTCCTATAGTTGAAAAGTGGGCGTGACCATGGGTGTGGAATGGGTGGGTCATGGGCGTTTGTAAAATCTATGCGTGTTGTAGAATACACCCGGTCTGCTCCTAATTTAGGCATCTGTATTTATACCAAGTTTTACTTGGCATAACTGCCCAAGGCTAAATTTAGTCACATGGATAGGCACTCAGCGTATTCTATAAACTACGCAGAAATTTAGGCATATTCTATAAAGTACGCCCAGGTGTTTTTTTTTTTCAGCGCTGATTTTTTAGGCATGATATAGAATGTAGCCCATAGTGCATGTGATCCGTGTAATTATAGGCCCATCTCATCTCCATCTGCTTTCGCTATATATAGGGAGACTGCATTTATTAACACATGTATTCAACTGTGGCATGTCAAAGTTGTTGACACATCTGGAGCTAGAACAGTGACTACTGCATTCACTGTTCTGTCTCTTTTATAAAGGCCATGTTCATTATAAAGGCCTTCTTATGTCAACTTTACTTATTCTATACATTCTCAGTTGTTCATTATGATCGCTTGATGCCCATTGTCTTGTCCTTCCTGCACCTAAAAAGATGCATTACAAGTGTACCAGAAACTGCTTTTTTTTTTTTTTGGCCCCTTGTGGAATGCTCTCTCATCATATGTTCAATCTGAGTTGCCATATGTTAAATTTAAAACCCAACTGAAGAGCTGTTTTGAATTGGCCTATGGATCTGTATAGGGGGCTTTTTGGTATCATTGAAAGACTTGAGCAGTCTCCCACCCTCTTCTTTTTCTTTTTAGGATTATTTTTATGATACTGTTCTTATATTCTACCATTGAGCACTATCCTTGCTTTATTATTTTATAAGTAAACCACTTTGACCCGACTATAGATAAGGTGGTATAGCAAGTACGACTAGTAAATAATACGGACCAGATTCTATAAATGGCACAGAAAAATTGGTGCCGCTAAAATTTAGCACTCAGTGCTATTCTGTAAAGGGCGCTCCGGGATGAGTACTCTGTATAGAATAGTGTTCAGTGCTGAATTCAACTTTGGGCCAGTTGAAACCTGGTGTATATTCTGGTTGACAAATAGGATGCATATCCTGCTGTTCTGTAATTCTGCGCACATCTTTTGTGAATGGCCAAGCCGCCTTTTGAGTAGAGCGTGATCTAATTTAGGTGCCCAGTGTTACAGAATAGCATGCAGCCAGATCATAACAATCTTCCGAAAACTGCTGAAAACCAACCTGTTCAAGAAGGCATACCATAATGATCCATCCTAAATACTAGACAACTAGACTCTACATGAACTAGACAAAACCAAAGTCTCTACACTAGACTGATAACCTACGTTGTTACTAATGAAAGTTATGCAATACGCACTACCACTTTATTTCTCATGCCGGAAATTAACTTTCTACAGTTGATTGCCTAACTTATTCTATAATTCACTCATCATTTAGGAGCTTTATTGCAATACCACTTTGTATTCTACTTTATCATTTATGCACCTTAATGCAATACCACTTGTATTTCTCTATCCGGAAATAGCGATCGCCATTACGGCATAATGTAAGCCACATCGAGCCTTCAGATTGGTGGGAAAATGTGGGATACAAATGCAACAAATAAATTACCCAAATCATAATCAGTGCCAAATAATTTTAGGTGCCAAATTTGGCCAACATTTATAGAATCTGGGGGTAAATAAGCTCAGGATGTTTTCAGCTGTGCTAGGTGAATGCAAATGCTGTTCTTGTGGTGCTGCATTTAATGAGAACAGATTTTCAATGGCTATTTATACAGGTAAATGGCTATTTACCCATGTGAGTTGTCTCTCTAAAAATTGTTGACCTCCTTTGTAAATAAAATGGCATTGCGGAATAGTGCCAACACTTTGACGTATATTGAGTGAACAAGTTCTTGTGGTGGAATTAAGATGAGGAACACTACAGTGTGCTAAGTATGAAAAGGAAAAACTGTCCACAGAAAAGCAGGTGAAAGTTTTGTTGGGCGCTTTTCCTTTAGGCAGTTTTTAAAGGGAAAGTACACAAAAGTCACCACACATAAAACTACAGGGATTACATACTGTTGATCATTGCCTGAGTAAGAGAGTGCCATGGCTCTACATCATCTTCCTGTTCCAGCTGGTTCTGTACCAATTCTGGGAGTCTAGAGCAGTTGTTCCCAAACCTGATCCTGGAGGCACACCCAGCCAGTCAGGTTTCTAGGATATCCACAATGTGGAGGCAGTTCATGCAAATCTCTCTCATGAAAATTCATTGTGGATATCCTGAAAACCTGACTGGCTGGGGTACCTTCAGGACCATTTTTAGGAACCACTGGCCTAGAAAGTACTGATGTAACCAACTCCAGTGAATAACAGTATGTTTTCCCTTAATATATATATATATATATATATATATATATATATATATATATATATATATATATATATTAGCGTTTTTACATAATGTTTTATCGGTGTAGTTTGTTCTGCAAAGGTGAGAGTGAGTAACAAATACATTGTTTGTAGAGTCATAGTGATTTTGACAAAGCCATTAGCTCAGTGGTTATCTTTTCTCATTTGTGTTTATCAGACTAAACTTTAGCCTCATTATGACCCTTGTCCTGTTCCAGTGGTCTGAGTGGGTCATCCTGTCTTATGATTTACTTGTTAGTTCTTGGGTGCCCCATGGCTTCTGGAGAACTATAAAGGAATCTGGGTTCAGGAGGTTAGTTGTGAGTTTTTCTCAATACATATCTTGTTGTCCTTTCTGCCTGAGTGTCTGCTGTGTCATAATTTAGACTTTGTGTTTTTGGACACAGTTCAGTGGAAAGACATGCTTTTGTGGAGCACATGCCACTTCTGATGTGGTTACAGTCTGCTCTGTTATTTGTATATTTTTTCTGTAAAATTTCCCATTTCTATTCCAGTGTATGGGTCATACGTAGAACTATTTCCAAGTATTCTTCTTTATGTTCATTTTATTATGAAATGACTTTTATGCAGTTCCATCTCTGAGGGGCCTGACTTTTCCAGTCGAGTTTTTTTTAAATCAGATGCATGCACTAGGATATGTCCTGGAGAGAAGTTGATAGACTTTCAGATGTAGATCTGCATATAGAAGGAGATTCTATATATGGGGCCTGTAAAATCCACATGGAAATCATTTTCGCCTAAGCGTATTCTATAAGATTTAGGCGCAGTATATAGAATACGCTTAGTTGATATCGCAGCGCCTAAAACTCCGTGCATCCGTTTACATCAGCGAAAACGTGGCATAAATCCCTGCACGTGGATTTATGCGGACTGGGCCATATTCTATAACAACATGTGTAAATTTGGGAATGCCCACAAAATCACATTTTCCTGCCCATAACCATGCCCCTTTTTGCCTGTGCACAGTGAGTTACAGTATACGCTTAGCAAGTTGTGTGGGTAAATTCTAATTATTTCCAATTAGTGCTCATTTAAGTACTATTAACAATGCTGATTGGCTTGCTAAGCCAATTAAGTTAAGAGCGTTATTGAATATGCTTAGATTTAGGCACGGAACGCTAGGTACGATATATAGAATTTGGCAGATATTGCTTGCCAGTTTGTATGCTGTTTTTTTTTCTTTGTGATAATTTATATATTCAAAAGAATTCAGTTTGACTTACTTTTTCCCTTTTAGCCACACTGACGGGAGAACCAGCTAGAACAGAGGAGTAAGCAATCCTCCCCTATCTTCCTAAAAGGAGATACGAGGGCCAACCAACTCCCATCAGAGAGGAAATCCCTCTTTTAGGGAGGAAAGGGGGCAGGAGTAGAACATAACTAAAATATTTTTGACACATGAGAAATTTTTATTTCCGATTTTGTATTTTTTTTTCTATAAAAACACTGTTTGGTCTCGATGCTTGTTAATACAGTTGTTTCTAGCAGTATGTTTGAGAGATTGAGATTATATCCAGAATATCCTTGTTTATTAATATTCTGGATATAATCTCAGTTTCTCAAATGTACTGCTAGAGCTCTTTGTGGAGCTTATAGTGTGTAATTCATATTAAGGAATAGGTGTATGGGGAGTGATTTTATATATATATATATATATTTTTTTTTATTTTTGTTACATTTGTACCCCGCGCTTTCCCACTCATGGCGGGCTTAATGCGGCTTACATATTGTATACAGGTACTTATTTGTACCTGGGGCAATGGAGGGTTAAGTGACTTGCCCAGAGTCACAAGGAGCTGCCTGTGCCTGAAGTGGGAATCGAACTCAGTTCCCCATATATATATATATATATATATCTATCTATCTATCTATCTATCTATCTATCTATCTATATACATACACGCATGCTCTGTTTAACTGCATGCCGTACTTCGGTCCCATTTTTGGCACCACACCACTTGTAAGTGCAAGATTCGCTTATATGCATGGTTTAAGACCGCTCCTCTGCAGGAAACACTCCGCATAAGCGCATGCACGGAATATGGAAGCCGATTGGCACGTGACAAAGGAGTGATAAATTTGAAATCTCATTGATTAACTGCCACAGGCAGAATAAGCGAAAGGAAGTTGTTAGTGTCGTCGTCATCACGTAACTATAAGACAGTAATACTGGCTGAACGAATAGAAGTTCTTAAAAAAATTAGAAAACAAACAAAGTCAAGCATTTATTGCTAAAGAATATGGTGTCAATCCCAGTCAAATTTCACGTATCTTGAAGCAGAAAGATCAGCTTCTGGAAGACTGGCAAAACAATACAAATCCGCACAGGAAACGTAAACGGGCGGGAAAAGCTGAGGATGTAGAAGATGCTCTTCGGTGGTTTTTTCAAGTCAGGAGCAGACAGTTTCCTATCAGTGGCCCACTGTTTATGGAGAAAGCTAATCAGCTATCTGAAAGTCTTGGAATAACTGAATTCAAAACCACTGTTGGATGGTTGGAAAGATAGAAGGAGCGGAACAACATAAAATTCAAGAAACAGCATGGTGAAAAACAAGACGCTGATGACTTTGGTGCTGAAAATTGGGTTGTTTCAGTTCTTCCTACCATCTTGGAACGCGTTTGCACCTCGTGACATTTTCAGTGCTGATGAAACCGGTCTCTACTGGTGAGCGATTCCTGATGGAACAGTTGCATTCAAACAAGCCAAAACTACAGGAAGTAAAATGTTGAAGGACTGACTGATGATCCTCCTTTGCTGCAATATGGATGGGAGTGAGAAGTTGGAACCACTCATCATTGGAAAGAGCAAACAGCCCCGTTGCTTCAAGAATGTTAAGCGACTTCCTGTGTCATACGAGGCTAATGCAAATTCATGGATGACTGGGGAAATTTGGAAGCAGTGGTTAGACACTAGAATGCGGGCACAAAAGCGTCAGCTTTTGTTGATTTGTGATAATTGTGCTACACACAGTGATGATGTCAGGCTGTCTAACGTCAAGGTGGTCTTCCTGCCACCAAACACTACCTCTCTGATCCAACCTATGGATCAGGGCTTAATAGCCAATTTCAAACAACATTATCGGGTTCTTGAGCTACGTCGTCTGATGAGCGTTATGGATGACCAGACTGGCAAGGATAAACGTGCTGTTGAACTGGCTCGTAATCTATCACTGTTGGATTCCCTACATATGCAGAAAGAAGCCTGGAATCATGTTACACAGGCAACCATTATGAACTGCTACAAGCAGGCAAGCTTTGTTAAGGATGTGGAGAAGGACAAAACAGATGCAGCTGTTGCAAACACGTCAGATGAACAGGCTATTGACATCCCAACCGGTGTTACTGAAGAGGAGTTTCATCACTACGTAGCTGTTGATTACGATCTACAAACAGCTGCTGACAGCACTGATGTTGAGATATGCGCCTACACACAGGCAATGGCTGATGATGACAGATGATGAAATGAGCAGCGAGGCACATGCTGACAAAATTCAACAACCTCCTGTCACTTTTGCAAGAGCGCTGGAGAGTCTCAACACCGTGCGGGCCTATCTGGAGGCCACTAGATGTCAGTGCTATGACAGTTTTTACTGTCTGGCTGACGTAGTCTATGGAGCTCACAGACACAAGAGAGTGTACAGAGGACTATGACTGATTAAGTAAGCCTAACGTCAGTTAACGGAGACTGTATAATGTAAATTAATGGAAACTGTATACTGAACGTATAATAAACAGTACTGTACATATGTTTATCAGATGTCAAGCTTCTTTGGTCACAACGGTTAAGTGCACGCTCCGGTTGCATGTATTTCTTTGGTCCCAGACCCTTGCACTTAAGCGGATTACACTGTGTGTGTGTATGTGTATGTATATATATATATATATATATATATATGTGTGTGTGTGTGTGTATATATATATATATAGTAACTAGGTACCTCTCTGGTGTAGCCAAGGATAGAACAATTTCCTCCAGCCACAGGCTCCCGGTCCAATGAAGAAACAGATGTCTACCAGTAACTTCAATCTTAAGGACTTTTATTCCATGCAGGTTTCTAGTACACAGTTCCAACAGCAGCATAGCACATACCAGGATTCAATACAGGCTTACAGGCTCCAGTCTGGGCTCTTTATCCAGTGCACAATAAACAGTAATTCAATTCCCAAGACAAACAGTTCTTTCAGTTCATCATCACAGTTCAGTCACCAAGCAGCATTTTCTACCTTCTATCCTCTTTACCTTCAGGAGAGTTCAATATTTGGGGACTCTTCTACCCAAGGGTTTTCCCCTGCATCAGCTTCACAGTGAATTCAATACTTTTGGGACTTCCTCTCACCCAAGGAATCTCAGCCTGCTTCAGTACTTTAGGGACCTCCCTGCCCAAGGATTCTCAGCCTGTAAATACTTCTCTCCTTCTGCTTCTCTCTCCTGAACTGAACTTCACTCCTGGGACTCCTTCCCACCTGCCTAATCAATCCCTGGCTTCAGCTACCACCACCAATCATTCTCCTTCCATTAGCTTCCTCACACCCAAACCAGCTGAGTTAAGCATTAGACTAATGAGACCAATGATGAGCTCCTGCACACAGGGTTTCCCAACTCTCTTTCTGCCTAGTGGCAGCCACTCTTCACAACCTGCCAGCCTACACTCATGTCTTCCCTGATTGCAGCTAGGAGTCCAGTCCGGGTTCTTCATCTCCCCCTCTGGCTCCTTGCCTGCAATGCCTTCTGGGACTTGTATTTCAGACTGAAACTGCCTTAACCCAACTATCCTGGAGGTGGGTTTATCACAACATTATATATATATATGTACACACATACACACACACACACACTGCAGAATGAGTGAGTGTGTTTTGATAAAAGTGAATATCTGGTAGTTTGTTTTGAGTGCATAAGCGGGAGATAAGTTCACAAACAGGGAATGAATGTCTGGGGCTACTGAGGGAACATCATCTTATCAGGACCATCTTAAATATAGGTAGGGGCTGTACAAGTTTGCAAGCCAGTATGGCTGTTACGGAGCAGTACAACTCCCATGAACACCTGTGAAGGGGGCAGTGAAAGACGACCAGAAGGGTGGAGGCAGTTGAGTTTCAGGTGAACCAATTAGTAGTAAAATTCCATATGTAAAAGGCAGGTGACTTTTTAGTAGCAGCAGATTTGAGTTTGTAGCTGAAATGTGTGAGACCTCTCTGCTAATCCAACTCAAATGACACACATTATTTCATTTAGGTTTTCCCATGAAAGGAAAATAAAATAAAAGTAACAAAATCACATACACAGTGGGTATTGCAGGGAACTTTTTGGAGATATTTGATGCTGTGCAAGAGAAAACATATTTGACTTGTAGATGTCCAGGTAGCAATTTTTATCTTTTATGTGAGTGAGTAAATAACCCCTTGTGGGCTGGTCATTTAGTAGAAGATGTTAACAGTGTCTGGGTTGGCTTTTTTTCTCCTGTGTGCCCCATATATTTTTTTGAACCACGTTAAATATTTTTTGAGCTTTCAGCTTATCTCCTGAATTCCCCTTTGGCTTCTGAGGCAAAAGCAAGGATGGATTGATCTCTTGGCCATTGCAAGATTCTTGCAGATTTTGTGCAATGTAGAATTTGTGCAGAATTCTCTTGTGCAAAATTCTGCATTTGAATGAGAATTCTGCATGGGGACCAAAAGTCAGCAGTTCTGGCCACATTGGTTAGAAGGAGTAAACTTGGTCTTCGGCTTGCACAGCCAATGGAGGCAGCGTGGTAGTAGCAGCAGCATTGCGTTAACTGAAAGAAGCACAACATTATGTGATGCCCTGTTATTTAGAATAAAAGTGTTTACCTTTATTGGGGAAAGTGCCCTTGGAGTTAGTCGAAACAGGTGGGAACCTGTGAAGCAGTAATGGAGGCTGGCTGTAGCTGTGGCAGTAGTTAGTGAGGTAGCTGGAGACAGGGGCCTATAGCAGAAAGAGAAAAGGAGGCAGGACCAGTGGAAGGTATTCATTGCAGCTCCTGCTACTGTGCTTTGATAGGATCAGAGGTAGCAATGGGCTTGCTGACAGGAGTGGTAGGAGGCATGCGATTCAGCTCCCAGTGCAGTTCATAGGTGAGTCCACAAGCACAGTACAGCCATTTGCTACTATCACAGGAGCAGTATAGAGGAGAGAGGCAGATGTACAACCACAAACCTGGAAGTATTTGGCTTATGATGCCACTGACTCCCTTTATATTAGGCATGCATGAATGAAGGAGGTTGCCAAGGTGTCTGCTGTGTCACATGAGGTACAGAGCATTTACTTCATGTAAGCCGCCTAGTTGAGGTGCCTAGGCAAATGCCTAGACACAGCATGGAAGGTGGGGAAAAGGGGCATATAAATTATTTATTTGGTGGGACCTGCACTGGCCATAGTCAACCTTAAGGCTGGAGGGCTGATCAAGCCAGGCATCAGACTTCTCGTCCATACAAGAATCCAGACCACACCATGAAGTAACTTAAAAAACTGGAACTTTACTGTACTATCAATTAATAAAGCACAGGCACATTGAATGTTATTTGGAATGCCAACTTATGTACAATTGATATCCATTCCTTCTTCTCACACTTCTTAAAATCAATGTTACACAGGGTGGTCTGATCGTATTCAACCAGATGATGATTACAGTTCAGTGAGATGTTACACTTAAGACATAATACCGTAGCTGCTTAGCCTGTTTCTTCCTTTAGTTATTCCTTCCGCTCTGCCATAAATGTAGTATCCCATAGAAGTGGTATATGGGGCTGTCTGGATGGTATGGCTAAGTGCCCTGAGACTCCTCATTGCTCTTTCCTTTAAGAGACTAAAGGGGGTGAAAAGGGTCCCCACACCTTCTCACTGTAGCAAGCTAGCAACTTCTTCAGATCTGTCACTTGTCCCAGTTCCTTGCAACTGTCATGGGTGTCTAACCGGTTGGGTATAGACTAGCTGAATCATTTACTTTCAGAAGCCAGCTGTAGGCATTGGCAGAAATGGGGCTCTCCCTTGTTAGGTATGGTCTGTGGTGGGAGAGGTTCCAAAGTCAGAGTTGAAATCATCTTCTGGGAAGTATACTACTGCTACTAGCACCACCCCTTCAGAAGGTCCCTGCTTCCAGGTTCTCTTCCAGAAACTGCCCTAATCCTCTGACATGATCTGGTTTCTAGAAGTTGTGAGCATCACATGCACTAGAACAGGAAGCACACAGGAAAACAGCAGGTCAAAAATGCAGCCCAAAGATCCTAGGTCTGCAGAGGGTTAAAAAAAATAACAAAAAACCCCCCCCAAATTAACCCCCAAACCACCAACAACTTACTCTTTTTGGCTGACAGAAAAGAAAACTGCCAGCTACCAGTTAGACTCAGGCTCTGATGTACTATTAGGAACAGCAAGGGGAAAAATACATACACCTGTACACTGTATATTTTCCCTTTCTGGTACGCTTCATTTTCATGCTTAAATCTATTGTCTAAAATGACCCTCAGTGACTTGGGGACATACCTTCCTTTCAAAACTTCTTGTTGAATATATAATTTGTAGCAGAAAAAAGTGCTTCCTGCAGTATGGCCTGGTGGCACCATGATCATGCTCTGTAAGAGCTTTTCTTTATCTTAGACCTCCAGTACCTATGACTGAGGCACCTATGTGAGGGTTTTTTTTTGGGGGGGGGGGGGGGGGGGGGGCGGGGAAATAATACTGTTAAGCTACAGTAAGCATTTATAGAGGATATGGTACTTTGTTATATCTTTGTGTTGTAGGTGCTTTCTGTTGACATTAGAAAAAAAAGTGCCAAAAGTGCCTCTATTAAGAAGTCTCATTTTGAGTTAAGAAGATATTAATCAGATGATGAGTGTTTGTTTCCTGGTGGATAGCATGACAGATTTAATTTATAATGAAAACCTTCAATTCCAGTATAACTAGTGTTTAGCATCTGGAACATTTTTTGTGGTGTTAATGAATCTTTATTTTATTAGTCCAATTAATCATGATACTTATCAGTTTCCAAAAGATACAGAATTATTGCATGCAAACAAACCATTTAAAACAACTTAGCACAAGTAGAGTTGTGTCAACATTAATTTATCTAAAAATGTAGACAGTTTTAAGTATTTATCTCTATATATTGGCTATCCTAAAGGTTGATTTGAACTGCTGAAAATTTGGAAATTATTCTTTTGATGCTAGATGGTGCTGTGTGCCTTCTGTCTCTGAGTAATGCACAGATGTTGACAACAAGTATTCACTGGAATCATAGCCTCAGAGACACCTCAGATATTTGCAGGTGTGCAGGCCTGAAAGCAGTTCAGCAACAGCAATAGTGGTGATGGTGATACTTAACACTGGTATTTTTTTCTTCCTTTTTTGCAAAACCTTTGTCTTAGCATTTTAAAGATTGGGAAATACATATTTATGTATTTTGTTTATTTATATTCCGCTGTTCTCAAGGTGGAGTATAATAAATCATAATGCTGATTATATTCTTCTCACATCTGTGTCAAATAGTAATAGTAAGGTTCCTTTCAGTTTCAAAAACCTCTTTAGAGACAGGCATATTGGTCACTGACCAACCTACCAGACACTGCTTATTTGTTAGCTTAAGATATGTCTAGTAAAATTTAATTCTCTCTTGGCCCTTGAGAAGTTGTGGGCTAGGGATATGTTCCATGATGCTCTGTCCCCCCCCCCCCCCCCAAATCTTATCAGGTTTAATCATTCAAGCAGATGAAATGATTTGAAATTTGTTCCTAAAATACTTCAGTACTGGTGATAGGAGTCAGATAGGAGCTCCCTGTTTTAGGATGTTCATAGTAGGTTTGTAAACACTCATTGCTCTGGAGAGAACTTGTCTAGAGATAAAGTTGAAGACATCATAGACATCATAAAAGATTACTGTTCCACTTTTCAAACTCTCTCAGCAGCTACAGTAGATCAGGCCCCTTTTTCTCAATGAAAAGTTATTGCTAGTACTTCAGACAGACATACTAATAAAATTTGCAACAGCCACCACAAAGATGGTGGCAGCATGAGATGAGAGAGTTGAAAACTCAATCTTCCTCTCAGTCCTGCTTCACTTTATTTATGACATTTTTATCCCACATTAGCCCAAGCAGAGCTCAGGTTCAATGTGGCTTACATTACAAACATCAGTAGAATGGTATACATTTTGAAAAGTATCAGTTCTTATAATACATCATATAATACTAGGTTGAAATTTAAAATGAGCTATTTCTACATAAGTAACAATAATCCTGAAATACACAATTCTGTAATGAGAATTGATAGAACAATAAAATTAGCAGCTAAGTTGACTATTTCAGTATAGAATTGATGAATAAGGAGACTCAAGTAGAATGATAGTGAGTAAAACTATACTAAGTAATATTAGATAATCTTTAATTATAGAGTGATAAGTAAGGGTTTGATTAGAGAGGAAGTAATTAAGGGGCCCTTTTACCAAGCTGCAGGAAAAAGGGCCCTGCGCTGGGGGCTGTTTTTCCCGCACACCAGGGCCCTTGTTACTGTAGTGGGTGAAAAAGCCCCCAGCACACACAGCCATGTGGTAAGAGAACTCTTATCATATGGCCATACGACGGGGAGCTCTTCCAACCACCCATTGATGTAGCGATAAGGGCACCCGGGCTAACCCTGCAATAACTGGACAGAGCGTGGCGATGCCCGATTACCGCTGGGTTACCGCCATGTAAGCCATTTCCAGGGGTTTTCTTTTTCCCCTGTTGATCACCCACCCCTCACCTATCCACACCCATCCTGTTAGAATATCAATGATATGCTTTGATGTCCCCATGCATACCTCCAACCCACCCCCATCCTCCCACCCTGTCAGACTGTCATAGTAATGCTTGAATGTTTTCACTTATATACACTGTCAGCTAGCACATTTGCTTATTTCCGATCTGACGAAGAAGGGCAACCTTCGAAAGCTAATCAAGAAATGTATTAAGTTATGTCCAATAAAAAAGGTATCATCTTATTTTCTTTTCCATGTTTTATTTTGTTTGATTTCTATTGATAACCTTAAGAGTGGACTAACACGGCTACCACACTCCTCTACTTTTTCCCCTGGAAATGGCATGCGCTGAGGGCAGGACTACCGCCGGTGGCCACGTTGGGCTGGTGGCAGTCCCGAAAGTGTGAGTGGTAAAAGGGGCCCCTAAGAGAGAGAGAATATGTTATAGAAGGATCAAACATTGTACAGTTCAAAATTAGTTCTTTGCTTTATTGAAAGTTGAACTGAAAAATTAGTTTTTAGTAAGCTTCGATACATCTTTTAATCATTTGTGTATCTAATTTGTTTAGGAAGAGAGTTCCAAATTTTGGTGCCTTGATATGAGAAGTTAGCAGAACCACTCACACCAAATCGATGATTCTCTTTTGCCTGTAGAGGAGAAACTTCACTGCAAAGAGGTTTAGTCTTCGAGCACATTGTCTAGCAGAAAGAATTAGAGATTGTCCCAGGACAATGTCTTTTACTCCAGAGAATTCATAACTTCTAAAGAAGTCAGAGAAGCCCAGTTCAGATCTTACTTCTGCTCTATTGTGACCTTGTGTAAATCACTAGCCTTTCATTGCCTCAGTTACAAACTAAAGGGCCCTTTTACTAAGCTGTATTAAGTGTTAACATGTGCTTAATGCAGCAAGAATAGACTAATGCGGGATGCACTAAAACATTCTGCATTAGTTTCATTATGTGCATGCGCTATGCATGCGGTAATGATTTTTTTTTTCTAGTTTATTTGAGGGCGCATGTCTGGAGTGGAGTGTGGGCCTTCTTATGCTAACCAGTTAGCGCATCTACATTACCACACAGTTAACACGGAAGCTGATACTGCCTCATAAATTGGTGATGGTAAGAACTCCTGTGGCAGTTTTTTAAATGGTCGCACACTAACATTAAACGTTGATGTACAAGCATATATTGAAAAAATTAAAATAGCCCATTTCATGGCCATGATAAAAATAGCCGTAGAGAACAGGAAAGACCCATCTAAGAGTGTGGTAAGGCCTTTTCTTACTGCAGCTTTTTAAATGGACTCATTAGATTGTAAGTTCTTTTGGGGACAATATCTAGTATACCTGAATGTAACTCACCTTGAGCTACAATATAATAAGGTGTGAGCAAATCAAAATTGAAAAAAAAAAATCCAAAATCTGAGAGATTTCAATAGGTTTCTAGTTTGAGAGAAGTTCAACTTGAATTCATTAGCAGCTATCTTTCTCTTCTTGAATATGAAAGACTAGTTGTGTGCTTTGGATCTTAGAGATGCTTACACCCGCATCATGATCCTTTCTCTTCACTCCACAAGTTCTCTGCTAATACCAAGTTTTACCGTTGGGTCTTTCAGCAGTACCGAGAATGTTTTTCTTATTTAATTTGGACCACAGGCTAACCAAGGATTTATCTCTTGAGGTCGGCCAATCGCTTCTTTTCACAGTACAGCTTCTAGAAGCTCTGGCATTTGTCATAAGTCAACATTTCAACAGATTCAGCATATTCTGCTTATTAGATCATTCATAGATACTTGGCTAGTAAAGGTATTCCTCCCACTGCAGAGGGCATAGGATTGTAGATGTGCGGGCTATACATTTTTTAAATAAATAAATAGTGCTTGACTCTTAGGCCATGCTCAAATAACACTATACGCTTGTCCACAGTTGTGAAATATATGTGAGATAAACACAAAGGAATCCTGTATAGAAGGCATGGAACTAAACAAGCTTAGCGGTGATTAGATGGCAACATCAGTAATTTTTTTTTTGTTACATTTGTACCCCGCGCTTTCCCACTCATGGCAGGCTCAATGCGGCTTACATGGGGCAATGGAGGGTTAAGTGACTTGCCCAGAGTCACAAGGCGCTGCCTGTGCCGGGAATCGAATTCAGTTCCCCAGGACCAAAGTCCACCACCCTAACCACTAGGCCACTTAATTGGGAAGCAAAGCCAGTGCTGGGTAGACTTCTACAGTCTGTGCTCTGTTTGTGGCTGGACAGATTCAGCTTCAGTAGCTGGCGAACAAGGCCAGTGTCATGCAGACTTCTTTTTTTTTTCTCCTTTTACATTTCTATTTATTAAAGTTTACAATAATATATCTCAGCGATCTGAGATAAACAATAAATAAATTACAAAGCAAGGAAAAGAAAAAACGTTATTACAGTAAAATAAATTTAATCATTGCCCACAAAAGAAAGCAAATAGATTCAAGAATAAACCTCAAGAAAAAGAAAACATCAATTGGTATATTGTTTACCCGAGACACCCTCCCCAACCTGCCCCTGTAACGTGCATAAAGGACTATACAATGACATTTACTTCCTCTTTAGCCACAAGAAAGTCTATCTGCTTTGGATCAAAAAATTGAAATTGTTTACTCTGGAAAATTATAAAGCATAAACAAGGAAATTTAAGCACAAAACTAACCCCCAAAGCCTGTACACAAGGCCAGGAAGGCCTTGTGTCTCATCTGTTTCTCTTGAAAGATCAGGAAAAACTCATACTTTTGATCCCAAAAACAGTGTTTCTAAATGTCTAAAAAAAAAAAAGTTAAAAAACTGCATTGCGGTTCAGTTCCAGAACAAAAGAAACCACCAAAGTAGAGTGATACCTTGGTTTTCATCGATAATCCGTCTGAAAACAATCGGCGAAAACCAAGGCAATAAGAAAATGAATATAAAAGACTAATGTAAAGAATAAAGGAACATTTATTTAACATGGCATTTACTTCCGAAAGAGGCCAGTTTCATCACAGTTGAAGATTTGTTGGGGGATGAATCCTTCAGCCTCTTGGCGTATTATTGTTTGGAAGGGGAATCCCCCACCATAAGGACCTTAGGTATCAAGGCACTATCTGGGATCACTTGCCTTCTTGGTCTTTTGGCACTAGGACTAGCTTCAATCAGTGGACCCATGTCGCACAAGAAAGCTGTCCAAAGAGGTCTGTTTCTGCCGCCTCTTTAAGATTTGCCTAAAATGGGGCAAGACATTATCATTAAACAAGTTGCAGACACGGCCTGCAACAGCATTGTCTGGGTGATTTTTCTCCACAAACCCCTGTTCTTTACTCCACATGGAGAAGATGGCCTTAATCTCTGAGGAAGGCACATTCTCCCGTCTCTTCCTCTTCATCTGAAGCAACTTTGTCATCTGCCATCTGTTGCACTTCTAGGTGAAGGTCTTGCAGCTCCTCAGTGGTGAGTTCTTCACTGTGGTCATCCACCAACTCTTCCACATCCTCACCACTCACCTCCAAACCAGTGGACTTCCCCAAACAAGCAATTGACTGCTCCACATGTGTAGGCTCATCAGGTGAAGGCTGAAACCCTTCTAAATCTCTCTCATGCACACATCCTGGCCATAATTTCTTCCAGCCAGAGTTCATTGTCCTAGATGTCACTCCCTGCCAAGCCTTATGTATGAGGCTAATGCAGTTGAGAATGTTGAAATGGTTTTTCCAGAACTCTCTTAAGGACAATTCTGTATCTGATGTCACCTCAAAGCACCTTTGAAACATTGCTTTTGTGTACAGTTTCTTGAAATTTGAAGTGGCATTCTGGTCCATGGGTTGGATGAGTGGTGTGGTACTGTGATAAAACTGAACTCCTCCAACAATGCGTCTTCTAAGCCTGGAGGCACTTAAGGGGCAACTGATTATCCTGGAGGTATTTTTTCACACTCGGGCCAAACACTTCATTCATCCACTCAATGAAAATTGGCCTTGTGACCCATGCTTTCTTGTTTGCCCTCCACATCATACACAATTTACTTTTGATAACATTGTTTCTGCTAAACAATCTAGGAGTTTCTGAATGGTACACCAGTAAGGGCTTCACTTTACAGTCACCACTAGCATTACCACACAACAAAAGAGTTAGCCTATCTTTCATAGACTTATGTCCTGGCAGTGCCTTTTCCTCCTATGTAATGAATGTCCTCTTTGGCATTTTCTTCCAAAAGAGGCCAGTTTCATCACAGTTAAAGACTTGTTGGGGGATGAATCCTTCAGCCTCTATGTAATCTTTGAATTCGGCCACAAATTTTTCGGCCCCAGACTTGTCCGAACTTGAATCTTCGCCGTGCCTAGTGACACTGTGAGGCTTATTTTCAAAGCACTTAGCCTCCCAAAGTTCCATAGAAACCTATGGAACTTAGCCTCCCAAAGTGCTTTGAAAATATGCCTCTGTGTATGCCAGTGCGCCTTTTGAATTTTTCGAACCAGCCTCTGCTGGCCTTAAAATCACTAAGTAAACTAGCACTTGTCCCAGGCAATTTCTTAATGAGATCGGCATACAACAGTCTGGTCTTTTCACATATGATGGCCTCAGAAATAGAATCGCCATCTAATTGTATTTGATTGATCCAAATTAATAACTGTTCCACATCTTCAATTGTTTTCGATCTCTGTTTCGTTAGCACATTCATGCCTTTTGCTACATTAGCCTCCTTTATTGCTACCTTTTTTGCCACAATGGAACTTATCGTGGATGGCAACTTCCCGTACATGCGGCTGATTTCAGCAATCTTAATACCGCTGTTGTATTTTTCAATGATTTCCTTCTTCAACTCGATCGTGTTCCTGGCCTCCTTCGAAGGGCTGCTGGCTGTGGAAACATTTTTTGGACCCATGATGGAGCTAGGGGTGATGATCACACAACGAGAAATAATGCCACAGGAGAACACAAAATTAGCAGGGTGGGCATGCTGACGAAATCCGAGGCAACCGACGAAAACTGAGACAAATTTTTCGAAGAAAAAAACCCGACTAAAAAGAACCGAAGTCAACGAAAACCGAGTAATAACTTCTAGAGAGGACTAAAGAAAGGATGTCAAATTCATATTATCCTCTACTTGACCCAAAGGGGTCTCATTAGCAGATCTTCCCAAACCCAGAACATACTGGGCTCGAGTAATAGGGGTAATGAGTCATTCAGCATCCCAAGGACCTCCACAAGATATTTCTTAACCATATTTTCTGTTGCAATCAAAGGAGACCTAGAAAAGTTGAGCAGTCTCAAGTTATGTCTCAGAATTTGATTCTCCAAGTACTCCATATGATGGTGTAAAAAATTCTTGTCTTTAACTAAGGCTGACCCCAACACTTTGGCTTAGAGGACTGCTGGGCAGAAGCTTGTTCCTGGAGCAAAACAACCTCAGACAACATCTTTACATCTTCTGTATTTTTCAGTGTCACTGATTGCTAAGAGAAATGCATATCAAATGCAAGGTCCCGTGGAGGGGCATAATCGAATGGGGCGCCCAAGTTTTCCTGGCGCCGTCCTTGCAGGACGGCGCCGCGAAGGAGCGGGGAAACCCTTATTATTGAAACAAGATGGGCGTCCATCTTTTCTTTCGATAATATGGTCGGGGACACCCAAATCAGCAAATTTAGGTTGACCTTAGAAATGGTCATCCCCAGGACTTGGTTATTTCTGATTTTCGGCGATAATGGAAAGCGAGGACGCCCATCTCAGAAACGACCAAATCCAAGCCATTTGGTCATGGGAGGAGCCAGCATTCGTAGTGCACTGGTCCCACTAACTGAATGGAAAAAACCTTTCCCTTACCGATCCCTTAGTGATTCGGAAAGGAATGGACATGCAAATGAGCTGCTCGCTGTTAGCTCATTTGCACACGATTTCCTTCCCAAGGAGGGGAAACCAGTGCAGAGCAGCCAAGTGTTATGCGTGGCTGCTCTGTACATGCCAAAGACTGCTTCATTCATGCAGACAAGCTGCATGTATAATAGCCGTCTACAACCTTAGAAAAACACAAGTCCAGGTGAAAATGTCCAAGTGCTCGTCAGGGATGTCTTTTTTTTTTTTTTTTTTAAAGAGTATGGGTGAAGGACGTCCTTCACTATGCCTCCGTCCCTGCAATGGCAGTTGAGGACATCCTTCCTATGCCTCCGTCCCTGCGACGGCAGTTGAGAACGTCCTTTCCTGTGACGGCAGTTGAGGATGTCCAAAATGTGGATGTTTCTGTGAGAAGGATGTCCATGCCTTTGCTATGCCTCCGACACCCCCTTTATTTATTTGGATTTTGGATCACAAGTAGCAGCAGTGGGATTTGAACCAGCCACCTCTGGGTTGCAAGACCAGTGCTCTAACCACTAGGCCACTCCTCCACTCCACTCCCTTGAAATTTGACCATCCCTTTGGGGGGGGGGGCAGTTGAGGATGTCCAAAATGTTTGAAAGAAGTACGTCCACGCCTTCGTTATGCCTCCGCTGACACATACATACCTCCCCCCCCAGGGACCTGCATACTGCCCACCTCACAGGGACGGCCAAATTTCTCACAGGAACATCCATATTTTGGCCGTCCTCAACTGCTGTCGCAGGGACGGAGGCACAGGAAGGACGTCCTCAACTGCCATTGCAGGAAAGGCCTAGCGAAGGTCGTCCTTCACCCATACTCTTAAAAAAAAAAAAAAAGACAAAAGTTTTTAAAGTTGTTTATTTCAGGGTGGGAGGTGGTTAGTGACCACTGGGGGAGTCAGGGGAGGTCATCCCCATTTCCCTCTGGTGGTCATCTGGTCATTTAGGGCACATTTTTGTGGCTTGGTCTTAAAAAAAAAAAAAAAAGGACCAAGTAAAGTTGGCCAAGTGTTCGTCAGGGACGCCCTTTTTTTCCATTATAGCTTGAGGATGCCCATCTGTTACACATATCCCAGTCCCGCCTTCGCTACGCCTCTGACACGCCCCCGGGAACTTTGGTCGTCCCCTCGACGGGAAGCAGTTGGGGACGCCCAAAATTGGCTTTCAATTATGCCAATTTGGGTGATCCTGAGAGAAGGATGCCCATCTCCCGATTTGTGTCGAAAGATGGGCACTCTTCTCTTTCGAAAATAAACCTGATAGTGATTCCAAAGTCACAACGGCCGGCTTAGAAAAACCCCAAGATGGACAAGCAGGAATTGCTGGGTTCTTAACCTGAGAAATAGTATGGGTAGGTAAAATATGTGTAGCAGCCTTTTGGACTTCTTCCAGGTACTTGTGACCTGGATTAGTTAGGATACTGGGCTAGATGGAACCATGGGTCTGACCCAGTATGGCTATTTTTATGTTCTTATTAACATAACATAAAAAGCCAATGAACAAAAATAACACCACACAAGGGTGGATAGGGAATATAGATAAAAAGGAGAGAGATGAAGGGTGAGGGTAAGAGGTGAAGCAGTGGCGTAGCCACAGATGGGCCTAGGTGGGCCAGGGCCCACCCACTTAAGGCTCAGGCCCACCCAACAGTAGCACATGTTTAGCAGTAGCTGGTGGGGGATCCCAAGCTGTGCCAGCTGAAGACTTCCCCCTGATGGTAATGAAAATGCTACTTTCCACGATACTGGCACCTGTGAATACTCAGCAGCGCATGCCTGCTGTAGACTACCAAGGTGGAGAGAAGCATTTTCCCAACAGCTGAGATATTTTTTTGGTGGGGGGGGGGGGGGGGGGGGGGGAGAACATTTGGTGCCCACCCGCTTCTTGCCTAGGCCCACCCAAAATCTGTTGTCTGGCTACGCCCCTGAGGTGAAGGGAGTAAGTATCAGTGTGTGCGCAAGAATAAGCATAAATCTAAATTTAAGCTGCTAGATCAGAGATTCAAGAGATTAATGTTCTGGGAAGGACTGTTCAAAATGTCAGGCTTTAACCCCAGCCTTAATTTTGTGATAACAGGCATTCTATGTACAGGGTTCTGGGCAATGAGTTCCAAGAGTGGGGTTTGTATAGCAAAATAAGCTTGCTGAACAAAATGCAAATGAAGCTTTGTGTAAGAAGGACTATCATTACGTTAGCTTGAGAGGAGTTCAGAAGTTGTAATGGGTGATAGAGGTCAGATTAGGATACAGATAGTATGGTAAAGTCGAGAAGTAGGTTCAGTATTAAAATGTATAGGTAAATCAGTGTTGCTCCTTCAAAAGAGGGGTAACATGATCACTCTTCCATGTATTATGAAGTAATTTCACTTTAGTACTTTTGTATTATCTGAATATGTTTGAGGTTTTTATGGGTGATTTCAGTGCTGTGAACTTTATTTTGACTGTGTGTGTAAGATTTGTGCAGAAGGGCTTGAGGGTGTTGAAGTAAACCTTTACTACCCAACTGTCCTGTCAGTAGAATCTAGGAGCTGTATGAGATGTCCAGTGGCCCAAGTCCCAGCTGTGCCCATGTGTCAGAGGGAAGAGTACAGCAGGGGTGTTATATCTCCAATGTTTTGATATATATATATTTTGCTGTAATCAAAGCCTCAGCTCTTTTTATGAGAGCTTGTTACCTTGGACTATATTAAGTTTAATAAATTTTACAAAAGTTGTTATGAGATTTAGCATTGATAAGTAGATTGATAAGAGAACACACATTTCAGTTATGTACAGATGTTTACCATTGCTAAAGCCGGGAAAGTTTTTCCTTGCTGTATTGTCAGAAACAAGAAGCAGCTAACAGTATATCTGCCACTAGTTGATCTGTAGTAGCAATAGCTGTTCTTGGCAGTGATTCCCATCCTCTCATCCATAAAATTGGCATAAAATTTGATCTACCATAACCAGATCAGATGAGATATCTGGAAAGTAATCCCCCAAGAAAAGAAAACCCAAACTTTGTATCCCATAAAGGTAAACTGCATGAAATTGGTTTATATCTTTTTTTTTCCCCCAGGGAGAGATGGGTAGGGGATTCAGCAGTCCTTTTTTTTTCCTGTTTTATTTGTGAAAAGTTGCCTCAAAGATATTTCAGATGTTTTGCAACATTTTATCAAATAATCCAGTTGATTTTGGGATAAACAGCCACATGCATAATTTTCCTAGAACTAAAAAGCTTGTTTTTTCTGAGAAAAGTGTAGGAACATGCTACTTGATCAGGGAGGAGGCACCATAGTAATCTATTTAATCTATAGTAATCTTTTTAATTTTTTATATTATTAAAAAAACTTTGGTTTAAAATTTATGCTCTGAACTTGCAATGGTAAAATTACACACAAGTAGTATAAAGAAGAGATTTAACAAGACATACATTAGTGTTTTTCAGTGTATCACATACATTATTATGTATCTGCACTATGCCACAGATACAGATGGCATGGCATGTATATTGACTTTTCTTTTCTATTCATTTTAATACTATTTAAGTACAATGATAGAAATAGAATATTCTGTGGTATTAAATATTGAATCTTCATATAAATCTTCATGTTGGCACGTCATTCAGTGAACGTTAACTTAGATTTTAATACAAAAATATTGGCCTGCTTATAGCATTATATTAGTGCTAAGGGACTAGATTCTTGCTACCCATGGTCCTGCCTCTATGGCATCATACTGAGTTTAGTTCTTTAACTGATACAGATATGAAACTTGATGGCAACCTTGCTAACCACAGAAGGCCAAATTATTAAAGTGGGTTTTCTGCTCGATCTGAAGGTTTTGAAGTGTGAAAGCAATGCTGCAGCTCTTAAGCTTGTTCATACTGAGCCATAAGCCCTGCCTAAAACATTGGTTTTTGTGACTAGCAGGGTGTCTGTGTGTATCATTGTCTGGCATGCTTTATACAAAATGTTGTTTTCATAGTTGTTGTGGGGGAGGGAGGTTTTTAATCTTCTCTATATTCATAGCAGCTCAGTTTTACAATGAACATCTGTATTGCAATCATTTAATGCTGATCTCATAAAATCTGTGAAAGTCAGGACTTTACAACTGTACTAGAGTATATTGCTTCAGCCCCTGAAACCTCTCCTCTTTGGTCCCAGGTCCAAAATAAAATGCTCACTTTCCTTGCCATATCAGTTTAGAAATTCCTGGAGAGATGCAGATATTTGTAGCAACGTAATTTCAAAAAAACATATATTCGTCTAAAATGGAGGTATGCCTTAAATTCATTCTGACTTCAACTTTTAAGTGTCTCCTCAGTAAATTTAAATAACATAAGGGAATGAGGTGTGCAGGCAGATGTGCTTCACTGATGATGGGAGAAGGGGGCAGGACTTAGGAGAGAAGCTCATATATATTTTTTCATAACAAACATAGTTGTCGGAATGGGGAGGGGGCCACAGGGGCCCCACCAAAATTTTCCTGCAGCTGACTCTTCTCCTACCTGCAGAGTGATGGGAGCTCATTTTTTTGCCGCTGGTGCTTTGCCTGTCTTTGGCGGCAGGCACCACTTGTTGATTAGTCAGAAACAACTTCTTCCTGTTGCTTTGCAGGCCATTTAAAAATGCAGGGCAAGTAGGAGGAGGCTCATTTTGGGCATAGGGCTGAGAGACAAGGTTATTTATGGGAATGGGAAAAGAGGGACTGTGAGTTGACAAGGGAGCAGGTGGGAGATGGTAGGTAAGGCTTGGAGATGAATCATATGGGGGCAGGTGGGAGAAAGGTATGATTTAAGGATTGAGAGAAAGTGGCTGGGGCTGACAGGGCTGGTGTTTTAAGATTCCAAGGCCCAGGGTAGAAATTTGTGAGGGGGCTCCAAAGCCTTGACACCAGTCTGTATCTCCTGTGTCTTCAAACAGGCTTGGGACCCACGGTAAAACTAGAGGACATGGATTGTGGTTGCAGGGTGGTAGACTTAGGAGTAATGTCAGGAAATTATTTTTCACAGAGAGAGTGGTCGAAGCCTGGAATGCTTTCCTGAGGGAGGTGGTAGAGTCAAAAACGATGACAGAATTCAAAATGGCGTGGGATGAGCACAGAGGATCTTTAATTAGAAAATGGATGCTATAAAGAAAACCTAAACTTAAATGGCTGTATGTGTGTGGATGTGTTGAGTGATGCTTAAATGTGAACTCCAGCTGTGATGAACTAGGGCTGGTGCCAGGCAGATTTGTACAGTCTGTGTCCTGTATATGGCGATCCAGTTTAGGATGGGGTGGAAAGGGCTTCAACAGCAACTTCAGCAGCTGGAACCTGAGGGCAGTGCTGGGCAGACTTTTATGGTCTGTGTCCTTCAAATAACAAGACAGGCTGGAATGGGCTTTGAAAGGAACTCCAGTAGTGAGAATGTTAAGAACAGGGCTGGGCGAACTTCTATGGTCTGTGTCCCAGAAATGCCAAAGAAAGACCATGATCAATTATTTTACATCTCATTCATTGGTGATTTAATCATGAATTGATAATGAATGTGACAGTTGGGCAGACAGGATGGATGGTTCAGGTCTTTATCTGCTGTCACTTACTATGTTACAGTAGCATGGGGGGTTCAGGACAATTTTCCTGTTTCCCATGCTGGCAGACGTGGTGCCAGAAAGGGTATGATGTTGGGGGTAAATGTCAGAAAGGGTCTGATGCTTGGACTGGGAAAAGGGGTGAGGGGCATCCTGAGCACACACATCTGAACTTCAGTTACTTCTTTTTTAGCTGTCTGGAGTCTCAGGTTTTTCATTTCATTATTTTGTCCATGTATAAGTTTCTAATCTGTAGTTTTCTCCCTGTATCAGTTTCCATGCTTCTTTCGATCCATTTAAGCTTTTAGATGCTTCTTTTGTGAAATTAATTAGTGCACACTAACCATGGACATCTACTACTACTACTATAAATCATTTCTATAGCGCTACCAGTCGTACGCAGCGCTTCACAATTGAACATGAAAAAGAAAAGACAGTCTCTGCTCAAAAGAGCTTACAATCTAAATCAGGACAGACAGACAGGACCAATAAGGATAAGGGTAGGACAGACAGAAGGACACATATACATCGATGTTGGATTTCTCTTAGACCAACAAAGAAATCAAAGTTATATTTTAAGTTCTCCAGGTAAGATAACAAGGACTAGATCATATCCTGGCTGTGTGGTTAACAGGTGTTCAGTTCAATGGGATTCAAGTCTGATAAACAGTAACTATGGAAAAGAAGAAGGGAAACTCAGATGATGAACTGTTCTGGTAAAGGATTCTCACTCTTGTGTTCTTATCACTCTGACAAGGTGTGCAGCAGCAGAATTTACAAATCCGTAGGACCCTAACAGGGGTCACAATGTGAAAACTTCTGCTATGACTTCTGGAATTTGGCAGAAACCGCAGATACATTTTACATAGGTCAAAGTTCCTGTCCACCTGAGCTGTATATGAGTTGGTGACCTAGAGGTAAAAGCTCTGAAAGGTTGTGATCGTTATCTTGAGCTTGTTGAGGGGACTGACAGTCAGATATAATTACAAAAAGTATGTATTGTGCAGTAAGACTGAATGAGGATAAAGCATAGCACTTGCACAATTCATTGTTTGGAGGTGCCCAGTGATGATGTGCAGTTCATCTCCAATGTGTACATTATTCAACATAATTTTCGTATGAACCTTAATAGCAATAATTCTGAAATTCTTCTCTGTTAATATGATTGCCATAATATTCCTATGCACCTTATCTGTTATATATACTCTGATTCTCTTTTCCATCAGTGTGATTGTAGTTGTATTAGCCTGCAAATAGGTGGGAAAATGTGGGATATAAATGCAGCAAAATAAATAAATTCGACTAGCAGTGCCTTTAAAATAACCATCTTTATGCCAGAGTCCTTACACTAAATTAACACTCCAGTAAAAAACAGATAAGTGATATTGATCCCATTCTATTAAAAGGTGAGGACTCAGACATTTGAGATTTAATATACAATGGTATATATGTATATCCATTTGGGGGCTTTTGGCAGGGGTGGGGACTTAAAGTAGCACTTCAACCTTTTCATCTGATTTCAGATTAGAAGATATTTTTTTCACAAATGTGTATATGCTTTTTTATAAGTAACTTAAAATCATCTGTTTGCTGGCCTACTAGAAAGCAACAGAAGTGCATGACTACAGGATTTCTCAGGGTGTATACATGCTGGCATTAACCTCTGGAAGTTTTGTAAACCGCCACGATGATTCTTTGATTGGCGGTATATCAAATCATGCAAATACATAAATAGTAGGAGCAAAACCTTCCTTGCATGTACCAAATTTTGAATTGCAGAGCTATTTGATTTTTATTCTATAGCTTTACAGGGCTGTACTTCTGTAATTTGCATTTCATTCTAGTGCACTACTTGTAGTGCTTGAAATGCTCCTTTAAACAAATTGTCAAAACACAACAGTCTAAAGGGATTTAGAATAAGCATGCCTATTAATTGTTGGAAATTTCCGAGGCTCCCAGTTGCTCAAAATATAGATGCTGATTTCCAGAGCCTAGCAAAGAGTGGTTTGGTGCTCTTTGGCCTCAGTGAAAAGTAGGTAAAGCATCTGTGACTAGCAGTGTCCCTCGTTTGAAGGAAAAGCAAGGACCAGGGTGGACTCAATATCAACAGGCCAGTAAGGGGGGGGGGGGGGGGGGGGGGGAGGTATGCTGAGCACTCCTGAACCTCACAGTTGCTTCTTTATAACTTGTACATGCTTCTTTATAAGCAAGGGGTGGAGGAGCAGTAGCAGCTGCTGTGTGCAGTGTTCACATATTTCAAAAGCAATTGGCATGTACCTGCATTGCTGTCAGCCTCTTGGCTTTGCTCCCATTTAGAGCAGAAGATGGGGAAAATAGAGGACAGAGGAGATTTGAGTGGTTAAGTAAGAGAAGGTATATAGGGAGAAAGAGAAGTTATATGGCGGGGAGGGGAAGGAGATTCCATCTTCTCTGCCTGGTTCCTAAAAATGTCTGCTGGTATATAAAAATTTTAAGTATTTTGCCAGTTTTGTATGCATGAATATGTATCTGCCCTCTTGGGGTGTGGGTAACCCCTATGGGGTGCACAAAAATAACAAGAAATCATAAAATACCAGGATCCTGGTAGAATGGAGAAGACAAAACATCCTAAAGCCTTTGCTTCAATGGCACTCCTTTCTCCCCAAAGCACTCAAAAGCTATACTCCCTGCAAAAATAAAAAAAAAATATATACAACAAAGACAGAAGCAAAAGGGTAAAAGCAATAATACAAGTCCCAACTATTTTTGTCTCAAGTCCCTTGGATCTTGAGCAGAATTCTTGTCTAAGCTCTTCACTTAATAATCCTTTTCTGGGGCCTGATTGGATTCTTCTTTTTTTCGTTGTCTCAAGTGTTTCAGGTTGGGTACTCCAGACGATTGTGCAGGAAAATAGTTCTCTCAAACACTTTATGTACAGAAAAATAATAATAATAATAAAAATAAAAATAAAGCAAGTGAATACAAAATCTAGAAGCAAACCAGCTGGTATAAAGATTTTTTTCCTAAACTAATATAAAAAGTCTTAATAGAATTTAGAAACAGTACAGCATCAGCTTGTTCTCATACAATATATACATTAACCACCCAAACTTAAGCACATGATTGGGTGTGCAGTTATAGAATAGGTATTGTTACACGTGTAACTTAATTGTATTTGCTAACCGCTCTGAAAGGTCCCTCAAGGGTGGTATATCAAATCATATTAAACTTAAAACTTGTTATAGAGTAGGAACTGTTACACACATAAGATAATTAACTAATTGGCAAATAATTGGTGATAACTATCAGTAATTGCCAGTAACAAACTAATTTGCAGTTATGTGAATAGCAGATTTATGCCCCTATTCTGTAAACAGTGTGCCTAACTTCTCTCACACACTAATTCTTACTGTTACTCATGACTTATAGTCCGCAAATACCACCTACGGTTTCACTGCGGATCACAGTACTAAGAGACTGACCAAATAAGCCAGGAAGCTACACAAATTCATTATTGTAAAAAACACAGCACTCACAGACGAAATTCCACTAACTAATTAACTACAGTATGCTTTGGAAAAAATGAAAAGTTTTCAAAGATTTATGAAATATCTCATAACTAGCAATAAATGCCCGTTTCTGTAAGAAATGAAATGGGCGCTAACAAGGTTCCCTTCCCCTCCCCCTCCCTCTCCCGTCATCGGCATACAGGGACAGAAGAGGAAACCTGTGAGGTGTTGCGTTCACGTTGTCATCTGTCCCTCGCACTGTCTGACATTCAGTGTGTGTGGCTGGCTGCGTCGCCCCCGAAGCAGTTTTGTGCATTTGTGCTGCGCCGGTGTTGGGCGCCATCTTCGTTTCGTCGCATTGGTGAAAATCGGTGTGGGCGTAGCGTCCTGACATTCCTGTTCGGCGCCATTCGCATTGCAGAAAATCGCGACGTCATCACGTTCCTGTTCGGCACCATCTTGAAAATCGCTCTGGCCGCGACGTCATAACGTTGGACGCGAGGGCGTCACCACCATGGAGAGGCTTTACCACCATGAATCCACTAACCCTTCACAGAAGTGGCTGGAGCTTGGGGCCTCAATAGAACGTTGAGGTAGGGAATTATGTCTGGAAGGGGCGTGGCTGAGGGTGGGTGTATGAGTGAGTGGGGCTGACAGGGTACAGCAGTCCAGGGCTTCAGTGGTTCCCTGCCACACTGTGAACTTCAGAATTGGAGGTGAGAATTATTAATATAGATTATTAAGAACACGAATATCTAATGGTAATGAATTCCATACCGCTACTACTTGTTATTAGATAGAAGAATCAAAAAAATTTTTTTCAGTTTGCAAAAACTGATTAAAAGTTCTACCTGCCACTAGATTATTTAACAGAATAGTCAAATTACATAAATATGATGGTGCCATTTCATTTAAGATTTTTAAGTTTAAACTGTGTTTGAGCTGGAACTGGTAGCCAATGCAGTTCTTTAAACAACTTTCCGATTCAGACTTGCTTGCTGAATATATTAATCTGGCTGCTGTGTTCTGAACTAATTGAACCCATTTGATGTGTGATTTTGAACATCCATTATAAAACAGTAATCGAGCATTGACAAAATGAGTGACTGAACTATAATTCTGAATTTGTCAGGCTCAAAGAAGCTATGAACTGACCTGGGCTTCCTCAAAATATGAAAAGATTGACATCATAGGTTTAACATGTACATTGAAAGTGAGCATTCCACATATTTCTAGGCCCAATATCTCTGAACAAAATTCAAATTGAAAAGAATTGTATCCAATAACAAATTGTAGAGTATAATGAAGAGGATTCCAATTCTCAAGCCATAAGAAACTTCATTTTATCAGAATTCAGTTTTAAACGATGGAAAGTAATCCAGTTCTCGATCAATATTTGGTGCACAACTCTGCCATTATAGAATATACTAGCTTAGTACCCAACTTTTTAGGGCCCATTAATAGAATTGCCCCCTAAAGGTATACATATCTGAATCAGGTGCCTAACATGTTTCAGTGTTGAACCTGCCTCAGGGGACTTAATTTTAATACAGGTGATGCCAGGATGTACTGAGCTATTGTGCCATGTTTGTCTCACCCACTGGTGCCCCTAGCCCCACCTGCTTTGCCACCCTCAATATGAGGAAGCATGGTCTGGGAGCAATTTTTGCTCCCCTCCATATTTGTGCTCTGTGTGGCCACACCACTTGCACAAATATGTAATGGAAATTTTATACAAAGTGGCAAAACCTACAGGTAAAGGAGAAGAAGATTTAGGAATAAGAATAACAAGTAAGGCAATAATAATTTGGACGTCCTTGCGACAGTCTGCACTTGGAGATGTCCAAAATCGGGTTTCGATTATACTGATTTGGATGTCTCTGGGAAATGGACGTCCATCTTCCGATTTATGTCGTAAGATGGACGTCCATCTCTTTCAAAAATGAGCCTGAGAGTGTCTTTGAATAGAACTGTGCTGGCCAGCCTCATAATGGTGCTCTTGCACCCTGCACAATGGACAATAAATTAATTCTTAAGCAGCCCTGATCTTCACTGTTATTAACTTGTGTTGGCTCAATCCTGCTTGTTGAAGGAAAAACAAAACATTGTTGCTCATCTGTAACAGATGTTTTAACTAGACAGCAGGATTGATCGGGCACACAATGCATTCCACCTCTCCAAGAGTTGCTTCAGTTGATGAGCTATGGAACTAATTGAGATGCTGAGGAGACCATTGCTGTAAACGGAAATTCTGTGCATGCTCAGAACTTTATACTAAGTTCTGAGCTCTGGGAGAGATGTTCTGTTCCGGCAATGTGCAGTGATGTCATCTATTTGTGTGCCTGATCACTCTTGATGTCTGTGTAATACACCAGGTGAGCAACAAAGCTCAGTCATACATTCTGAAAAGAATTGTTTTTTTTTTAAACTACTTAATTTGAAATTTTGTGTGAACAAATTTGTAACGAAATTTGTGTTACAACAAAATTGTCCTCACAAAATTTTACATGTAAATAATGGAATATTGAGGCCCTGAAATTAGTATTAGGTTTTGTAAACATTGTACAAGTATGTAAATCATAATTTGATAAGACTAGGGTAGTGGAATCAGCAATCAGAGATGTGTTTGTGGTGACTGTGTATTAGTAGTCCACTCACTAGAAGACATCCAGGTTTATTGTAGATAGCTTACAAAGGCACAAGATCTTCTGGCTCACTGTCTACCTGAAAAAGACGACAAGAGTTCATATACTAGCCAGATTCATCTAAGCCCTTCGTGAAGCTTATAGCTTTTATTAAAGGAACTCAAATTAATGCAACTGATAAATTCTGTTATTTTGGAAACATTCGTTCTAATGCTGTCAGTGATGTCTTTGAGATGATGAAACATGTTGCTAAGGGATGCTCTTCCTCTGGCAGACTGTAGTTATCTATGGGATGAGAAAGGGTTCAGACTTGACTTGAGCAGTTCTAACAGCACTTTCTGAAACCTGTCTGCAGTGGAAGGTGGAAAGACAGATATATCCAACAAAGGCGGCTTTGAAAAGTGCAAGATTTCTAGGGTGGAAGGAAGGGTGGTGAAAACTGTTTCATTTGGCACGCTGTATTTTAAGGAATTTCCAAATCTGTATTCATCTAACTGAAAAAGGGGGCTCAGATCAAAGTGAAGACTTCTTCAAATTCAAGGACACCCTTAAACACAACCTTAGATTTCAGTAGTTGGGATGACATGACTTTGGATGAGGGGCAGGGTTGGATAGAGGTAGCATTGTCACATGGCTTCTCAAAACCTGGAAACCAAATAAAAACAATAGAAAGGCTTGCTCTGCTGGTTCATCTGTAAGTTTCACCCATGTCGCCAGTGGTCTCACTTGTGGGTGAAGGATTGGTTATATCAGGCCTTGACAAATTTTCATTACCCACTGCAGCTCCTTGTGACTCTGGGCAAGTCACGTAACCCTTCACTGCCTCAGGTACAAAAATGTGTAAACTACTTTGACTGTAACTACAGAAAGGCGGTATATCAAGTCCTATCCCCTATCCCTTTTAAATCAAGGAGCCATCCCAAAAACTTAGGAGCCAGTGTCTAAGACTTCTCTTGTTTCTCCTTTTTCACCCATCCAACATTGTCCCCAGTGAAGGTTAGGGGACAGGGAATCTCCTCCAAGATTAGCAGTAGCTCTTTTAGAAATTGACTTAATAAGATTTTTTTGTTTCCTATTTTGTGCCTGTGCACAAAAAACTTTAGTAAATCAGTTCCTTAAGGTGCTACTGGTAATCAACTGCAAAGTCAATAAGTCTCCCTTCCCAAAGCATACTGTCAGCTATGTGACAGGACCCTTTCCATAGGGAAGGGAAATGGGACTTGATATACCGCCTTTCTGAGGTTTTTGCAACTACATTCAAAGCAGTTTACATATATTCAGGTACTTATTTTGTACCAGGGGCAATGGAGGGTTAAATGACTTGCCCAGAGTCACAAGGAACTACAGTGGGAATCGAACTCAGTTCCCCAGGATCAAAGTCCACTGCACTAACCACTAGGCTACTCCTCCACATAGGTGAAGTACATAAGTACATAAGTAGTGCCATACTGGGAAAGACCAAAGGTCCATCTAGCCCAGCATCCTGTCACCGACAGTGGCCAATCCAGGTCAAGGGCACCTGGCACGCTCCCCAAACGTAAAAACATTCCAGACAAGTTATACCTAAAAATGAGGAATTTTTCCAGTCCATTTAATAGCGGTCTATGGACTTGTCCTTTAGGAATCTATCTAACCCCTTTTTAAACTCCGTCAAGCTAACCGCCCGTACCACGTTCTCCGGCAATGAATTCCAGAGTCTAATTACACGTTGGGTGAAGAAAAATTTTCTCCGATTCGTTTTAAATTTACCACACTGTAGCTTCAACTCATGCCCTCTAGTCCTAGTATTTTTGGATAGCGTGAACAGTCGCTTCACATCCACCCGATCCATTCCACTCATTATTTTATACACTTCTATCATATCTCCCCTCAGCCGTCTCTTCTCCAAGCTGAAAAGCCCTAGCCTTCTCAGCCTCTCTTCATAGGAAAGTCGTCCCATCCCCACTATCATTTTCGTCGCCCTTCGCTGTACCTTTTCCAATTCTACTATATCTTTTTTGAGATACGGAGACCAGTACTGAACACAATACTCCAGGTGCGGTCGCACCATGGAGCGATACAACGGCATTATAACATCCGCACACCTGGACTCCATACCCTTCTTAATAACACCCAACATTCTATTCGCTTTCCTAGCCACAGCAGCACACTGAGCAGAAGGTTTCAGCGTATCATCGACGACGACACCCAGATCCCTTTCTTGATCCGTAACTCCTAACGCGGAACCTTGCAAGACGTAGCTATAATTCGGGTTCCTCTTACCCACATGCATCACTTTGCACTTGTCAACATTGAACTTCATCTGCCACTTGCACGCCCATTCTCCCAGTCTCGCAAGGTCCTCCTGTAATCGTTCACATTCCTCCTGCGACTTGACGACCCTGAATAATTTTGTGTCATCGGCGAATTTAATTACCTCACTAGTTATTCCCATCTCTAGGTCATTTATAAATACATTAAAAAGCAACGGACCCAGCACAGACCCAGCACATAGGTGAAGCAAAGAGTCAATTGCCTCTTTGTTTCACCTATCATCATAGCCTGGGTCCCCATTAGTTTCTGTTTCTTACCCCCGTCCCACAGCCTTCACCCAATTTGTTCATCTCTCTCATACCCCCATTCCCACAGCCTTCACCCCAGTCTGTCTGTCTCTCCTCTCATACCCCCAGTCAAGCTTTCACCCAATCTGTCTCTCCTCTCATACCCCCAGTCAAGCTTTCACCCAATCTGTCTGTCTCTCTCATACCTTCCCCCCCCCCCCATGCACACAGCCTTCACCTGTTTGTTTGTTTGTTTCTCTCTTTTATAACCCCTCCCCCCCCCACACACACAGACACACACATAGCCTTCATAGCATTCAGAAGGAATGGATCCTCAGAAGCTTAGCCGAGATTGGGTGGCAGAGCCGGTGGTGGGAGGCGGGGCTGGTGGTTGGGAGGCCGGGCTAGTGCTGGGCAGACTTCTACGGTCTGTGCCCTGAAAATGGCAATTCAAATCAAGGTAAAATATACACAAAAAGACTGGATGGACTGTGCAGGTCTTTTTCTGCCGTCATCTACTATATCTGGCTCTTGCCTTTTTGTTTGCGGCTCAAACTGCTTCTCTCCACCCTCCATATGATTGGGCTCTGCATATGCTAGAGTTGTGAGGTGCAGGAAGTTGGGGAAGTCTCGTAAGACTGCCAAATATGCAGAGCCCAATTGCTGTGCAGAGCCCAGAGAAGCAGTTGGGCCAGCGCTGCAGAAGGAAAAACAATACCTCTTGTGGGTATGAAATCCTGGGTGCTAGGATGCTGTCTGTAGGTGCCCGGGATTTGTCGAGCCCTGGGTTATATCCTATCATATAGCAGACACAAAACTTTTAGTGGGAGGGAACTGCTGAAAATTCTTAGATTATTGATGGGAGACTCCATCAAGAATGGCATTTCAGCATGAATGCTGTCTGTTCTTCTGTTGTCAAAGTATATTTTCATACTATATGCATATACCACTGTGGTTACCTTTTTTTCCCCTCTTTGTTTACAGTACCAGTGCAGATTAATTTTTCCACCACTATTTCCTATTAATGATATATGCTTGTGTTACATTCAAAGCTTGGTCATTTCTTACTACATTATTCTCTCTGCCTGTTTTCTGCCTTTTGTTGGTTTTGCTCTTTCCTATCTTATTTGAAATTTGGTGGTGTTTTCTTAATTTCCTACTTTTTGACTTATTTTGTATACTGCTTCATTGACCTTTTTACTAAAGGTGGTATATTAAGTGCCTAATAAACCATAAGCTATTACTATAGAGCAGTGATTCTCAATCCAGTCAGGACACACCGCTGTATACAAGTCCATCTTATGCACATTCATTATGGATATTCTGGAAACAAGTTTGATTGGATATGTCCCAAGGACTGGATTTCAGTAACTGCTTCCATAAAATATTGTGTCAGATCTACTACTTGGCAAGGGGATGTACAAGTTGTATGATGAAATATCAGTTAATGATTTTGAATTGGCCTTAAAAGTAGGGGTCCAAGGAAACAACAGGACAGATGACGTGTAAGATCCAAGATGGTGACGAAAAGAAGCAGATTACAATAAGGTTTCATTCAAATCTTTATTCTTGTGAGGTCAGAATCATTGCTGCTAGATTGCTATGTGAGGCTGCCATCTTTTGGACAGAGTTTCTCTGATCCAAGGTGGTGAGGTGTTTGCACACCACTTGCTATTCCTAGCCCTGACGCAGCCCCTGTGTGGGCGAAACATAGTGTTGGGATTGTTTGGATTTATTTTTGGATCTTAAAAGTAAAGGAACAACTATAGACGCCGGGCCGTTGGCGTCTCTGCATTGTGGGCCTTGTTCCTGCAAGCTCCGCCTGAGCCACTTGCCACTTGGCTTAGTCACCGGACCAGACCGGGGTCGTCTTCTACATTGCCTGTCCAGGCTGCTGCGCGTTGGCAGCTGCTTCGCGTTGAAAAGTCTTTTCGAGTTTGGCTGCACATTGCTGGGGACTTGCTTCTTTTTGAGTCGCTGGATCCAGCTGATGTCGTCTGCCTCCGGTGACCTCTTCCGCTCTTCAGGCCGCATACTGCTGCTTCTTCTGTACCTCACCTGCGCTTCCTGGGTATTCCTACAGTTCCCAATTATGGATTGCCTTGCCGAGAGCTGTTCAAGCCACTCTGATCCGTCTCAGCATCTGGTCTTCCACAGTCCATTTTAGACCCTTTTACCCTTTCCCTTTTATTTCCTACCCTGTTCCTTTTACCCTATCCAATGTAATTGTAAGCCACTTTGAGTCTGCTTAATGTGGAAAAAAGTGGGGTATAAATGTTCATAAATAAATAAATAGAAGCCAAGTATGGGTGGCTACAGCTGGCAAAGCTTTAACTATTTCTAGTCCAGGATTTGCATATTGTAAGCTCGCTCCTCCTTAACTCATCCGTCGCGGCTCCAAAAATCACAAACAAATTCAGGTACAGTTCAATTAAAAAAAAACCACAAAGAAAACTGTTCAGGGGATAGGAAGAGAGTCTCTCGTTTGGTCTGGCTTTTTATTCAAGTCCCAGCCCTCAACACTTTTACTCTCTTCAAGCCGGGCGATACACAGCCCAGGCTTCAGCAGCTACTTCCCCTCTAGCTCTTAGAAGAGGAAAATTTGCCACAAAAAACAAATCAATGATACAGTCCCGTGTTTCTCGGCTGCTTCCCCTCTCCCTCTCCTGGAGAGTTGTAGTAAAAAAAACACCCCCCCACCTTAAACTTCTGGCCTGTTCTCTCTTCACAGGTAAGTGGCTCTTGTGAAACAAAAAACCATGAGCCGCAGCCCAGTCCTTCTTTAGCTTTTCAAACACGTAACAAGTCCTTCACGCCGTACCTCTCTCTCTCTCTCGCTCTGGCTCTGCGCGGGAACAAAGCCAAGGGCCTCCACCCTCTTGGTCAGTCACACTCTCACCTGACCTCCTCCCGCTTGGACCCACTTTGGCATCCGTTATCTCCCGGGCTTTCGCTGAGCCAGCGCTGAAAAGTCCATCGGCTCTTCCTGGGCGTTCTCCGGTTCAGTCAGTTCCATAGGGCATGGGTCCGCCTCCTCCTCCCCCTTTTCAGGAGCCCAGTCCATATTCTCTTCACCCCGCCCTTCCCTCAGCTGCCTCCCCTTTTCTTCATTAAGGATCTTTTGTATCTTTTCTTTCTCCGCCCACTTGTCCCACCACCTCCTCCACCAGGTTGGAGCCTCGGCCTTACTCCTTTCCCTGCAGCCCTCCTCTGGTGACTCTCGGGAATGCACGTACCCTCTCCCACCACTGGGTTCCTTTAGTGCATGTTGGGATTTGTAGTCTCTTTCTCTCCTTTTCTCTTCTTGTCCCCTAGACTGTTCCACCTCCTCTTTACATACCCCCCCTCTTAAGCTTCCTCCCACCCCTTCTTCCTCCTTCTTCTCTCTCTCCTCATCTACCCGGGACAGGGCATCAACATTTCCTAAACATCGCCCTGGGCGGTGCTCCACGGAATATTGGAATGGCTGCAAAGCTAAGTAGCATCGCATCAGTCTCCCATTATTATTCTTCATCGTATTCAGCCATTTCAATGGAGCATGGTCTGTTACCAGCTTAAATTTTCTCCCTTCTAAATAGACCCTACACTCCAGCACTGCCCATCGTATGGCCAAACACTCCTTTTCTATGGTGGAGTAATGATCCTCATGAGGAAGGAGCTTCCGGCTTAAATAAAGCACCGGATGCTCCTCCCCATCATACTCCTGGGACATAACGGCCCCTAACCCCCTTCCCGAAGCATCGGTTTGAAGGACAAAGGGTTTCTCGAAGTCCACTGCCTTCAATACCGGTTCTTGGCACAAGGCCCTCTGCATCTGTTCAAAGGCCCTCAACTCCTCCCCTCCCCATCTCAAGTGGTCAGGATTCTTCCCTCGCAACATGTCAGTTAGGGGGGCGGCTATGACGGAAAAATGAGGGATGAACCTGCGGTAATACCCCACCATCCCTAGAAATCTACGCAATTGTTTCTTGGTGTTGGGTCGGGGAAACTCCTGGATGCCCTGGACCTTGTTTAATAAGGGTCGCACCTCTCCCCGGCCCACATTATACCCCAAATACTTCACCCGGTACTGAGCAAAATAACATTTTTTTGGGTTTAAGGTAAGCCCTGCCTTCCTAAAAGCCTGCAGAACCGCCTCCACCTGCTTTAAATGGTCATTCCAGCTTGCACTATGTACTACCACATCATCCATATACGCTGCCGCGTAGGCCTGATGTGGTCGGAGAACCCTGTCCAGCAGCCTCTGACAGCTCGCCGCCGCCGAATTCAGGCCAAAGGGCAATCTTTTAAACTGGTACAGGCCTATGGGAGTGCTAAAAGCCGTCTTAGCTTGAGCTCCTTGAGTAAGAGGAATCTGCCAATACTCCTTTGTCAAGTCCAGGGTAGTGAGATATTGAGCGGATCCTAGCCTGTCCACCAGCTCCTCAACATAGGGCATAGGATATGCGTCTGTTTGAGAAATGGTGTTAAGCTGGCGGAAATCAATGCAGAATCTCCACTCCCCTTCAGGTTTTGGCACTAACACCACTGGACTTGACCAGGGGCTATTTGACTCTTCAATTACCCCGAAATCTAACATTTCCTGCACCTGTTTTATAACCTCTCTCTTTTTCAAGGGGGAAAGCCTATATGGTTTCTGCCTAACCACCTTACCCCTTTCTGTTATAATGTCGTGCTCCATGAGGTGAGTATTTCCCGGACATGCCGTTAGCACATCATCAAACCCCTTCAGGAGCCTTCTTATTTCCTTTTTTTGTGTCTGGGTCAACCGGGGATTAATCCCTGGCTCCCCGGGCTTGAAAATTTCCCTTATTTGTGGGCCCAACTCCTCTCCTTCCTTTTCCTCTACCCCGGTCTGCCACCCCACTCTTGCTACCCAGAGTTTCATCCGGTTCACATGGAAGGTTTGGACCCGACCCTTCTCGTTCGCCACTTCATATGTGAGGGGCCCTAGCCTCCTCTTCACCACCCAGGGACCCTTCCACCTAGAGGCAAACTTATGAGGATCCTCAGAGATTAGGATAAGGACCCTATCTCCTACTACAAACTCCCTCTCTCGGGTACCTTTATCATAATATTCCTTTTGTAAGTGTTGGCTCTGTTCTAGCCTATCCTGGGAATATTCCTGTAACTTATCCAATCTGGCCCTTAGATCCTGTAGATATTCTACCACGGACTGACCGGGCATTTCCGGAGGTACCCAGTATTCCTGCAATATATCTAAAATTCCCCTGGGTCTCCGGCCAAACATTAGTTCGTAAGGAGAAACTCCTAATGAGTCCTGCACCTTCTCCCTATATGCATATAGCACGAAGGGTAACAGTTGGTCCCAACCTGTCCTATCTTCGCCTAGCGCTTTTTTTAACATCCCCTTTAAGGTTCTATTAAAACGTTCCACCATCCCATTCGTTTGAGGATGGTAGGCCGCTGTCCGAATATGCTGTATCCCAAAAGCCTCCCATACTTGTCTTAAGGTGCCTGACATGAAGTTGGATCCCCTGTCCGTTAAAACCTCTCGGGGGAACCCTACCTCACAAAAGATTTTTATCAATTCCCTGGCAATGCCCTTCGCTGATATGCTCCTTAACGGTATGGCCCAGGGATACCTAGTGGCCATGTCCATGACTACCAAAACATAGAGGAAGCCTCTCTGCGATTTTGTTACCGGACCAATAACATCCATTGCTATTCTCCTCACTGGTTGTTCCACCCTGGGCAGGGGCCTTAGAGGTGCCTTAGGTGGGAGCCGGTCGGCCACCTTTTGGCAATTTGGGCAAGACTTGCAATACTTCTCCACCTCCCCATAAACTCCAGGCCAATAAAATCGCGCCAGTATCTGAGTCAGGGTAGCCTGGGAGCCCTTATGCCCCCCCAACGGATGGTCATGAGCCAGTCTTACCACTAGAGCCCGAAAAGCCTGGGGAACTACTAGCTGCCTCCCTCCTTCAGAGTTCTCCCAATTTGGCACCCTACGATATAACAGGTCCTCTTCCACCAGGAACCCCGGAGCCTCAATGCCCTCCCCTTGTCGTGCCCCCTCTCCCAGGCATATTCTAAAGTAGGGTCAGCCGCCTGCTCCCTATGAAACTGGGGAAACTGCTCCTTCAATTCTTTAGGGGCCGCCGGCAGGTAGCTTTCTTTTTGCACCTGCTCCAATGCCCCCCGTCTACCCCTCTGCTCCCTTTTCTTCGAAGCTCTATCCCTCCTCACTTTCCCAGGCTCCCCTAAGACCTCTCCCTGAAACGGAAAAATACCTCCTATTCCCTCTTCCTCCGCCTCGGGGTCCCGTTGCGCCTGAGCACGGGTAGTTACTAACACTCTTTTTTTTTCCATACAGTCTGCAAATGGAGGCCAGTCTCTTCCCAAAATCACCTCCTGGGGCAACCTGGGCAGAACAGCCAGGGCTATCTCTACCTCTCCTGTGGGCCCCTTTAAGTTAACTCTATGGAGGGTATAACGATTACTGGCCCCATGTATACATTGAATGGCCACTGCTCCTTCATAGGTATCCTTACCTCCTGTCCTCCTCTTCCTTATTTGCTCCCATAAGCTCCTAGATATCATGGACTGGTCGGCCCCAGAGTCTAACATGGCTTCAATGGGTAAACCCTCTACCTCTATCTTGGCAGTATACCGTGGCCTAAACCCATGGGCCACCTGGGAGATCCATCCCTCGCGCCCTGGGCAATCCTTCTTGAAGTGCCCTATTTTCCCACACTCATAACACCCCGTTCCCTCGTAAGAGGTGGCTTTTTTTTTATGGCCTTCTAGCCCTACTGGCCTTTTTCCAACCCAACTTGTACCGGCCTTCCCTTTCTGGGGGTCATTCTTAAGGCCAGGAACTGTGGGGCCCCAGCCTTCTTGAGATCGGGTGACTCTCGGGAATGCACGTACCCTCTCCCACCACTGGGTTCCTTTAGTGCATGTTGGGATTTGTAGTCTCTTTCTCTCCTTTTCTCTTCTTGTCCCCTAGACCGTTCCACCTCCTCTTTACAATATGTAGGTAGAGCTGTTGGACAACATATGCATTAACTTTAATTTTTCTCCTTTTACTTCTGCTTATTTCTTTCTTCTGTGCTGAATGCATAAAGCACTTTCTCTAGCATCTATAGGAAAGAAATTTTCTTGGAATTTTAATTGTATGTGTTGTTTGTTTTTGAAGATGCCTATTGGTTTCAATAAAAGTAAATAACAATACACTTTTAATTTAAATATTAGTCTTGTAAGAGGCCAATGTGCTACTGTACAAAAATTCCCATATGTGAAATAAAAGGGACCACATTCATAATCCAGTGTTACACTTGATTTTGAGGATACTTTTTAGCACTTGCCTGCTAGCTTGAAGATAAGATGACCCTCTCTTTAATATTAATGTACTCTGACTGTAGTACTCAGTTCCTTTGCCTCTGATTAATGCTGTCTGTCAATTATTTACAGATCCAGTGGTGCTGTGGAAGTTCCCGGAGGACTTTGGAGACCAGGTTGGAAACATGAGATTAACTATTTTATGTTAGAATTAAAAAAAAAAAAAAAAAATCCCCTTCCCAGTCATCTGTGGAAAGGCAGATGCTAATGATATCAGTAAAGAAGTCTTCAACTGACGGATTGGTAATTAGAATATATCCGTGACCAGAATATTTGTAGCTGTAGTTTGAAAGGATACTATACCATAATATATATGTATATATTTTTTTTCTTACACCAATTACACTTTTTAAAATCTCTCTCTTTTGGTTTTGGTTAAATTGCTTGTTTGTGGTTATCCAGCCATTTTCAGTGGCTCTTAACTGGTTATTGTCACTGAAAATGACTTGTTAGTGCTGAATTTAACCCTTTAGTGTCCAGTGTTCCTGTAATAAGCCATATGGGAACAGATTGATGGGAGCATTGGACACTAAAGGATTAAGTGTGACTAACTCATGGGTGTTCAATTGGCATAGGCAGATTAAGTGCTGATATTCAGCCCCTTACTGCATAAGTAAACTGCTTAAATTGGGCCACATAAATAGCCTATCCTTAAGCAGTTTGGCTTATGCAGTGAAGGGGTGAATATTGACTTAACCAGCTATATGTGAGCCGACTCAACCCTCCTTCCCCTCCCGGATATTCAATGCCGAACTCCCCCCCCCCCCCCCCCCCCCCCCGGATATTCAGTACCGAAGCCCAGACAGTGCCTGGCATTGAATATCAGAGAATAACAGCGGTGATGGTCAGCAAAATGCTCACTGCTGCAAATGTAAGTGCAATTAAAGGTTTAACAGCACTTTGTAAGAACATGCTATAAGCTTCTAGCTCTTTTCCTCTGATGGCTGGGATATGTTTCTCTTCAAGATTGCTGTTAAAGGGGTATGTTTTCTAAGGCACGTTAGTGTTTTTAATGCGCCTATAAGTTAAGGTGTGTTAAACACTAATGCGCCAATACATTCCTATAGTTGTATTAGTGTGTGATGCGCGTTAGCGTTCTAACATGTGTTAAAAACGCTAACGCACCTATAGTGCGCCTTTTGTTAACACAAGCAAAAGTGTGTAGTTTACTGTAGAGTAATATATGGTTTGCTTGGTTTGAAAATTCAATTTGACAAACATATTATCTATTCTGTAGAGAGAATGGATAAAATATTTTTTTCTCTCAACAATCAAGCTGTGGAATTTGTTGCTTGAGTATGTAGTCAAGACAACAAGCCTAGCTGAATTTAGCAGGGGTTTAACAGGTTCCTAGTGGAAAAGTTCATAAATAGCTATTACCTAGGTAGACATTGGAAATCTATTGTTTGTCCTTGGGGGTAAGCAACAAGGAAAGGATCTAAAGGAATCTACTCTTTGGGATCTGTTGAGGATATCATAAGTACATAAGTATTGCCATACTGGGACAGACCAAAGGTCCATCAAGCCCAGGATCCTGTTTCCAACAGTGGCCAATCCAGGTCACAAATACCTGGCAAGATCCAAAAAAGTACAAAACATTTTATACTGCTTATCCCAGAAATAGTGGATTTTCCCCAAGTCCAACTTAATAATGGTCTATGGACTTTTCCTTTAGGAAGCCATCCAAACCTTTTAAAAACTCTGCTAAGTTAACCGCCTTTACCACATTCTCTGGCAACGAATTCCAGAGTTTAATTACACATTGAGTGAAGAAACATTTTCTCCGATTCGTTTTAAATTTACTACTTTGTAGCTTCATCGCATGCCCCCTAGTCCTAGTATTTTTGGAAAGCATAAAACAGACGCTTCACATCTACCCATTCCATGGGAACAGAGTTCAGAAGGCATGGGAGACAACATAGCCAGTTGCCTAGCATTTTCTTTGGGTTAAGCTAATTCATTAACTGGCGAGCTGTTAACTTTCCTACTCCATTTTTAATGAGGAACTGAATGAAATGCATTGTTTCATCTTTTCCTTCCATACCTCATATACAGTTCAAAGTTTAATTTTGCAAGGTCTGAAATTATATTTTGGTTAGAACTGTTCCGGTTCTTGTCTTAGAAGGAACTACCTTGATGCCTTTTTTTCCTTCCAGGATTCTCATGCTGTAGGCCTCTGTATTGCACTGGATATGTTGTTGGTTTCCACAGATCTAGGTAAAGTCTGTCTGTAAAGGTAGCAATCATGTGGTATTGTCAGGGTCGTCGTCTGCGACATCCGTGCCTTGCTTGTCAGTGTCCTGTTCCTCCTCTTAAACCTTCTAAAGTTATCTGCAGTTCTAGGCAGTGACCTGTGGGGTCACTGTAGAGTGGTGGAGACAAAACTGCTGATGTCAGCACTGAGCACTTCATATGCTGGCTTCTGAGTGTGCTCAGTGTTCTGGCAATTATCCTTGATTTAGCCCAGGCCTGCTTGGGGCTCTGTTAGTTCCAACTTCTGTTTCTTTGCGAGGCCGTGGCCTGAAACTTTGCCTACAGCTTCTCCTTATGTTGTGTTCCAGTGGAAGTCTGCCTCCAAGCCTTGTAGTCCTGAGATGTAAAGCTTTGCTACAGCTTTCTCCTTATGTTGTGTTCCAGTAGAAGTCTGCTTTCAAGCCTGGTAGTCCTGAGGAGTAAAAGCTTTGTCTACAGCTTTCACCTTATGCTGTGTTCATGTGAATCTTACTTTCAAGCCTGGTAGTCCTGAGGAGTAAAAGCTTTGCCTAGAGCTTTCACCTTATGCTGTGTTCCTGTGAAGCCTGCTTTCAAGCCTGGTAGTCCTGAGGAGTAAAAGCTTTGCCTTCAGCTTTCACCTTTGCTTTGGTCCAGTGAAGCCCGCCTGCCAAGCCTGTGAGTCCAGAGCCTTCCGTGCCTCTACTGAGTTTCCTGTCACCCACCGTGAGTCCTTGGTCGCTGTATGTAGTGAGTGGCTTTGTGCTGTGTTTGGGACTGTGTGGGCTGGATGACAGGGAGTGCTGCAGGTGCAGCAGCTGAGACCACAACTTGAGGCATCTCTGGATGAGGGAGCGGTGCTTGGAGTGTGGAGGGGTCCACATGGGCGGTTCCTGGCCCTCAGGTGTTGTGCAGGGCCATTTAGTCTTCTACCTTGGGAGCATCAGCTCAAGTTTGGCTTCTTCACCTTGCTTGGCTTGGGAGTGTCAGCACAGGCTTTGTTGCTTTATCTTGCCTGCCTTGGGAGCATTTGGCTCGGGCGCCTCAGTGACTGTTTGCTCACAGAAGACTAGAGATGTCACCAAAGACAAGCAGAGTGTCTCGCTCTTGCCTCTACCTGCGGTGCAGGTCCTCAAGAGACTCTTTCTTTTTCCTTTGTTTTGCTTCTGCTCCACTTTGCTTTTGAGGGAGCTTGCTGCAGTTGTTCAGCGGCTCATCTGAGTGTTACTGACAGAATGAACCCTTTTCTTAACCACTAGTGGTGTTACCTTTGTCAGCCAAGTATTGCCTGTTTGTCTTTGTCCCGCTAGGGTGGGCCTTTTGCCTAGTCTATTGTGTTCTACTATATGTTTGCATTGCTCTGTTAGTATTGAGATGTGTAGCTAGGCTGCTTATGTTTGATTTCCCTATACGGCTAGGCTGTTCTACTTTACCTTTACTGTATACTTTATGCTTTGCATTGTGTCTGCTAGTATTGAGATGCACAGCTAGGCTGCTTATGTTTGACTTCCCTATACAACTAGGCTGTTCTACTTTACCTTATTCTATGTTTTATGTTTACCTTGCTTCAGCTAGGTTAGACTGTATAGCTAGGCTGCCTGTTTTCCTTTCTGTGCTGTTTGGCTACCCGTTTAGCCTTGGGTTTTCTGCTACTAATAAAGCTGCCTCAGTTCATCTCCACTTGTGGTCCAGTCCAGTTCTTGGGAGTACTTTTAGTTCTGAAGGAACTCGGTCTACCCAGAGGTGGTTGAGTGATTCTCATGCGGCCACCTCTGGGCCAGGGCTCACAAATGTCACAGGCATCTGTCAAATAATGTGGCCTGTATCAGGCTGCCTTTTTCATTTATTCATTATAATCTGCCTATCTTCTACAATCCAAAGCAGAGGGCAATTAACATAAACAATATGTTTAATGTTTTATTGTTGGTAGCTGTTGTAATCTATATGGATGAGTTATCAAATGCAGACAGATAAAGGGGTTTTAGAACTGAGGTCTTGGATTAGAAGTCAACTACAGCCACTGTTATCCCTGAATTTTCTGTGATTGCAGGTCTGGATTTGAATGCAGGAGGGCTTCAGGATGAGGCTCGAGGCCTGAAATAGAAAGTGATGACTACCTGAGTCTTTTCAGGTTGCTGATCTGTGGGGGAAAAGACATATTTTGAAGGGGGGAGGGGAAAGAGGAGCATTTATTCAGTGTCAAGTAACTACAGTAACTAGATTTGTGCAGAAATTAATTCACAACCAGAAATTAGAGAAGATTGTGAACTGGTAATAGATCATAACATGAAATTAAACCCAGAAAAAAAACAAAGAGATTCTGTTCATTAGGAAGGAATCTGATGCTCTTGTACCCAAGAAACAAATGATGAATGCTCCAATACATTGGACTACATCTCTGAAAACTACTAGGGGTAATTTTAGATGATGATTTTCTTTCAAAGATCATATTACATTTATCTCTTTTAAAAAAAAATAAAAAAGTGTCTGTAAGATGCTCTTGATTTGTTCCTTGTTTGTTTTCTTTGGAAGTTTTAAGAGTGATTTTTTTCTCAGGCCTGTTAATAATATGGATTACTGTAATTTGCTCTTATCAGGGATCTGAAATGTGGAACTCCGACAAAATGAGAACATGTAACTCCTCTGTTTAGTACAGAGTTAAATTTAAAATACTAACCCTAGTACACAAAATCTGTAACTCTGAAATTCCTACTTGTCTGCCATACACTTCGTCTAGGTTCTTATGTTGATCAAATCAAAATTTACTAGTTGTACCTTCTCTCGTATCCATCTACAATCAATTCACGACTCCGTCTTTAGTGTGATAGGCCCTACATTTTGGAGTCACTTACCTCAAAACAAGATTAGAATTATTTATTCTCTATTTAAAATGAATTGAAGACCTATCTTTTTCAAACAGCTTTAAACCTAGATCTTAACAACAAAGCGTTGATGGACAGAGGGCAACACTAGCCCCAAGTCTGGATCAAATAACTTACAATTTATCTGAGGTGAAGTTTAAATAAAAAAAGTGTTTTATTCTTTCCCTATGAATATCTTTTATTATTATTTTATGTTTTATGCAAACTGCTATGTCAGACATACCTAATAGCGGTATATCAAAATGAACTAAGACTGTAAGTGGTCTGTACCAGCACAGGCAACATTTAAGTTTGCAAAGAGCTCATTGACATTCCCTCACTGAGAAGAAATCAATGAGAAAAAGGAGGGCAAAGGGCTATCCTTTCTCTGATTATGGAGGAACAGATGTATTCCACTGGTACTGGGTGGCCTGCAGGTGGGCAGATTTGGAGAGCCACGGGGCTGGAAGGATGGCCAAAAGTAGTTAAGACCGTGGGGGTTAAGGATGATGATTAAAAAGTCCTGGATCCTATTACACCAGCCAGTTTAATTGCAGATGCATAAACGTTAGGCCCTTTTATACTGTGTTGTGCTACTATTCTGTAACAGAACATGGGTGTCCAGGTGCTGTTATAGAATAGACTCCTACCATGGTGCTCATTTGTTGAATTGTCCCCTTTATTTCTATTTTGCTTTATATATATCATGTTCTATAATTTATCCCACTTAAGCAGTGTAGAAATATTTTGCAGTGAATACATAAAAACAGATCCTCTTTTTTTTTTTTTTTTTTAATTATTTATTTATTGCATTTGTATCCCACATTATCCCACCTCTTTGCAGGCTCAATGTGGCTTACAATACATCATGGATAGTGAAAATATATAAGAGAATAGACATTTAGTATTACAGAAGTATCTTGGTTAACATGATAATGATAAAGCATGAAGTAGTATAACAAGCAAATTTTATAAGACAATACTGGATATATGTGGTGGAGATCACATTTGTTGATCTTTGTGATATGCCTTTTTAAAGAGATGGGTCTTCAGTAGTTTGCGGAAGTTAGTTAGTTCATAGATCATTTTTAAGTTGCGTGGCAGTGCGTTCCAGAATTGTGTGCTCAATAACTGTGGACTCCATTAGAAGAGACTATAAACAGGACGGAGTTGGCCAGAGAGCGGTTACAAAATTGGTTAGTGGTCTCCATCATAAAGTATGTGGGAACAGACTTATATAGGCTTCAATATGTATACTCTGGAAGAAAGGCAGGAGAGAGAGGATATGATGGAGAAATTTAAATATATGTGGGATTAACATACAGAAGGCAAGTTTATTTCAATTGAAAGAAAACTCTGGAATGAGAGATCATAAGATGAAATTTAAAGATGATAGGCTCAGGAGTAATCTAAAGAAATCCTTTGTTACAGAAAGGATAGTGGATACCTGGAACGGCCTCTCAGTGGAAGTGATGGAAACAAAGACTGTCTGAATTCAAGAAACATGGGACACGCACATGTCATCTCTTAGCAGATAAAAGCCAAATGGTCCATCCAGACTGCCAAACCACCATCTGCTCCTCTCCCCTGTCATGTTTTTCTTTGTAGAATCACTATTGTCCTTTGAGCTTCTCTCCTACAGAATGAGGAAGAATATCAATATTGATATCAATTTATTATATACTACAATACTCCCCCAAAAGGGTCCAGTGCGGCTTACATCATATGAAGCATACAATCAAACTCTAATAGACCCAATCATAAAAGACATTATATAAAAAATAAAATTAATCATCCGTAGTAGACATTAACCCCCCCCCCCCCCCCCCCCCCGTGTGTAAAGCTATGCTAATGCCAACACAGCCCATTCACTTTGGCTGTGTTGGCATTGCTGCGTGGCAGCCGCTTGCACGGCTTTGTAAAAGGGGTATGTGAACAAAATGTCTTAAGTCTTTTAGCTGGAAGCAGTTCTAATATCAATAGGGAGAGAATTGCACTAAGGAATTATAAAATTGGAGAAAATGGTCTTAGCTATTAAAAAAAACCCGAATCCCCTTCAAAGCCACAACCACATTGAAAACTTACCCATAGGAAACAAACTAGATCAGTTATTAAAGATGATGAAACTGTAAATAGTCTGGAACACTATACAGGCTAACTTAAACAAAATTCTCTGCTGCACTGGGAGCTAATGCAGTGCTAATCTATAAGATGAAATGTTATCAAATTTTATAAGATTGAAAATCAGCCTAATAGATGTATTTTGAATGAATTGCAGTTTCCTTGACAGTTTGGCTGTTAATCTCAAATAAAGAGCATTACAGTAGTTTAGGGGTCCTTTGTGTCTCTATTGTTTGGCGCATGCTGATTTTAGTGTGCGCTAAAAACGCTAGCACACCTTAGTAAACAGGGCCCCGGGTGCGGAAGAACCAACATCTGGACCAATAAAGCTGTCAACCAGCTGGTAGAAGCAGAGGAGCTTGAAAATTTCAGAAATGTAGATCTCAATTTAGGGAATCCTTGCAGATCAAATCTGTTTCATGCTATTTACCATAGAAAAAGGAGAAGGAATGAACTTGTAGACTACAAATAATCTTTCCAAGTTGATTAGAAAGAAAGATACATCAGTGAGGCTCAGCCTATCAAATTATGTGGCTGTTCCTATAGAAGTGGAAGTGATATTTGTTCCTATAGAAGACCCAGAATCTCTGAAGGATACTGTGGAGATGTACATGAGACGGTTCTTTAAAAAAAAATGTGCATGGATAATGGGGCCATGTTGGACTTTGCAGTATCCTCTACCCAGAGCGATTGTAAAATGGGCCAAGCTATTGGAAAGAGGACATTAAGTTAGGGAAAAGCATACATGAATCAGTCTGCTATGGCTATAATAACACTGGTTTTCAAATTCCTAGCAGACCTATCTTAAATCCAAACCAGAACATCGCACAGGAAAAAATCAAATCCATGGTTCACCGAAGAGCTGAAAAAACTTAAAACACAAGTCAGGAAACTAGAACGCGCATGGAACAAAAAGAAAGATGAACAAACACTAAATGCCTGGAAACTACTTCGGAGGAAATACAAATATACCATAAAACAGACTAAAAGACTACATTACAAGACAATGATAGGACCCAACTACAAAGACACACACAAACTCTTCTACCTTGTGAATAAATTGCTAGACACCGCACCAGCTACAAACAACAGCAAAGACATACCAGATGTCGACAACCTTGCGAAATACTTTAAGAAGAAAATTATACAACTACGACTTAAAATACCCGCCAGCACTATTGAATACACCACACTCCTAGACTGTCTAGACCCAGAAGACGGAATTTACCCAGCAGACAAAATCTGGACCGAATTCGAATTACTATCAGAAGACCTCATCTCTGAAACACTTAAACGATTTGCTAAATCCTACTGCAAACTAGACAAATGCCCAAACAACCTCATGAAATCAGCTCCTCGACAATTTGTAACAGACCTAACGAACCACGTAAACTTCATGCTACAAAATGACTCTTCCCAAAGGAAAAAGGAAAAATCTTACTCACCCCAATACCCAAAGATACAAAGAAAAGCGCAAGTGAAATAACCAACTACAGACCAGTAGCATCCATACCACTGATAACCAAAATAACCGAAGGGATGGTAACAAAACAACTTACAAATTATTTAAACAAGTTCTCAATATTGCATGATGCCCAATCCGGATTCCGATCGAACCACAGCACAGAAACAGTACTAATCACCCTAATGACTAAATTCAAACAAATGATCGCAACCGGCAACAATATACTTCTCCTACAATTCGACATGTCAAGTGCCTTTGATATGGTTGACCACGGAATTCTACTGCACATACTTGAATACTTCGGCATCGGAGGAAATGTCCTAAACTGGTTCAAGGGGTTCCTAACCCAGCGGTCATATCAAGTTACATCAAACTTTACTACGTCTGCTTCATGGTCACCTGAATGTGGAGTACCGCAAGGATCACCCCTCTCACCAACCATCTTCAACATAATGATGATCCCATTGGCAAAACTCCTATCAAATCATAACCTCAACCCATACATATACGCCGACGATGTAACAATATACATCCCGTTCAAACAAGATATCAAAGAAATATCCAACGAAATCAACCAAAGTTTACACATCATGAACACCTGGGCAGATGCATTTCGATTGAAACTAAACGCGGAAAAAACTCAATGCCTAATACTCACCTCCCAATACAACACGAATGAATATACCACCTTAAACACACCAAAACTAAACCTTCCAATCTCAGAAACTTTAAAAATCCTTGGAGTCACTATCGACCGCCATCTAACACTAGAAACCCATGCAAACAACACAACCAAAAAGATGTTCTATTGCATGTGGAAACTGAAAAGAATAAGACAATACTTCCCAAGATCCGTCTTCCACAACCTAGTGCAATCCCTCGTCCTCAGCCATCTGGATTACTGCAATTCACTATATGCAGGTTGTAAAGAGCAAATACTGAGGAGACTTCAAACAGCCCAGAACACTGCAGCCAGACTCATCTTCGGAAAACCAAAATACGAAAGTGCTAAACCCTTACGAGAGAAGCTGCACTGGCTCCCACTTAAGGAACGCATTACTTTTAAGATATGCACATTAGCTCACAAAATTATCCACGGTGAAGCTCCAGCCTACATGTCCGACTTAATAGACCTACCACCCAGGAACGCTAAAAGATCATCTCGAACTTTTCTTAACCTCCACTTCCCTAATTGCAAAGGCATAAAATACAAAGCGCTGCACGCATCAACCTTTTCTTACTTAAGCACGCAATTCTGGAATATACTACCACGCAACTTGAAAACAATCCACGAACTAACCAACTTCCGCAAACTACTGAAGACTCATCTCTTCGACAAAATTTACTGTAAGGAGCAATACACATGAAGTCCACACTCACTATTCCAGAAATACACCAATACATTCTTTTCTGAACTCTCATCCCCCGTAATCTCATCACACTTAAACCTCACTCACAGAAAATGTTATACCGAATGTTCTTTTGCTTAAGGTTCTATCACCCTACCAATTTCCCGTTGTCTCTTTCCAGTGTTCTATTGTTCTTTTCCTTGTCCTATTCCCTAACGACACCTCGACTTTGTCTCGCTTAACTTCTCACAATGTAATCCATAACTGATTGTAACAAATTGCATTTCCATTATTTACAATGTATTGTAAGCCACACTGAGCCCGCAAATAGGTGGGAAAATGTGGGATACAAATGCAATAAAATAAATAAATAAATAAATATAACAATAGCTATAGTTTATGGCATGAGCCATAACTGATTAAAACGATTGTCTGATCATATTTAAACCAATAAACATCAAAATGCAAAAACGGATAAATAAATTAAACAGAATAAATTCAAAATAAATTTAAATTGTGAATGGACTTCATCATGTCAAGGTTAAAATATGAAATGGTAAAACCTCTCAGTACAATGTCATCGGTCCATCTTAAAGTGCAAAGTGCTTTCACGACTGTGATATGTTGCTAACTCAAACACTTATTTTCCAACTAAGTTAATCTTTTTCTTTGTCTGTATATGTTTTTTTTCAAACTTCATCAAAATATTAATTTTTTTAAATCACTGAAGTCTTCCCTTCATTATGATCACATTTTGATACCCTGCGTTAGGAAGCAGAGAAGTCTCAAAGTTTAGCATCCATTCATCTTAAGCTTCAGAGTGAGCTGGGACATATTTATTCAGTCTATCAAAAAAGTAAGAGAGGGACACCACTGAAAAACCTTTGTGAACAAGTCACTAAATTCTAAAGATTATTCTAGCACAGATCGGCAAAAAAATGCAGTTCTTGCTGTGCTTTTCTGTTATGGCTTTAAGGTGAACCATAGATCTCTCATGTATATTTTTTCATTCCTTGATTTTTAGGAACTTAATGTAAGCGTGAGCAGATTAAGCCAGTCTGCAATTGCTCCTAGACAATAGCAAGGTTAGGCAATGTGGTAATCTGATCTTTCTCCACTATTGGTCAAAGCTGAGTACTATCAATGAACAAGTAGCAGTCAACATTATATTTGTCTGTAGTAAAATATAAAAAAAAAGAACACTGAGGCCTGTGGTAGCCCATAATAGTTTCACAGTGCTAAACTGTGTATTTAACCAATTAAATCCTGTGTGTAAAAAATGGTAACAAATACCAACAGGTTCAAAAATCCAAGGAGAGAGAGAATTGTTTGCCTTGTCCACATCAATCTCAATACTATTTATAAGGGCACATAGGACTGGATTTTTTTTTTTTTTTTTTAACCCATATGCCTTCTGCTGAAGCTTATTTGATAAAGGTGCATCATGGATCACCTGTTTACTATAAAAATTCCACAGTTTCTGCTTTCAGTTATTTTCTCCAAAAAGGGATGCTTGGAAAACAGTGGTAGTTGGATAGAATCATAGGGCCAGATCCATGCTTCTTAAGAGTTGGCCTAACAATTGCTTGCTTAAGCAGAAGAATAAAATACAGCTGACTCAAAGATATATACCATCAAAGTCAATGGGTATCATTATCATCTTTAACAAATCTAGAAGGCAGTGGATCTGAGAGTCAGTAACTCTAGTTGGATCCCTGGAGAATGCTGCCCATCTCATCAATGAAGATTAATACTGTGAGGAGACAAATGAAATGAACTTTCAACACCATATTTAGTTCAGCTCCATTGGCTACTAATAAAAGCCAGGGTAAAATTTAAGGTGCTTATGTTTGTGTTGGAGACATTACATGGCCAGGTCTGGGTTATTTTAATAATTTGCTCTGTATGATTGAACTTAGAGATAAAATTGGCTATTCTATCTGTCATCTGATTACAACCTCTAATTTAGCTATAGTTGCTAAAAGCCCTGAATTGTAGAATTTATTGACTTTAGAAATAAGACGGACTAATAATTATCTGAGTTCCAGGCACCTAGTAAAGACAGGGCTGTTTCAGAAGTGCTTAAGAGAACTGAATTTTATTAACAATGAAATCTGCCCTTGTTATTTTGTAATAAGGACTTTTATATAGCTGAATACAACAAATGCGATATGACAGCTTTATACATTTAATGTTTTTATGTGCTTTTTACTTGTTGCTTTATGAGGAATAAACTCTGAGAAGCTAACCTTGTTGAAATTATACTATTTTAAATTATATAAATTTTCATTGTAATCTGCCTAGAACTCATGAGAAGCAGAATACAAATGTTCATTTAAATTAAGAGTAAATAAAAACTAGAAAATATTTATATTCAGTCCATCATTATGATTTGAATGTTAATATTTTGGATCAATAAAACAACAGGAGTAGTAAAGCAAGCAGTAAAGTGGAAAGGATGATAGAAAATTTGGAATACAAATAAAATGAGCAGTATATGCTGCTATCAGATCAAAGGAAACAAGTGTCTCAAAAGTAGAACAAAACTGTCTGAGCTAATTTTTTGGCCCAGTCTTGGATATTGTAAGTTCACATACCTAGGGATTAATGTTTTTAGAACAGTTATGTAGTTAGTGTTAGCTGCATAACTCGGAGTTTAGGAGTAGCCTAATAGTGCAGTGACCTGAGAACCAGGGGGAATGGGCTTAATTCTCACTGCAGCTCCTTGTGATTCAGGACAAGTTAACCCTCCATTGCCCCAGGTACCAAATGAGTACTGGTATATTATACGGAAATTGCTTTGATTGTAACCACAGAAAGATGGTATATCAAATCCCACCTCCTTTCCCTTCTTAAAACTGTGGTGCCAGATAGTAGTTACCTTTTAACTGTATAATTCAAAGGTTAAAATTTGTCCTCTTAATCCTGGGAGAAGAGGGTGTGGTGGAGGTGTGGTCTTTGTTAAACTAGATAGTACTAAATATTGGTGCTTTGCAGCAACTTTTATATGTACTGATTAAGTGTGGCCCCCATATTCAATGGTCTGACTTTACAAAAAAAAAAATGGGCTGAATATTCATTAAAGATAACCAAATAAATTCTCACTCTTTTTAAGTGGGTATCATGCTACTGAATTGTGGCTTCTTAGTCTTATCTGGCCTATTTAATAACCAGTCTGTGGTTACAGCAATGTAATTGAAACTTGCTAAGCGAAGATGTACCAAAAGTGGGGTTACAAATAATAGAGATAAATACTATAAAAGTTTGGAGGGGCAATTTTCATTTTTGAAAGTTTTGTGTACTATAAGGTCAGTTGAATGGGACTATGCAATTTATTTTGACAACTAAATTGGGGTATGTGATTTCTGGGGTTAATTACTTTTATATTGATAAACATTTCTCATTTTTTAAAAGACAAAATTAATCCATACCTGAATCTGAATTTTTACATGATTATGCAGTTGATATCCCTCTATCAAGTGGTATAAATAAGTCAAATACCCCCCTTTTGGTACCTTTTTGCGCAGCGGGTCACAGATGAACATAAGGAAAAAAACAGCCCATACAACGGAGCAAGTTGACAATATTTTTAAAATAATCTTCAATGTGCATAGCACCAAACAGCCTTTTTCTTAGAGAAGTAAATAGTACTTGATCCCTCTGTGGTAACAGCAAGAGATGCTTCTTTAAGGCTATCATTCCATCAGAAAATGTATTTGGCAGCAGATTTATAAACCAAATTAAATGTAAGATTCAATTTGTTGAAATTAGCTATGGCCAGAAAATATTCACCTGATTGTAAATCTTAATTTCAGAATTAGCTGTTTATTGTCTAGATGGAAGACAGGTAACCGAAAATATAACTAAACAGTGATCCATCCAGGAAAGGAAGTCACCTACTAGAGAGCAACGCAGTAATTAAAATAGTCCCCATACCTGCTATTTTAAACACAGGAATAAGTTGCACATGACTTGAAGGTAAAATCAAGAAAAATACTGATTCTATAGCTCACCACTTTCTGAAGTTCATGTAAAGATAGGTCTGTCAACCGTTTCAGGCTTCATCTGTGTTCTTTGGTCATCTATGAAAAGTCCAGCAAGTGAAACATACCAGTACCTTTCAGATGAGGTACTGGTTGCATGGACAGCTAAAAGATATTTTCCTGTCTGACATAGTTTAGGCCAAACCATTTCTTTGCTGTGCCAAAATGAGAAAACATTTTCCCAAGTTTTATGAGTTTAAGTAGCTGCTCTTCAAAATTGGTGTGCTGACTTTTTTTTAAAGAGGTATTACTGCTTTAACGCTCCCTATCCCTGCAGTAAAAACCATGATCATTATTACCATTACAATGGTGATACCATGCAGAACATCTTTATCCCCCCCCCCCCCCCGGGATGTTACCGCTTTCCCATTACTATATCTACTCTCTACCAAAGTTGTCAAGGTCACAACCCAGTCAGAGTTTCTAAATGTTCACAATGAATATGCATGAGATCTATTCGCATACAATGGAAGCAGTACATGCAAATCAATCCCATGCATATTTATTGTGAAAATTTTGAAAACCCAACTGGGTTGTGGCCCTCGAGGACTGTGATTGCCCACCCCTGCTCTATCACCTACAATACTGTTGAAAACAATGGGGTTGATATTCAAAATAATTTATCTGGTTCACTTTGGGAGTTAACCGGATAAATATTTTTGGTGTTTTTATTTATTAATTTTTTAAATTTCACAACTGCTAAACAGCTAACTAATGGCCCAGCATGCAAAGTAATCTGTGAAAAATTAAGAGGTGTTGTGGGGCCGGTTTTATGTTTACTTTCTTTATTGATTTTCATTTAACACAAAGATACAATCTTTGATCAGATATACCAATACTTCAATAACATTCTTCAAGAAGAAACATTGTATTAAGATAAAAATAAATTATTGGTTTTAACAGTCCACAATTGAGAGAGAAAATCCAATAATATACCAAAGGAAGTTGGTCTAATATTCTTAGTTCTTCCAAAGGAAATTGAGCAGGAGGTTACCCCTATCAATCTGGTTCTCCTCTTTATTACTTTGCATATTTAGAAAGTTTCGCAACTGTTTTGGTTCAAAGAAAAACATATCTCTTATCTTTAAAAAGTACTAAGCATTTGCAAGGAAATCTCAGTTGAAAATGAGCATTTATCTCAATAGAGTCTTGTTTCATATCCAGAAACTTCTTCCTTCTCTGTTCTGTCCATCTAGAAATATCAGGAAATATTGAGACTTTGCTTCCTTTAAATTCAGGATGAATATTCTTAAAATAGTCTTAATAAAGCTTCTTTATCTTGAAGACATACAAATGTAACAATTAAGGTTGCTCTAGTTTCAATTTCCTCTTTAGAATGTTCCAGAAAGTCCGTTATATCCAATGTTGTACTGGAACATTTTGTTGTCGTTTTAATTTTGTTTCTAAGTAATAAAGTCTCTGTATAGATGGAAGAGATTGTTCTGAATATTTATAGATCTCTTTCAGGAATTTGAAGAACATATCTCTTGGAATAACATATTGAGAATGTGGATTTAAGTTTCTTGAGAAATTCTCTAAATTTTCTATTTTCCGATGTAATAATAAACGATCTCCAGAGATTTGAGCTTGCTGTTCTTGTAATTTAACCATATCTGTTTTCAAAGAAGATTGTTTAATTAAGACACCTTCAGTTTTTTTCTTTTAAATTTCTTACTTGAGTAGCATTATTTAATGGAACAGATATAAAGGAAGCACAGACCTTATGCAAAGATTCAAGAGCAGTCCAGATAGATTCCAACGAGATTTCCTGGGGTCTAACAAGCGGCTGAATCGCCCTGGCACATAAGGAAATTTCCTCTTGTAAACCAATAGTCCCTTCTGCCGTTGTCTCCCCTGATGCCATTCTTGGAAATCTCAGTTTGGCCTGCACAACTTCAGAGAGATTTTCGTCTGCCGCTTCCACTGACGAGTTCTGCCGCCCCTTCGAGTCGGTTTCTGTTCCAATACTCGGTACAATGATCCCATCTGGTTGCGGAGGTGGAGGAGTTGCAGGTCCTAACGGGCTGAGCGAAAAATCGCTCTCCTGACCGGGGCTGTTCCTTGCCCCAGTAGCGGAAATGCCCGTATTCAGGGTCGAAACCAAAAATATGGAGATTGAAGACTGTCCCGGTAAGGGGGTAGTTAGCTTCGGGAGGGGTAGTCCCTTAGGCTTACCCTTCCTTTTCGGCATGCTTGTTCGAAGAAAAGTTATATTTTTTAGTGTTTGAAGAGAGAGCTCCTCTCACACATCCTGCTTTGTTGCCATCTTGGATTTTCTCAAAAACTGTGGGGCCAGTTTTAACTTGAGTCATAAAACAACAATGTTCAGCTATTATCTGTAGTTAGAGTGGTGGACTTTGGTCCTGGGGAACTGGGTTCGATTCCCACTGCAGGCACAGGCAGCTCCTTGTGACTCTGGGCAAGTCACTTAACCCTCCATTGCCCCAGGTACAAATAAGTACCTAAGCCGCATTGAGCCTGCCATGAATGGGAAAGCGCGGGGTACAAATAAAAAAAAAAATTAGTAGGCATATGGTAGTTGTTCAAATATATCTGTTCAGGAGTACTGACCTATCTAGATAATCTTTTTAAATGCCCAGTTAAAGATAACCAGGTATTCGACTGAATACAAGCTTCAATATTATTAGACTAAGTCAAACTCTAAACCAATAGTGTGCCCAGAAGAATGTGTAAAGGTTTTTTGTATGTGTACTCCAATTGCTGAAGCCACTCCTTTGAAAAGAGACTGGAATGTCAATCTCGTTATTAGGAGTAGCCTAATGGTTAGTGCAATGGGCTTTCATCCTGGTGAACTGGGTTTGATTCCCACTGCAGCTCCCTGTGACCTTGGGCAAATCACTTAACCTTCTGTTGCCCCAGGTACAAAACTTAGATTGTGAACCCACTAAGGACAGAAGAAGTACCTGCATATAATGTATATAGCACTGCATACATCTAGTAGTGCTATAGAAATGATTAGTAGTAGCAGTAAAGAGAAACAGGTTATCATATGTGATTAAAATTTCTGAGCTAATTTATCAGTGAACTAGGAGAAGAGATAAGGCCCTAGAAACTTGAGTTCTACCTATAACTGCCATAGAGAGTGCATCTTTCCCTCCCTCCTTCCTGATAATTTTACCACAAAACATTCACACTTTGTTGGTATGTTTCTCTACACAAAAATCTAATGCTACTATTGATCATAAAATTAAACTGCTACTGTTGTGTCTTCTATTTAAAATCTCAATATTTATTAAAATATAAATATCTGGGCATTTCTGGGAGAGGGTCACTGTGCAAGATTCACCACTTGTATTCCATCTTCCTTTCCCTCCACCACTATGATTCAGCAACTCCCTGTTCCTTCTTACTTCTCCATCCCTACAGTTTCCTCACCTCTCTATCCCATTTCTTTCCCCTCCACCCTTATAGTCCAGCATCTGTCCCTCCAATGTGCAGCAGGGCAGTGACTCTAAGGGGAGAGCAGCAGCTAAAAGTGGCAAGAGACACGGCTACCAAACCCCAACATTCTGCCTTTTTTACTCTGAGCACTGCTTAGTAGCTTAATGGTTAGTGCAGTGGTCTGAGAACCAGGGGAACTGGGTTTGATTCCCACTGCAACTCCTTGTGACTTTGGGCAAGTCACTGAACTCTCTATTGCCTTAGGTACAGAATAAGTACTTATATATAATATGTAAACCACTTTGATTGTAACAACAGAAAGGTGGTATATGAAATCCCACCCCCCCCTTCTCCAGGTGTTTGGTAACAAACTATGCTTACCAGGTTTTCACTTCCGGTGCTCAGAATCCTTCCCTTTGCCTTGGCCCAACCCCTCTAATGCAACTTTCTGTTTTGGCCTGAGCAGATAGAAGACTTTAAGGTCAACTGCTGGCATCATATATGAATTACTGGCACTGCTGGTGATGCCTATGAAGAAAGGACATGTTACGATAAACTAGGGTAGGGGGAGAGAGAGAAATGCTGGACAATAAGAGGGAGGGACAATGGAGGGGAAGCAATACTAGATCTGGTGGTGGAGGAGAGGTGGGAGAGAGAGATGGTGGACAATGAGAGGGAGGGAGGAAGTGAAGAAAGGGAGAAACGTTGATCCCAGAGCGAAAGGAAGGGAGAAAGAGAGAGAGATGATGGACTGGAAATGAGAAAGTGGGGATATTCTGCAAACCCCATTTCCTTGAACATAAGAGACTTAGCCTATAGAAAGTATGCCCTTTTAAAGTTGAAGCTGTGACCTCTACTACAGCCAAGTTTGAGAACCATACACTTTGGGTTCACCTGAAAAATATTACAGTCTTCAGTGAAGTCCAGGCCTCAGAATCATAACTGGAGACATCTCAGAACCAGAAACTCCAGCATAATACAGCCAGACAAATCAGGAGATAAATAATTTGAGATTCACAGTTGCTATTTATGGACATTATGGACTCATATTTTGATTTATTTTTAGTTTAGCATTGACCCTGTTTACATTGGAAAGGTTCTATTTTATTTTCCAATTACTCCCTTTTTAGCTAATTCATGTTGCTAATGACAGTTTCCACTGTAAATGAAATCTAAGTGGACAGAGAGGTAGGAAAGAATTAAAAGGGAAACATCAATATGTCAGAGACAGTGAGGGAATGAGAAAAGGGAGGAAAGTGGAGAAAAGACAAATGGCCATCAGCCATTGGAAGGAGAATTCTTTAACAAAAAGGGGAAAAGAACCACTTCCTACAGATAAAACTGAAAACAATAATATACAAGGGAGTGGAGACAACGTGGCACTTACAACAAATTCAAACTTGCATAGTGAAAGGCATCAGAAACTCATTTGTTCAAGGCCATTGGATCTCTTATGGCCTATGGCATTTCAAATCCCAGCCTATATGAAAAAAATCGATCATTTGCCCACTTCACTGCAGTATATTAAAAACCAAGAAAAAAATATTTGAAAAACTTATTCACTCCTTAAAAGTACAAGTCAAACTTTTATAAACGTTATAGCATTATGCTCTGAAATTGAAAATGAAAGTGATCACTTATTTGTTACTATACCTTCAGCACTGGAAAAATTCTCACACACCTGATGCCCACAATGAACTACGTTGGTGGTTCAATCGAAAATGACCTGCTTCCTGGGTACTATGGCAGGATCGCTGCAAATGATTTTCAAAGGCAGCTATATTTTATAAAAGAAAAAATAGCTCTATTTTTCTTTTGTAAGATGTAGGTGTAGGTGCCTTTGAAATCATTTGCAGCGGTCCTGCTGTACTACCCCAGAAGCAGGCCATTTTCGATCGAAATGCCAGTGCAATTCATTGTGGGCATAGTGTGTTTGAGAGTTTTTCCAGCACTGAAGGTATAATAACAGATAAGTGATCGCTTTCATTTTCTATTGAAGAGCATAATGGTATGACTTTTACAAGATAGTTTGACTTGTATTTTTAAGGCGTTCACAATAAAGATTTTCAAAGATTTTTTTTATTGTTTTTTAGCACACTGCAGCGAAGTAGGCAAATGATCGATGTTCTCATACAGGGTGGGATTTGAAATGGCATAGGCCATAAGAGATTCAATGGCTTTGTAAAAATGAATTTCTAATTTTAATATATGTGCTGCCGAAGCAAACACTACAAATGAGTTTCTGAATCCCTTTCACTTTGCAGGTTTGGTTTTGTTGTAAATGCTATGTTGTTTCCACTCCCTAGTGTATTGTTTTTTTCACTAGAAGGAAAATTAGCAGAAGACAGACAGGAAAGCAGAAAAGAGAAACTGGGATCAACATGATGGAAAAATGTCCAGACAACAAAGGTAAAACAAGCATTTTATATTGAATTTGTTAGATTTGGGAAATGTTCATAGCAGATGTCTTTTTACTATGTTTAGTAGAAAAGGAAATGTATTTCTGTTTTTCTCTCTCCAGTGTTGTTCATACCAAGTTTATTCTCATGAGGTTCCCAGTTCAATTGTTGTCTATATATTTTGATTTCTAATTTATGATCCATTGTTCTGTATTTGATGAGGATCTGTTGGTATGTTATAGTGATGGCAGATGGGGGGATAGGGGATCTGGGCTCTCCTTAATTTCTGCCCTGGGCTCCTGCATGTCTAACACTAGACCTGACTCTTGCTGTAGCTGGTGGGGATCCCCAAGTCTCTCCAGCTGAGAACCTTCTCTAAAGCGTCCTTGTGTTTCTGACGCTGACAACTGAGCATGTAGAAGCTTGGTAAAAGGGAGTTCTGGCTACCTTTGGAGGAAGTTTTGTAGCTGGTAGGGCTTTGAGATCTTCACCAGCTAAAGTATTGATATTTTGAGTTGGAGGGCAATGAAGGGAGGGGCAGAAAGTGGAGGGAATGGGGGGCTGAGAGAACTTTTTTGTGCCTACCAACTTTGGGCTCAGACCCACCAAAAATTGGCTTTCTGGCTAAGCAGCTGGTTCACAAGTTGATTTTTTTTTTCATTTAGGATCCTTTTGCCTACCATATAAAGATTACATCATTACAGTATAACCTCTTTACAGTATAACTTCTTATTCTGTCACCTATATATCTAAAACCACCTTCTTTACATCAGGTTTGGAGCAAAGTGTTGAAGCTGGTTGTGCATCACAGCTTCTCATCTCCCTTCCAGTGAACAGGTCAAACTTCTGAAAATGCTGCAGTATTGACTGACAGTTTAACTCGATCCCCCCCAAATCTGGAAGTCTCTTTGTATTGCAGAGATGATATTTCTAGCCAGGTCATTTGTTCCCAAATGGATAACAATTTTATAACCCAGTGGTGTGCTGGAGCCGGCTCGCACCGGCTCGCAAGAGCCGCTTGTTAAATTTTGACAGCTCTTGCAAGCCGGTTGTTGTTGGGGGCGAGCCGGCTCCATTGCGGGAGGTAAGCATGGCAGGAGGGCGCCATCACAGGCCATGCTTACCTCCCCTGCCGCTCCGAAGCATGTCCAAAGATGTCCTTCGCTCCCACCCTCCCCTCCCGCTCCCCTCCGTCTTTTTTTAATTACCTCCGTCGAAGCGCGCGCCATTTAAAGCCCTGCTGCATGCTGGCCGTCTCCAGGCTTCCCCTGCTGCTTGATTCGGATGATGTTCGTGCCTTAGTCCCGCCTTCATTCTGACATCATTTCCTTTTTTCGTGAAGGCCGGGACTAAGGCACGAACATCATCCGAATCAAGCAGCAGGGGAAGCCTGGAGACGGCCAGCATGCAGCAGGGCTTTAAATGGCGCGCGCTTCGACGGAGGTAATTAAAAAAAGACGGAAGGGAGCGGGAGGGGAGGGTGGGAGCGAAGGACATCTTTGGACATGCTTTGGAGCGGCAGGGGAGGGAGGAGAATCACTGGGTGGGTAGAGGGGGGCAGTGGAAAGACCTGCTCGGCATGGGTGGGTAGAGGGGGGCAGGGGAGAGACTTGCTGGGCATGGGTGTGTAAAGGGGGCAGGGGAGAGACCTGCTGGGCATAGGTGGGTAGAGGGGGGCAGGGGAGAGACTTGCTGGGCATGGGTGCATAGAGGGGGGCAGGGGAGAGGCCTGCTGGGCATGGGTGGGTAGAGGGGGGCAGGGGAGAGGCTTGCTGGGCATGGGTGGGTAGAGGGGGGCAGGGGAGAGCCCTGGAAACGGAGTCAAGGGAACAGATAGAGAGCAGCAGGATCAGATACTGGACCAGCATGATCAGAGAAACAAAGTCACCAGACAACAAAGGTAGAAAAAAAATAAATTTATTTTCATTATAGTGTTTGGATTATGTCCACTTTGAGAATCAGGTGCTGAATGTTAAAAGTTTATATTTATTTACTTATTTATGGCATTTTATCCCATATTAAACATGAATTAGGTTGGAACCTGGGATAATTTAAATTTTTTTTCCTGGAGAGAGTAATGTGTTGGCCGCCCTCCCCCCCCCCCCCCCCCCCCCCCCGGGGTATAGCCAGCTCTGCCAATTTTTTTTTTTTTTTGGGGGGGGGGCGCAGAGCTGGGTGGGGGGCGCAGAGGTGGATGGGGGGGGCGCCGAGGTGGACCATGGAGAGAGCCTGTTGTTAAAAATTTACCAGCACACCACTGTTATAACCCTCACTTTCTTCTCTGATTTCACTAACAATTTGATTTGTGTTGACTGAGAATCCCAGGATGCATTTGACTTTTTTCTGTTCCATGAACTGATGCCTCTCACAGTAACATGTACAAAATGGAATTAAGAAAATCATTTTGGATCACTAATATGCAATACACATAAGCAGTGAAAATAAAGATAAAAAATAATAGATAGTTGCGGTGAGAATCCCATTTTGTTTTATCATAGATACCCTTTCCATTCTAGTGAAGTGGGTAGTGGTAAGTGAAAAGGCAAAAAAAAAACCACATTGATTAATAGATATTCTCTAGTAAGCTTCTTGCTAAGACACCTTTTCAGTTTTACTAATTTTAATTCATTAGAACAGCACAAACAGCAAAGTATAACCCCCCCCCCCCCCCCCCCCCCCCCCAGTATTTTAAGCCCTTCTTGTTCAGGAACATTTTGCTATGAATGTTGGATTGGGAAATTATTAAAATGGTAATCTGAAACAGAGTAGTTAAGTCAAATAACATTGAAATGGTGTCGTGTGATTCTTGGGTGGTGACCTGCTTGAAAACAAATGTGGAGAAAAACTTACAAAAATAGAACCAGCAATTGCAGTTTCCTGATGCGGATGAATCGGATTGCATGCATTAGACAAATATCTTTTGATTTGTTGGCACTGTCGATCTGCACAGGGAAACTTCACTTGAAGGGACACTTGTTCCGTTTGCTCAGTGCCAGGATTAGGATGTCGATGTTTTTGTAGAGTTCCTGCAGGAGCTGGAAACAGTGAACTTGACCAGCATATGGTACTTGCTAGCCCCATCCTTGCTACCAGCTCCTTTGTTATCTTGTTATTGTTATAGGTCTTAATGACAGTTGTAGGCCATAGTTCGGGATGTATGGGTTAGTCCCCCCTGGGGAGAAAAAGGGAAGACAGAAGTGTGGATTATGGAAATATGAATTGATCTGAAAAGAATCCCTCTTGTAATGGAGCAGGGCTCAAAAGAAAGAAAGAGGCAGAGCTGGTGAAAAAAAACGATAGAATATGATGTGAAAATGATCATTTGAATGCTTTATTTTTCATTCCCAGCTGCTGTTTTTTTTAGTAGAAAGGCATCCTTGTCTATGCCATAAAGCTGAATGAAAAAAGAACCAGATGAATAGGTTTTCTTGTTAGATGTGCTTTAGCTGCGAGTCCAATTATAATGTGCATTTTAATAGACTGTATGCATATGCTGCCATTTATTGTCCATAGCTGCTTGCAGAGGAGAAGCTGTCCAGAGTAGAAATTCAATGGTAAACATTTACTTAAATTCAGATTGAATAAAACATAATTTTCCTTAAATATACATTATTCTGGAAAATGTCTAAAAAATGGCATTGAGTGCTAAAATACAGGTTAGATGCATATTTTAAATACATTTGCTGTATTGTTTGAGATTTTGTTAGATTTAGTTGTGGAAAACATTTCAAAACGTTTTAGAGAATCATTGACTCTGGCTTTGTGGCTAGAGCAGTCTTTGGTTTCTTTGTGGGAGGTAGAGGCCTTCTGTACTGTGGAGCAAAGGTCATAGAAGGCAGAGGGGATGAATAGCATTGAGTAACCATTTCATTAACGTTTTCACTTTTGGCCAGGTATGATGAAGTGCTGTTTTAGCTGAATAAAACTACTTGATAGAAAACAGCTGCGCAACTTATGCTGTTTATCAAAAATAAAACGCTACAAGAGTGATATGAATGCAGTTTTCATTTGATAATGAAATCTAGCTGGATTCAGTAAATGGTGCTCAAAATTTAGCACTGAAAAAATTGGTGCAGATCATTATTTTGTTCCAGGATTGGCGCTTTTTATAGAATAGCATGTAGAGCCGGGATCTGCGCTTAAATTTGGGAGTGAGAAGTTAACACCAGCTGAAGCCAGGTGTAAATCCCGGCACGTAAGTTGGACATGGATCCATACTATTTTATAACGCTGCATGCATTTTAAGGGAACACCCCTGACCTGCCCATGCCCTTCCCATGGCCATGCCCCCTTTGCAGATCCATGTGAGAACACTTAAGCGCTATTCTATAAATTGGTGCATAAGTATATGTTCGCATGAGTCTGTCATTTCTGCTCCATTTTGGCACCCTGCATTCATTAGAATTTTTTTCTGTGCCAAAAATTCATTGCAGAAGTAGCACCTAACCTTTGGTGCCATATATAGAATTCCTCCATATATATTATTTTTATTTATTTATTGCATTTCTATCCCACATTTTTCCACCCCTTTGCAGGCTCAATGTGGCTTACAGTGTGTCGTTGTTAGTAGGTTGTAGATTAGGATATATCAGTTAGTGTTACATGGAAAGTAGTATCATCGAAATTTAAACAAGTATTTACAAGTATATATAAGTATATATGGTCTTCTGTTGATAATACAAGTTTACTTAGGTTCTAGAAACTGGGAAGAAATGGAGAGTAAATAGAGGGGGGATGTTCTTTATTAAGCTGTCCATAAAAAAAAATAAAAAAATATGTACATTGAGAAACTTAAGATACTAAGATGAACAAAAGAAAATTGTAATGGAGAGTATGCACCGACACCACATGAACGAAAGTGCATTCTTAAGCACAGTATCCCCCCCCCCCCCCCAAAAAAAGAAAGAAACCTTAAGTACATTCATAAAGCAAGAAAAGAAACAAAACATACACTCCTACCTACCTTTTAGTACATTTCTACCTGAATGTTTTTCGGTTTTTAAGGGTTTGTAATTGCTTATTCTATTAAAAACCTTAACTATGTAAGTTTAGCACAGGGTCATCCCTCTGTACACAAGCAATCTTCTGTATCTATAACAGGGGTTTCAAATCTGAAGTAGTTCCAAACTGGCAACTTGAAAATGAGAACAGAGTGTTTGTAACCTTCTTCAAATAGCAAACAAAGGAAATTGTAAAATCAGACAGAGAGCGACGCTACAACCTGTTCAGAGGAACCTAGGAGCAAAATTAGTGGGAAAGCTGTCCTCATCCGCGGATCAACTAGACCACGCAGCTCACCAGCAGTCCGGCATTGGCGGACCAGAACAGGCAGACATGGGTCGACAGTGTAATCAAACATTGGCACACCACTGCGCACTCCAGCACAGTAGTCTCACCCTCACCACACTCGGCAATGACCAGCCAAGGAGTTAGCACAGCGGTGCGCCCCGAGGTTCGGGAACACTGGATGCAGATGAACCTAGAAAGGTGAACTGTTGTTTGGGGTTGGGGTCCCGCGCACTGCGAGAACCCTGTTCTGGGTGGCCCGCCACCCATACTGTAGGCACCCTACATGAAGTTGCAGGCACCCTATTCAAAGCTGCATGACCCATCATTGAAGAATGGCATCCCAGAACCAAGATTTTGCACCTGGGGATGATGCAGCAAGTATGTTCCCTCTACACTGCTCCTCTTGGCTTCCATGATTAGCCACAACATCCTCTACTCTCTGAGCAAGAACTTCCACTGCTCATTTATCTTTTAGACGTGACTGTTAACTGAAGGACATTTTCACTGCTGCGGGTATTGTTTTTATGTACTAGCTACCTATCTCCTATCTGATCATTCTCACTGATTCAGGCAAACCCCCAGCCAAGGTAAAAAAAAAAAAAAATTTCCATGCAACACACAAACACAAGCACCTCAGAGCCCAAACACACACCTATTCACACACAAATACCCCCAAGCCACCCCCAAAAATAACCAACCTAAGGGCATGGATCTTCTACTGTACAATAACAATGTGGATAATGGGGATACCAGCAAGAACTCCAATCGAATTGAACAAAATACTAGTATGCATCACAGGAAGAAGACGCCCACTCCAACAACTGAAAGAGCCCAATCACCATCTAAACAACAATGCAGTGACCAAACAATCAGCAACATGAAACCAAACATGAACAACATCCAACAAAACCACAGCAGCAAAACAAGCAGATCACACAGACACCTGTAAACTGTTAAAAACACCAACATTAAACATGATACATATGTCCCAATACAAATAGGTTACACAAATTCAAGATCAGCAGTAAAGAAGACAACACTACAAGAGAAATGAAACAACTCGGACTACTGCTGATAGCTGAAACATGGCTGCACCTTGAAGGCAACCCTGCCCTACTAGACCAATGCCCACCAGGATACAACATAATACATATCAACAGAACCAAAAGAAGGGGAGGAGGCATTGCAATTATATACAAATCCTTCTTCACAGCAGAACCTGCCGCTAAACACACATTCTGAAGAATCAAAATCCTGGCATGCAAAATCACCGACAAAACACTAACTGACTAACTGTGCATCACATTATTCTACCACCCTCCAGGAAGCTGGACATACACCCAAGATGATTTCATGGACTTGGTATCAAACATCTACACCAATCACCCAAATGTCCTACTAATAAGTGACATAAACCTGCACATAGAAAAACAAAATGACACAAACACCAGAACACTAATGAACTTCATAAACCAATGGAACTTCACAACAGCACATACAAAAGGGCACCAATTAGACATATTAGCCCACAGATTCTAAATGAATAATAACCACATATTTACAAACCACACATGGGAAGAGGTGCCATGGTCAGACCACAGCAAGCTCACTTTCACACTACAGTGGAAAGAAAATGGCAAGAAAAGAGAGCCAAGACCCAACATACATTCACAACCAGAGGAAAAGTAGACAACCTCACATTCTGGACAACAACAATGAATGAACTCAACGACGTACCACCTGAGGATAAACACGTCATGAGAAAATGGGATGAAACAAGTGAAAACACACTAAACAAAACAGCACCACTCAAAACAAAAACAAAAATCACAAAACAACCACATCCCTGGTTTAATGACAAACTACTACACATGATGAAAATCTGTAGGAAACAACACACATGCAAACAAAACCATATGGAGAAAAACTATAAGAACATACACAAATAGCATAAAGACAGCAAAAGCAGAACACTACAGTACATATACGAACCCTGACCTGACTAATACAAAAAAAATATTCGAACTCATGAACAAACTACTGAAAACCCAGAGCATATTGGCGACAACTGAAACACCACCAGCTGCAGATAGGCTTGCACAATACTTGCAAAAACAAAATAAACACAAGATCAAACCTTTCAAAAGCACAAATAAACGTCACAGACTTCCTACAGGACTGCGAAACATATAGCAACCACACCGCAGCAGACAGAATATGGACCATGTTGAAACCATCCCAACTAGACACATTAAAGACACTATTGACTATTGACAAAATGCGTACGTGCATACTGCCTACTTGACAAATGCCCTAACTACATGATGAAAAACCCACCAGATTGGTTCATTGAGTACCTCACCAAACACATCACATGTTTGAAAGAGGTCAATTTCCAATAGACAAAGATGACATAGTACTCACACCTATCCCCAAAAACACTACCAGCAAGATCAGCGATATTACAAATTACAGACCAGTACCCTCAATACCACTACCAACCAAAACATTGGAAGGTCTAGTAACACAGCAACTAATGGAATACTTGACAAAATTCTCAATTCTTCATGAATCTCAATCAGGTTTCAGACCACAACACAGCGTTGAAATGGTTATTTATTTATTTGTTGCATTTGTATCCCACATTTTCCCACCTATTTGCAGGCTCAATGTGGCTTACATTGTACCGTGGTGGCGATCGCCAATTCCGGTATGACAGATACAGAATGGTATTGTGTTAAAGTTCATGAGTGATAGAACACATTAGGTAATCAAGGAGGAAGAGTAAGTTATAACCACCCTGATAACAAAATTCAGAAGCATAATATGCCAAAGACAAAATGTATTAGTACTACAATTCGACATGTCAAGTGCGTTCGACCTAGTAGATGTCATGTCTGTGGCCGTGACCACCCTCAGCCTTACCTTCTTTCTGGGGGTCAGCAGCTCTGCTGGCTTCTCTCTGTGTTTGTGTTAGTCTTGTCTCTGTCCTGGTGTGCTGGCTGCTTCCAGCATGAACCTAATTGCTTCACTAGACCTCACCTGTGTGGGCTATGCCTCTCTAGGGAGCCAGCATCTAAGATGGCTGCCACCGGCTCTATGCCAGCTTCCAAGATGGCTCCTGCTTGTCTTTCCTGTGGGCTCACTTCCTATGTGTGTCAAGCCTCTCTTTGGGGTCAAGGTACTTCCTGCTTCTGTCCTGCTGCTGGTGACCTCATCAGTGAGAGCCTTCATAAGGAAATGCTGTGCTGGCATTCTGGGCCTTTTGCATAAGTGTTATGCTCTTAGGCCAGGTCAGGTTAGTAAGTGTCTGCTGCACTACTGCTTAGCCTCTCTCTGGGTTCCAGCCCAGTTTCTTTCTGTGTCTGTGTCTCTGTTGTCCTTCTGTGGGGGGTCTTCCCTGCCACTGTCTGTCTGTGGACTGTGGGTCCTTCCTGGCTTACTCTGTGTTTGGGGTGAAGCCTCTGTTCCTGGCTTACCCTGTGTTTGGGGTGAAGCCTCTGCTCCGGGCTTACCCTGTGTTGGGGTGAAGCCTCTGTTCCTGGCTTACCCTGGGATGGGGTGAAGCCTTTGTCCGGGTTTGTTCTCTGTCTGTATGCGAAGCCTCAGCCTTTGTGGGTTCCCCAGTCAGTGTGTGGAACGGCTGTGGCTTCAGACCCTTGGTCTGTTCTACCTGGTTACTCTGTTTGCTGTGCTGCCTGCCGAAGACCCTTGGCCTGTTATTCCTGGTTTGCTCTCTTTACCCTGTACCCTGCCTTGCCTAGCCTGTGTGCCTTCCCTGCTTGTATATCCTGAGGGTATATTCTGAATCCTGTATCTGTCTGGCTAGTGTGTTTTCCTGGGTGATTTCCTGTATCCTGTCTTCACCTAGCTAGAGGGTGTACCCTGTGGGTATTCCCGGATCCCTGTTCTAGTGTGTTGCTGCCCTAGTCCTTGCTCCTGCTAGCTTCTGTATGCCGTGTTCCTTGGTCTGTCTTCTGGGTCTTGCTAGTGGCTGTGCAGCAGCATACTGTCTGAGTCTAGTTCCGTGCCCTGTCGCCCTCGTGTATCCCAGACCCAGGGTGGGTCCTCTGGATCTTCAGTTCCTGCCTTATCCTGCAAGTCCTGCCGGCCGCCTGCACTTCGGAGCTCAACTCCGGAGGAATGGTGGCTAGGTGCAGGTGAAGCTGTTCCTGTCTCATCTGTTCTAGTTGCCTGCCTTGTCTACTCCAGTCCAGAGTTCCAGTACTGCTCTTCTGTGTTTCCAGTCCCGAGGTGGTCTTGCCTGCTGCTGCCGCTCTGCGGCAGTGGCCTAAGGGCTCACGAACTCCAGTCCTGCCTCGAGGACCTGACAGAATGCCAAGGCCCTCGAGAACGTGACAGTAGACCACTCCACACTCATGACACTGCTCGACAACATAGGAATCAGCAGTGTAGTGGCAACATGGTTCAGTGGCTTCCTAAAGACCAGATCCTACATTGTAAAGATGTCCAGCCAAACATCAGCCTCATGGATCTCTGAGTGTGGGGTACAAGAGGGATCGCCTTATCACCAATACTGTTCAATGTAATGATTGTGCCACTCAGGAAAAAAACTGGAATTAATGGGTTTCAACCCATTTATATATGCAGATGGTGTTATCATCTTCATATGTTTCCAAAACAATATCACAAACATACAGGACAAAATATAAAAAGGATTGGACCTCATGGAAGAATGGGCAACAACTTTAAAAACTTAAACTGAACAGAGACAAAACCAAATTCCTAGTACTATTCAGCCCACACAACCCCACATCCTATCAAAAATTCACAGTCAACCAACAAACATACCACATTGATACAAACTTAAAATACCAGGAATCAGTCTCTACAAACACCTAACACTGGACAATCAAATAGCAGTAACATCAGAATGCTTCAGAACACTATGGAAACTGAGAAGAATAAGAGACTATTTCCGTAGACAATCTTTCTAGATACTGGTCGAATCAACAGTACTATCGCAACTAGACTACTGCATTGCAGCATACATAGAGAACAAGGCAAACACACTGAAATCACTGCAAACAATCCAAAACACGGCAGCAAGACTGATTTTCAAGAAATTGAAATATGAAAGGGCAACCCCATTGCTTGAAACACTAAAAAAATATTCTTGCAAGAATATTTTTCAAAGCGAGCACCCTAATCTTCAAGATACTATTCGGAATGGCATGCGAATATATGCTTAACATGATTGAACTATCCTCATGAAATGCCAGCACAGAAAATAGAAACTACCTACTTCTACATCTACCCAACTGTAAAAACACCATCTATAAAACTATCTACAAAGCAGGATTTAGCTGCCTGGTTTCCAAATGGTGGAACTTGATACTAAAAACCATAAGAAGCATCACAAAACTCCTCAAATTTTGAAAAGAAATGAAAACCTACCTCTTCAAAACATTTTACAACTAATCACAAAGATATTGTTGCCTTCCTTTCAAATCTACCTCTTCTAAAACTATATGAATAAATATCATCAAAACTCTACAGTTGAACACAAAAGCTACCATTACCTTTTCCACTTCAAATCTATAAACTCTATGAATAACCACATGAATTATAGATTCCTTCTGCACATTGCACAACACTATTGTAACTCCAGCAAAATGTAAATTGTAAGCTACTTTGAACCAAAACTTGTTTTCGGATAACAGTGGTATACAAGAATGCATTAAAAATATGAAATTTGGCTTCCAGGATATCCATGATAAATATTTGAGATTTAATTGCATAGAACACTGCATAAGAACTAGACTTAGAAATCTGATACCCAGTATTTATATCATTAGACTACTGGCATGATACTGCTAAATTGTTATGTCAATTTGTGCTCTGGTATCAAAAGTAAAAATAAAATATAGACTGAAGACGGTATAGCGAAGATATTTGCCTATAGCAGGTGTGAAAATGAATGTCCTGCTGTCCTCCAAAACCATGTGGGTGACGTCATCTACATCACTGCTGTAGAGTTTAAACAAGGTACTAGAGCTTTTAGAGCATACACAGCGTCCCCACCATGCATGCGCAAATGCCACCAAAAACAGGACTTTCCACGTCAAATACTTCAGATGACAGGAGTCAAGTGGCTTAAAAGGAGGTTTCATCATCTGGATGATGTTGAAGTCCCATGACATAGGTGGAGGTTTGACAGTGGGATTTGTCAAAAGCAAACCTATTATGAAGCGAACAACTAGAGGCTGTCCAGAGATTGGCTTACTCTCTAAACAGCGATGATAAGTACTGATTGCACTGAGGTGAACCCTTAAAGAGCTGGTTTTGAGACCAGTCTCAGGTGTAGAAGGTATTCAAGCATAGTCTGTGTAGGACAAGAAAGGGGATCTAGGGCCTTAATCTAACACCAGACAGCAAACCTCCTCCACTTGCTGAGGGTCTCCTGTGTCTTGCTGGCTTCCAGGAAACCCTCAGGATGATACAAGGAAGCAAATTCTAAGCTTTCCACATGCAGAGACTGGAGGTTGGGATGCAGAAGAGATCCCTTATTTTGTGTGATGAGAGAAAACACAGTAATCTCCAAGGTTCTTCGTAGGACAACTCCAGAAGAAGAGGGAGCCAGATTTGCCTAGGCCTATATCGAGTGATCAGGATCATGGTTTCTTGGTCTTGCTTGAATTTTAGCAAAGTCCTCCCTACCATAGGGATGGGACGATATGCATACTTAAGACCAGATCCCCCAATGAAGGAGGTAGGCATTTAACGCTAGTTTGTTGTTGGCCTGGAGCCTGGAACAGAACTGAGGTACTTTGTGATTGAGTTGAGTGGCAGGTCCACCAAGGGGGTGGCCCACATTCAGAAGATCTTGAGGGCAACACCCATATTGAGTGACCACTCGTCCGGTTGCATAACTCTGCTCACTCTGTCGGCCATGCTGTTGGATTTGCTTTCCAGATAAGTGGCCCTGAGAAGCATCCCATGCTGAACTGCCCACTGCCACATTTGGAGAGCCTCCTGACACAATGGGTGTAGTACACTGCAACCTTATTGTTTGGCTGTCCAACCAAATTGTATTCATTCAATCCTTGAAAGCCTTTAGAGTATTCCAGATTGCTTGTAGCTCCCAGAGGTTGATCTGAATATCTGATTCCTGAGCTGACCAAGCACCCTGGATATGAAGCCCATCTACATGAACCCCCACCCCAGGTGGGATACATCCATCGTTGGCACTGTCTGGGGCTGAGGAATTTGGACTGGAAATCCCATAGTCAAATTGGACCGAATTGTCCACCAAAGGAGAGATTGAATCAACTCCAGTGTTACTTGGATGACATCCACTAGGTTCCTTGAGGCTTGGCACCGCTGAGAAGCTATGGTCCACTGGGTAGATCTCATGTGAAGATGTGACATGGACAGTGGAGGCCATATTGCCTAACAATCTCAACATCTGAGCTGTGGCGTGGTTCAGACCTGAGTGACAAGAGTGTCTGCCCTTGGCACAGGGAGAAACGCCCATGCCTGTTAGGTGTCTAGCAGGACTTCAATGAACTCTAATTGCTGAACAGGATGGAGATGGGACTTTGGGTAGCTTAAAACAAACCCCAGTAGCTTTAACACCTGAATAGTTCTCTATGGACTCCTGAGCACCATCTTTTGACGTGCTCTTCACCAGCCAGTCATGCAGATAGAACACATGGACTCCCAGTCTGGTAGCAACTCTGTGACTACTGCAAGACACTTGGTGAACACCCTGAGAGCCAAGTCCAGAGAGCACAGCCAAACAATTTCCTGAATCATGGGGAGAAGGGTGCCTAGGAAAACCATCCTGATCTTTTCTTTGACTAGGAATTTGCTCAGGGCCCTTAGATCTAGGGTGGGACACATCCCTCCTATTTTCTTAGGCACAAGTAAGTACCTGGAATAGAATCCTTGCCCTTGTTCCCCTGGTGGAATGGACTCGACCTCATGGGCTTTAGAAGGGTGGAGTGTTCCTCTACAAATACCTGCGTGTACTGAGAGCTGAAGTGAGATGCTGTCGGTGGGCAATTTGGTGGTAGTTGATACCAATGCAGGGTGTAACCAAGATGGACTATTTGGTGAGCCTGTTGATCAGAGGTTACAAGGGGCAATCTTTCTTTGAAAAAATTCAACTTCCTTCCAACCATCCAGGACGGTTACCTTTACTGCAGCTATGCTCTTCTGGAGCCAATCAAAAGCTCATCTCTGGCTTTGACTAGGGAGCTGTCTGTGTGTTAGGTGCACTCTATTGATGAGAGTGAGCATGCTGGGACTGAGCCTGCAGAGGCTAGTGAGAGGAAGTAGTAGGGATCCCTCTTTGACTTGCCCAAATTCCTCCTAGATGAGGGGGAAGGTGCAGAAATGTCCGACAGAAAAGAGTGTCAGTGGTGTCACTGTGGGAGAAAATCCGCCAAATCAGACATACTGCGTACTAAGTTCTGCAAATATAGGCTCGTGTAGAGCTGGTAAGATTTGAATACAGGAGATGAGCATAGAAGCCTGATATATCTTCTGCCTAAAAGAATCAGGGTTTTAGGTTCTCTGCCAGGAAGTGCTGAAGCACAGTTTCTCTAGAACTCTTGACTCTTTTGAGTGCGGATTCCACCTATGCATAATGTCTGTCTGTCTTCTTGGGCTGGAGAGGGACCAATAGAAGGGACTTCCAGTTCTTCCCCTGAACATCTTTCAGGATTCGATGAAGAGGGACCTTCACAGCCTCGCAAGATGAGCTTTGTAGTCCCAGACCTCGAACATCTCAGCCCTAGGCTTGTCTTCAGTCTCCAAATGAATGGGAATGGCAGCCACCATTTCTCACACAAAACCTACGAAGGAAAGGCACTCTGGTGGAGACTTCCTCCTTTCCTCTGGAGGGGAGGGGCCAGATGGGATGCTACAGGCCTCATCCTACGAGAAGTACCATGGATCCTCATCAGACTCCCATGAGTGCTGCTCATCGGAGTTGGCAAAAAAACTCCTTAAGGGAGGGCTGAGACCAAGCCTGCCACAAAGCTGAGGAGCCATGTCCTCGAGAAGGGCATTGAGGAATGGGTTCCAGCCTCGACTCTGGTGAAACTTCTTCTACAGACGTCAAGAGGGTGCCCACACAGGCAGCTGTTGATACAAGTGCCACATGTAGCACTGGCATCGGAGACCTCACCAAAGGCTGAGGGTTCCTGAGGGGCAGCGAGAAGTGGAATGGCTGGTGCGCACACCCCAGATGCCAGTGCATAATGATGTAAAAACTCCAAGAGCTTGGGGAGAATGGCTGGATGAGCTCATTGAGAGAAGCCATCGGGAGAGGCTGGGGTGCCAGTTCAGAGATAGACTGCTGAACTACTGGGGTTGAGACGGGTGCCTGGTTCTGGCTGCATGGAGATCCCCGCACCGGCACCTCGGCACCACTTGAATGGAGGGTGAGCGGTCCTCACGTGCTGATGCTTTTCGGGGACTGAATCCCTCAGTGCCCCGGAACACCCAGCACTATGCATCCAGGGGGACCAATGCTGATGCTTCTTGGCATTTGCCCGATTGTCCAGCGACAATCAATGATTCTCCTTGGTTCTGAGGAGGACGATATTGAATCCCCACGTTGCATCAGCGTTGGGTCCAACTGTGACAGTCTCTGGGGCCCTGCACAGCTGCTGGTGTCGAGGCAGGTGGAGACCCATTCGATGTGCACCTACTCCCAATGTCTGAGACAGACTGCTTAACCATATGGACCTGATGCTGACACCAAGATTTCAGGCAAAAAACACAGCTGGAAGGAGTATACTTAGGCTCCAAACACTGAAAACACCAAGAATAAGTGTCTTTATCAGAGATGGTCCGACTGCTCTGGCTATATCGCTTAAAGCCACTGGGAACCTTTGATCAATGGAGGGGAAAACAGCCGAGGCCAAAGCAAATGGTTCAATGGTGACTAAAAAAGGGCACAAACCAGAAAAATCGAGGGAGAAATACCTGAAGGGAGCTCAGGCCTAAGAGGGCCCACTAACAGGCTTATTTTTGAAAGAGAAAGACGCCCATCGTTCGACACAAATTGCAAGATGGGCAGCTGTCTCACAGGGTCACCCAAATTGGCATAATTGAAAGCCGATTTTGGGCGTCTTCAACTGCTTTCCGTCATGGGGACAACCAAAGTTCACGGGGGGGGGGGGGGGGGTGTCGGAGGCGTAGCGAAGGAGGGGGCTGGAATGTGCCTAACACATGGGCGTCCTCGACTGATAATGGAAAAAAGAGCGTCCCTGACGAACACTTGGACGACTTTACCTGGTCCTTTTTTTTTTTCTTACGATCAAGCCACAAAAATGTGCTCTAAATGACCAGATGACAAACGGGGGGGGAATCGGGGATGACCTCCCCTTACTCCTCCAGTGGTCACTAACCCCCTCCCACCCTCAAAAAATTAAAAAAAAATATTTTTCCAGCCTCTATTCCAGCCTCAACTATCATACCCAGCTCCATGACAGCAGTATGCAGGTCCCTGGAGCAATTTTAGTGGGTGCAGTGCACTTCAGGCAGGCGGACCCAGGCCCATTCCTCCTTGCTGTTACACTTGTGGTGGTAAATGTGAGCCCTTCAAAACCCACCAGAAACCCACTGTACCCACATGTAGGTGCCCCCCCTTCACCTGTAAGGGCTATGGTAGTGGGTTTGGGGGGCTCAGCACACAAGGTAAGGGAGCTATGTACCTGAGAGCAATTTATGAAGTCCACTGCAGTGCCCCCTAGGGTGCCCGGTTGGTGTCTTGGCATGTCATGGGGACCAGTGCTGACTCCTTCCACAACCAAATGGCTTGGATTTGGTCGTTTCTGAGATGGGCGTCCTTGGTTTCCATTATGGCTGAAAATCGGGGATGACCATCTCTAAGGTCGACCTAAGTTTCGGGATTTGGGCATCGCCGACCGTATTATTGAAACGAACGATGGCCGCCCATCTTGTTTCGATGATATGGGTTTCCCCGCCCCCTTTGCCGGGACGTCCTGCGAGGATGTCCTCAGGAAAACTTGGGCGCCCCTTTTGATTATGCCCCTCCATGTGTGCCAAAAATAAAGGAAGCCTAAAAGTGGGAAAAAATAAACTAAAATTGTAAGGGAAGAGAGAGGGACCTTTCCGATGTCAGGGGAAAAACCCTGAAAGGTAGGTACAAAACAATATGCTCACACCCCAAACACTGTGAGGAGCATGGGACAATTACATTCTCTCCTTGCTGTGGATGAGAAGAGACTGATGGTCCTGTGGCTGTCATGGGTGGTGGGAAGGCAATAGCGCATGGGCGGTGGGGATGCGCGCGCTATAAAGGCTTAAGTTCTGATCTGGGTAACGTGGATGACACCCACATGTGAGAATACGGCCTCTTTGTCCTTGGAGAAAATGCTTGTTTAAATATACCTCTCATTTCAAACCAATGTCAACATGTTTAGAACTTATTGTGCCATCGACTGCAGCCCCATACTACTTCCCAATGCATACAAGCACACATTTAAAATTTTGGTGCATGTGAGCTAAACTGTTTTGAAAATGCAGCTGCCAATCACATACGTGCCAGTTGAGTCCTGTGGCATCAATCTCGCGTTGACATCCCTCTCCCTCTAGCTGCCTCTGCTGCTTTATCTGCACCAGAAGCAGCAGGAAGAGAATAAGAACCACAAGAAACCATGACCACAGAAGATACACCTGATCATTTAGCTCCTTCATGCCAACTTCCCTAAACCAGTTTATTCTAAAAATAGTTGTGCCACACCCAACTGTACAATGAGATCTAGGAGCTATGAAAAACTTTCATCACCCAGATCCTTTATGTCACTTATTCATTCAAACTGATTATAGATATATGCGGAATTTTGTGCAGAATTAGCATCCACATATCACATGGAATTGCGCAATTCCCTGAAAGATAGCACATGTTGCAGAGACACAGCCATATAAAGTGGAAGCAATAGTGGAAAAGGAACCAGAGAAGCATAGAAAAATGTAACATAAAAAACAGCCACACTGGGTCAGACCAGTGGTCAATTTTCCCCAGTCTCCCGTGGATATCCTGTGGGTCACTGGTATCTGGCAGAAACCCAAATAGTTACAACACTCCAATGTACCAATCCCAGGGGTAAGCAGTGTCTTTCCCCTTGTCTGTCTCAATAGCAGACTATGGATGTTTCCTTCAGGAACTAGTCCAAACCTTTTTTTTAAACACAGATACGCTAACTGCTAACAACATGTCCTCTGGCAGTGAATTCCAGAGCTTAACAATTCGTTGAGTGAAAAAAATATTTCCTCCTATTTGCTTTAAAAGTATTTCATGGAAGTTTATTGAGTGTTCTCTTTTCTTTGTACTTCGTGAAAGAATAAAAAATCAAGAAGACAGAGACAGTTTGAAAGGAGCAATTCCATAGTATGGGAAAGTTCTGGATCTTGATGCTATGATGGAAATGGCTGACTTGGATTTAGTGGCGATCACAAAAATATGGTTCATGGAGAACCATAACTAGTATATAGCCAAGCTATAATCTTATTCAGGAAAGGCAGAGGAGTGGCTTCTGTGTTAAAGACAGAATTGTAGAACTTTTGGGGTAAGAAAGAAGTAACGTCGTTAATCTGGAAAAAGGGATGGAAATTCTATTCATATTTGTGTGAAATACAGGTCTCCTTCAAAGTCAGAATTAATGGACAGAGATTTAATTGAAGACATTCACCAGATAACTATGAAAGGGGAAGTGATACAATATGCTGGACGTGATAGGGGCATGCTTGATGCGGTGTCATCTAGAGGTAAGGAGATCTTGGATTCTCTACTAAAATGGCTAACCTCTTAGCTTGTACATAAGTAAACATATAAAAAATATTGCCTTGAAATCATAACAACCTAACAAAGGGGTTGATATTCATTGCTTGTTAATCAGATAGAAAAGACTCCTGCCCAGTTAACAAATGTTGACCAGGTCTCCACAGGATATTCAGCAGCACATAACCAGACAGTTCCAGTTAATATCCTTCTTGACCACCACAGCACCATCTGATTAGGGTCAGGGTACATAACATAAGAGTAGCCATACTGGGTCAGACCAATGGTCCATCTAGCCCAGTATCCTGTTTTCTAAACAGTGGCCAAGCCAGGTCACAAGTACCTGGCAGAAACCCAAATTGTGACAACATTCCATACTACAAATCCCAGATCTTTTTCTTGAGCGCTGACCCCCAAGGTGGACCCTAGCATCAGGTAACTATGATTCAGATTATTCTTTCCAATGTGCATCACCTTGCATTTGTCTACATTACATTTCATCTGCCATTTTGATGCCAAGTCTTAATTTCCTAAGGTCTTCCTGCAATATTTCACAGTCCACACGTGTTTTAACAATGAATAGTTTTGTGTCATCTACATATTTGATCACCTCACTTGTCGTCCTGATTTCCATATTATTTATAAATATGTTAAATAGTACCAGTCCTAGTACAGATAGATCCCTGTGGCACTCACCCTACTCCATTGAGAGAAATGACCATTTAACCCTAGTTGAGGGATGGAGTTGGGGCACAGCTGGGAATTACCTGAGCATCACTAATAATCAGCATCAGTACTTAGATAGCTATCCAATTAACTTAGGATCAAAGAAAGGTTATCCGAAGTTAACCGAGTGGTTATCCAGGTACCACCATTGAATATCTGCGGTACCCAGATAATTTTCGGCAGGCCACAGAGTAGCCAGATATTCAATAACAGTACCCAGACAGGAGACAGCACTGAATGTCCAAGTCTAATTTGGCCAGCAGTGGCCAGTGTTTAAAAAAAAATGCTGATCACCGAAGGCTGAATACTGCCCCCTAAGAAAATAAATAGAAGGGTGACTTTAAAAGAAAAGTTAACATTAATAATGAATATGACTCTGCTGTTTAATAAGAGGTGCTGTTGCTTTCTATCATTAGTTTACAAGAGGAAAGGAAAGGAGTAGGATACTGGTATTCCTTTTGTACACAAACATCCAAAGGATTTAAAAAATTGTTAAGGAGCTGTATGTTTTGGAATTCTCTCTAATATGGTTGTGTACATCATGTTTTTGTGCATCTTTGAAGGTTAACTCGTATATTGATTCAAAGACTTATTGTTTGAAGTTCTGTGCTGCTCTACATGCCACTGTAAAAGAGTCTTCTAAACAGTGGGATGAAATTGGAGAATTCAACTGATTCTGTCTTGCTGCAGTATAGCTTACAGACTTGGTCTCAAAAGAACACTTAGGTGGCATAACGCATTTTGTAGGAGCCATGAGGTAGAAGGAATAGCTTCCCCCCCCCCCCCCCCTTGACCTCTCATCTTCCACAGAGATTGACTACCTCATGTGATGATTTGAAAACATTCCCAAATAATGGTTGGTGGAAGTGTGCGACTTTCTTGCGTATCTCATGCACAGTGTACCAGTAACTGGCTTTATTTCCTTCATTGTGATAACAGCAGCCTTAACTTTGCCTTTTTATGCCAGCAGCTGTGCTAGTCCTGTTAAATAGATTTGCTTGCTATTGTTTATAGTATACTTAGGAGGTTGGATGGTGAAGGCTTTTGTAGATAGATTTTGTAGCAGTTTCTTGAGGATACATCTGTAAGTTAGACCAGTGTTTTCAAACCTTTTCAAGCCCAAGGCACACATAAATTACTAAAAATATTCTGTGGCACACCAGCCTCTGAAGGAGAAAGCGGTGTAGTCACAAAGAGGATTTACATGGGCTAAAGAAGAGCTATAGAAGAAGTGGAAAATCCACCAGCCTCCCTGTGCTTTAAAATTTAGTGGGGGAAAAAGAGGTTGAAGGCTTACATGGACCTGCCACAATGGAATGATTATTTTATTTTTGGCACTTCCATTCTGGTTAGCTCTAATAAACTTCTAAGGAGACTACAACAAATTCAGTACATATAGAAATAACAAATTCTACACACCTGCCAGTCAGAATAAAAGCAAACAAATACTAAAATACTAATCAGTAATGACAAAAGGTGAACATTTCTACACATATATCAGTAACAAAGAGGTCAATATTCAATGCAATTTAAGAAGCAGGAGTGGCTCTTGCATAGTTAAATTGCTCCTAGCTGGCTATCTGCTGATAATCAGTGGCATGTAACTGAGTAATGCTCCTGATTAACAGCACTAAGAAGCCATTCTGAATCTGGGCAGGAGAGCAGGCTGGGCAGAACCAGGACTTAACTAATTGGACTCTGGCACTTAATATCGCTGGTGTCCAGATAAGAGGGCAAATAGCACTGCACAAAAAGCTATTCTTTTTCTGCCTGATTAGCTGTGTGGGCACTGGCATTGAACATTGGTTGGTGTGCAGATAACTTCTGGGTATGGCCTAAATGGCTCTTTGGTACCTCCTCCCTCACCTGGATACTGATTCCCTCAACTAGCCGTGAAGAGTACTAGATTCTCCCAAGTAGACCAACAAACCCCTCCCCCCTGTAGGCCTCCATGGTCCTACCTTTAAGATCCATTGTGGTCTAGATGTCCAGGGGGCAGGAGCGATGCCTACTCCTGCCTATGATGGTTCTTGTATCAGAATGGCCACCACAAACTTTTAATGGCAGGGACTTTTACTCCCATAGATATACATATATAAATATAAAACAGCCTAACACACTGATATTTAAAGAACAGCTATGTTTTAAGCCCATCTCTGAAAAAGATTTGATAGTCCTAGTGCTTTAAGCAGCTCATTCCAATTAATTGAGGCAGAGCCTTGAAAAGTAAACTTCAAATTAAAATCTCTCAGGGATGGTAGTTTTAATCTGGAAACATCAGATGAACATACAAGTCCACTAGGCCAGTGTTTCCCATGTCAGTCCTGGAGTACCAACTTGCTAGTCAGGTTTTCTGGATATCCACAATGAATATGCATGAGATTGATGTGCATACATTGCCTCCACCCTCTTTTGGGTGCTGTTGCCCTGCAGAATGTCAATCCTGTCCTTAAAACAGTGCCAGTTGCAAGAGTCTTGAGCAGACCATGTAAAGTTCAAAGTGGGTGAGGTGTGTCATGCACTTATTCTTCCTGTATACCATCCTTTCAGTTCCTTGCTATAAGCAGAACCCCCCCCCCCCCCCTTTCCAATTCCTGGACTCCAGTTCCCTGTGTAAACAAATGAAAGAGAACAAGCTCAAGAAGTATGGGCAGTCAGATCCATAGTTGCCTTGGTGGCCACTGGAGGTGATGTGGCTGCCAGAGTTAAGGGAAAGGGGATGGGATTTGGCATACTGCCTTCTGTGGTTACAGTCAAAGCGGTCTACATATTATATACAGGTACCTATTTTTTTCTATCTGGGGCAATGGAAGGTTAGGTAACTTGCCCAAAGTCACACTGGCCCTCCTGCTTCCAAATATCAGAGTGAGTCACAAGTCACACAAAGGGTAATATACAAATTTATGTCTAGGTTTACTACAAATTTACATATTTGATCATTTTTCTTTTGGATTATTCTTTTACTTTTGGTGGTGTAAAAACATAACTGAGAACAGTAAATCTTAAAAACTTGTTACTCCTGATGAATTGTGCGCAACTGTGGAGTGCAGAATTTGTGCAGCACTCAACATTTCTGCATAGAATCTGTGCTGTGCCCCCACCTGCTTGCTGCCACCTGGCCTGCCTGAGCACAGCACGTCCTGGTGGTCTAGTGGCCTCTTTGGGGCACGAAAGACCCTCACTCTTTCCTGCCCCGTTGCTACTGCTCTCTTGCTAGTGCTGTGCTTTTTCCAAATGGCCGCCGATACTTTGTGGTAATCTCGTGAGACTATCACTTGAAGTCTTAGCGGCCATTTGGAAAAAGCACGGCACTAGCGAGAGATTGGTGGCAGTGGGGTTTTTTCTTGCCCCGAAGAGGTTCTCCTGCTGCAGCTCCTCCGCCTATTACTTCATGGGTGAGTGCAGGGGTGGCTGGAAGGAGGGAGGGGCTGTAAAGAAAAAAAAAAAAAAAAGGGATGCAGTGGGTGGAAGGGGGCTGCAAAAAAGAGGGTGCTATGTATAGGGGAGGGAGGGGCTGTAAAAAAAATGGGGATGCTATGGGTGGCTGTAAAAAAAAAAGGATGCTATTGATTGCAGGGGGGATGCTATAAGAGGGAGGGGGCCTCAAAAAGGGGGTATGCTATGTGTGGGGGAGGGAGGGGCTGTAAAAAAAAAAGAGGGGATTCTATGTGTGGGTGCAGGGAGGGAGAGGGGAGCTGTAAAAAAGGGGGATGCTATATGTGGGTGCAGGGAGGGAGGGGGATGTAAAAAAAGGTGGATGCTATGGGTGCTGGGAAAAATAATGGATGGCATCTTTGTACAGGGAGAGGGGGCTGTAATGGTTAAATTCTGCCAAATAAACTTGCAGAATTTGCAAATTTAGTGCACAAAATATTGCAGAATTTGCAAATTTTTGTGTAGAATTTTGCAAACTTTGTGCACAGAAGTTTTAAATCTTTTGCACAGAATTTTGTTTTTTTTTTGCGCAGAATTCTGGCAGGAGTAACTGAAAATCCAAATACAGTATGTCTAAATAAATCTCTTATGAGAGACTCCACAGGAGATTAAAGAGTCATGGAATAGGAGGCAATGTCTTACTGTGGATTGGTAACTGGTTAAAATATAGGAAGCAAAGAGTAGAATGGAAGTGGTCAGAGATAAATAGTGAAGTGCTCCGGGGATCTGTACTCGGACCAGTGTAACGATCTAGCAATGATTGAACTGATAATTTTGCTAGTGTTGCAAATTTTCAAAGTGGTGTGAACACAAGCAGACTGTTAGGAACTGCAGAATGACATTGCCAGACTGGAGAACTGAGCACTTGATGGGAAATAAAATGTAATGTGCACAACTGATGGATGTAGGAAAAACTTTTAGGTGCACACCCTTAGATTCTATATAAGTCATTCAGAGTTGGACACCCAGATGTGTGCATAAACTAATTAGTCAGTTGGATGATAACCAGTTATTGACATTAATTTGAGTTAATTTGCACTTGGCACTAATTTGGGTTTACTTGCACATCTGCTTATGTGCTGTTGTATAATGCTGCTTGCCCAAAGTCTCATATGCAATCCAAAAGGGAGTGTGGCCATGGGAGGGGCATGTGCAGGTTAGGTGCATTCCAGAACTTTAGACGCAGTGTTAATAAAATACCAGAATTGCATGCCTAACTTGCATGCCAGGATTTACACCAGGTTTCAGCAAGCGTAAATCTTTGCACCCGAAGTTGGGCATGGCAATCTGCTCTAAACGTTATTCTGTAAAGAGCACTCAGCCTGGAGTGCCCTTTCTAGAATAGCACTTAGCATGGATTTTTCTCAGCGCACAAATTTGAAGGGCCGTTTATTGAATGCAGAAGTTAAATGAGCAGGTGGAAGAATGGAAGTCCCTAAAAGGATATTTACCCTATGAAGAAGATGATTGTCCAGCCAGCAGTGTAACAGAGATGGCCTATAGAAGATTTGAGGAGGCAGTTAGAGTGACAGTGGTTAAAGCCTGGAAAAATGGAAAATAAAAAGAAGTGGTGGAGGGATGCTATTTGTTGTTTGAAGAGTATTTAAGCTGCAATATTTAAGCATGTTTGCAAGGGATCCATCCAGAGAGTTATTCAGAGTGGTGAAGCAGTTGTTAAGGGAGGAAAAATCATTAGTAGAGAAGTTGGTTGCAGCAGAGACCAAGGTGGACTCACCGTTGGCCAAATTTAGACTCCGACAGTTAAATAGGTGGTTTATGGACTATTTATTCACCTTTAGATCCTGTGCTGATAGTGTTATTTAAAGAGTGTCCAGGAGTATGTTAGAATAGATTGCAGATTTGAGCAATGCATCACTCTATCACAGTTCTGTACTACAGTAGCAAAATGAAGCTATGGCGATTCCCATGTTGAAGGAGTCAGTAAACTGGTTTGCCAACTTTAGAACAATTTTGACCCTACTGCTATTGGCTACATTAATCAAGAAAAGGTGGATAATCAAGTTGGTTCTGTTTTTGTTAATGATAATTTGTTGCTGGATGTTGAATAGGCAGGGTTTAGAATAGGAAGCAATGCTGAGGATACAGATGCTTAAAAAAAAAAAATCAAGTGAAGGCCTTTTTATTAACACAGGCATTTGCTTGATTCCTGATTTGGTTTTCTATGCTGGCTAGTTTGTATTTTAGGATCTATTGCTTTCTAAAGGATGGTTTTGCAGCAGGGTGGCTGAGATGATTTTGGATTTCACATGTTTGTGTCTGTGGTTTTTGAACATAGAATGGAGATATAGTTAGTTATTTTATTGATTGTTTTGTCTGCATTTTACATTTTAGTTTGTTCTTATTGTTTTAGGTTTTTATGTATGCATTTTCTCTGCCTAGATGATTGATATGCAGTAAGAAATATATTAAATAAATCGAAATAAGGGGGTCCCAGTTTTGTTGATATCCCTAGATCTAACAGTGTTTAACATGATAGGAACAGAGTTGGACCTGGGGGGAGGGGAACGAGTGAGTCTTTCAGCTCTCCACTGTCACCCCTTTAATTTAGTATTTATTTGTAGCCATTGAGTGAGCTGTATGCGAATGATTACAAATTAGTAGTCCCATTAGAGAGAGTAGTAGATATCCTTATTGAACAGTTGTTTGAAGATGCAAAAGAGAGGATTATGGGTGAGTGGCTAGTGCTGAACATGAGGGAAACCATATCTTTGTGTGTTAGAGATTTGGAGAAGCAGGAGCTGTGAGTAAGCCCAATGATTGATGATATAGTGATCCCTTGGAAGAGAGAAGAAGATTTTTTGGGTGGAGTTGGGAATGCATAGGTGGTTAATGTAATGAGATCTGCTTATTTTAAGCTGTATCTTACATAGCAGATCTGTATTTATGTAGAGGAGAGGGCATTGCAAACTGTTGTACAATTGCTAGTGCTTAACATTCTGGATTAATTACCTTTTATGTAGGTTTACTTAAATTATCTTGGAAGGTGCAATTGATTCAGAATGCAATTAGTGGCGGGAGAAGGGCAGAGAGAGAGAGAGAATGCATGTCTAGTGTTAGCACAGGTGCTCTGGTTTTATATTAGAGAATGATGCCATTTTAAATTATTGAGAGATTTACATTTTTTCAGAGTCAGAATCCAGAATATTTGAAAGATCTTTTGCAGCAAAATGTGCCAGAGAGAAGATTGCAGTCCTCTCAGGGAAATTTATTAGTGATTCCTACTCTGAAGTTTGTGCAAAAAAAAAAACATATTGATCCACATGCTTTCTAGGTAGCTGCCCCAGTGGGTTGGAATTTGCTCAGATGACCTATGAGGTATTTCAAAATTGTTTGTATTTAGAAAACAATTGAAGGCACTTATATTTCCTTGAGATGAATTGGTAGATGATTTGGAGATGGAAGGGGAGGTGTGGGGGAGGGTTTAAGAAATATTTAGTTTTTTATCTTTTGCATCATTTTTTTAGTTAGCGTTCTATGCTTTATAAAGTTTGACTGAAGGTTATTTTTGTATTGTGCTTATTTTATTGTGAACATTCAATAAAATGGTATAAAAATTTTATAAATAGGATAAATAAATGCCTGATTCCATATTAGGAGTTATTGACCAGGAAAAGATCTTTGGTTATTGTGGACAAAATACTAACATTATCAGCTCAGTGTTTAGCAAACAGAATTCTATGAATTATTTGAAAAAGTATATAGACTGAAACAGTCTAGCTTTGATTGTCCCATCTCAAAAAGAGGTAATGGGACTAGAACAGGTACAAAGCAGGGCAACCAAAATGATCAAGGTGATGGAATGGATCCATTATGAAGAAAAGCTAGACAAGTTAGGGCATTTCAGCTTTGAAAACCCAACTATGAAAGGATATGATAGATGTTTCTAAAATTATGAATGCTGTATAAGGGTTTATAAAGGAGCTGCTGTTTACCCTTTCAAATAGTACTAGGACTTAGGGCAACTTGATGAAACTAAAAGCAGAATTAAAACAAATTGGAGAAACTGTTGTTTCATTCAATGCACAGTAAAGCTGTGGAATTGGTTGCCAGAGGATATGATCAAGGCATCTACCTATCTGGGTTTGAAAGGGGTTTAGGCAAGTTCCTGTAGAAAAAGAGCCTAAGCCATTATTAACCACATAGACTTGGTTAAAAATGCTTACCCATTGGGGCAAGCAACAAGGAATAAATCAGTTTCTTAGGATCTGTTGGGCGCGTTTTAGTGACCTTGATTGGCCACTGTTGGAGACAGGATCTGGGTCGTGAGAGACTTTAGTTTGACACTGTAGGGCACGTCTTATGTTTCCATAGACCATGACTTTGATGCTGCTAATTAGCAGATTGTTCTTCAGGTTGTAAAAATTGTTACTTGGTGAAAGAATCTGACCCCTTTCTTCTAGCCCTGGTCTTAGGAAATGGTAAAAGCTGGCACTTAAAATTACTTTTGTGATTTTAATTTGAGCCTATCTGTGCATCGCTAGGGGAACAGAAAGTAGATAACTTGTTGTTTGGAAAGTAATGAGCAACCCACCTCATGAAGATGGATGCTGAAAGTTTCACTTGTGTAAAGTAACTTCATATAGGGAAGTGCAATAGAGAATTGAAAGATTTTTGAGGAAGATGTATTGGAACAGAGAACTAGTGTGATGTTGCTTTTGAGATTGGTTAAAGAATCCTTCACCCATCAAGGAGTACATAATGTTGTAAGAATTGAAATATAAGCACAATAACTAAAGATTGATGGTAATAATAATCATAATTATCCTTTGCATTTCTTGAAGATTTTACGTTGGCAAGATACGACAGATTTAATTTTAACATTTCTGCATGAAATACTACCTCCCATGTTCTAACTCACAAATTAATATCATTAATGTTGGTGGATTTCTATTATAGAGATTAATTTGGGTAGATACTATCTGGATTAACATAGTAATGGAGTTGGAAGGGGCAAAATGATCAATACTACTGATTGATCACTATGGGGCTCTTTTACCAAAGCTTATTGCATGCTAAATGCTAAAAAGCCCATAGGTATAACACGAGTTTCTTGGCATTTAGCACACACTAGTTTTGTTAGTATGCGCTAGGCTTTAGTAAAAGGGCCCCTATAAGACTTATCATGACAGCAGAGGAATTCTTTAAAAAGGTCAGCAAGACTAACAAAAAATGGTTCTTTTGATAGTTAAAATCAAAAGGAACAGAAAAGATCTTAGTGACTTTAAGCCTCTTTTACTAAAGTGAGAATTAGCACACAATAACAGGTTACGTGGTGTCTTGACACTTTGCATTCTGAATGCCCCCTAACAGCTGAAGAGGTGTCTTGAGTTATGAGACAGATTGGGGAAAACCCCTGGGCCAGGTGGCTTTAGGGCCAAATTTTATACTAATCTGAATACAGAAATCCTTGGCCTGCAAACCGCACATTTTAATACCGTCTCTCCAATGTCTTTGACAGACATTCTGAGCAAGGGTCAAATAATAGTCCTGTCAAAATCGAGGAAAGACCTTACTTTGCTGGAATCTTCTAGGCCTATTTCCCTAATATGTGTAGAAACTAAATTGTTCACCAAGATATTAAATCGCTTGGCGTTAGTTGCATCTCCTCAGGTTGGCTTTTTTTTTGCTATAGATAAGCAGTTAAGAACATCAGAATGATCTTAGCATCTCTGGAGGAGGTTAGATCCAGGTTTATGCTTTTGCTGCTCGTCAGTTTTGACATGGAGAAGACGTTTGGATGGATTGGAATTTTATGCATGAGGTACTTGATAGTTAATGGTATGGGATTTTTTTCAAGACACCATTAGAACTATGTATCATACATAGCCCGATAGCAGGGCTGCTGAGAGACAAAACTGGGCCTGGGGCAAACAATATTAAGGGCCCCCCATACCTCACTCTACCGCAGTGTCTTCTGCTCGACCGGTTCTGTTGCTGCTGCACTGTGTGCTGCTGGCCGGCAGCCATGACCTGATTGGGTTGGTAAGGGTTATGATTATAGTTATCCATCCAGTCTGTCGCTTTAACCCTCCCTGGCCAGCTGCCTGAGAGTCTTCTCTCTGCCACCGCTATGCCGCAGCCCGCAGATCCATATGATTCGGAGGCGGGACGAGCGTGAGGCACTCAGGAAGAAGGAAGGCATGCCACGCAGAGAGGATGATGATGTGTTATGAGTTAATGCAATAATAGGACTAGGAAGGACTGGGGGGGAGACTAGTGAATTGCTACTTCTGCCTGCTTGGCTGCCTTCCTAGTTCCTTAGCGCTAGCACCACTGCCGGGAACTTGATTAAACCTTGCTGAACAACGTAATTGCCAGCACGGTCGACTGACTGATGCGATGCAGCAGCACAGCATTGCAGCGCCACTGCTGGGCCTGCCCTGGAGGCCGGGCCCAGGGAATCTTGCCTCCCCTGCCCGATAATCTTTATTAGTGTAAATGGTATCCAAAGTACTCCCTTTAATATTCAGAGGGGAACTCGGCAGGGGTATCCCCTCTCCTCACTTTTATTTATCTTGGTCTTGGATCCTTTGATTCGTGAAATGTTGAGTAATCTTGCCTCACCAATCTACTACATTTCTTTGAAGGGGTGAACAAACATGTGGCTAAAGGTGAACTGGTTGATATTGTGTATCTGGATTTTCAGAAGGCGTTTGACAAAGTACCGCATGAAAGACTCCAGAGGAAATTGGAGAGTCATGGGATAGGAGGTAGTGTTCTATTGTGGATTAAAAACTGGTTAAAAGATAGAAAACAGGGTTAAATGGTCAGTATTCTCAATGGAGAAGGGTAGTTAGTGGGGTCCCCCAGGGGTCTGTGCTGGAACCGCTGCTTTTTAACATATTTATAAATGACCTAGAGATGGGAGTAAGAATGCAAATAGAATGTTAGGTATTATTAAGAAAGGAATGGAACACAAAAATGAGGATGTTATAATGCCTTTGTATTGCTCCATGGTGTGACCGCACCTCAAATATTGTGTTCAATTCTGGTCGCCGCATCTCAAAAAAGATATATAGGGAATTAGAAAAGGTGCAGAGAAGGGCGACGAAAATGATAAAGGGGATGGGGTGACTTCCCTATGAGGAAAGGCTAAAGCGGCTAGGGCTCTTCAGCTTGGAGAAAAGGCGGCTGAGGGGAGATATGATAGAGGTCTATAAAACAATGAGTGGAGTCGAACGGGTAGATGTGAAGCATCTGTTTACACTTTCCCAAAATACTAGGACTAGGGGGCATGCAATGAAGCTGCAATGTAGTAAATTTAAAACGAATCGTAGAAACATTTTCTTCATTCCTATGGAGTGGAGGAGTGGCCTAGTGGTTAGGGTGGTTAGGGTGGTGGACTTTGATGCTGGGGAACTGAGGAACTGAGTTTGATTCCCACTTCAGGCACAGGCAGCTCCTTGTGACTCCGGGCAAGTCACTTAACCCTCCATTGCCCCATGTAAGCCGCATTGAGCCTGCCATGAGTGGGAAAGCGCGGGGTACAAATGTAACAAAAAAAAAAATTAAACTCTGGAATTCGTTGCCAGAGAATGTGGTAAAGGCAGTTAGCTTAGCGGAGTTTAAAAAAGGTTTGGACGGCTTCCTAAAGGATAAGTCCATAGACCATTATTAAATGGACTTGGGGAAAATCCACTATTTCTGGGATAAGCAGTATAAAATGTTTTGTACTTTTTTGGGATCTTGCCAGGTATTTGTGACCTGGATTGGCCACTGTTGGAAACAGGATGCTGGGCTTGATGGACCTTTGGTCTTTCCCAGTATGGCAATACTTATGTACTTATGTAATCCCCGAGATTGGGGGAGTCTGCATGGGTCACCACAAATTCAAAATTGCCACGTTTGCGGATGATCTTTTAGTTCATTTGGTGGAGCCTAGGTGGTTTCTTTTGGTACTGCTTGAAAGTATTACAGAATTTGGGAACTTTTCAGGCTTACTGTGCATTAACTATTAGTGCAGCAGATAACCCAGATCACTTAATTCTATCTCAGTGCATTACATTCATCAGTTTTATCTGTTATGCATTTAACAAATGGTAAATATGTTTTGTTTGTTGTGAATGTAAGCAAACTGGTGTTCTGTTGTAGTGACTTTTCAGACTCTTAATGCTGGCATCAAATTGAGATCTATCTAAACATAAATGTAACAAGACCTACTGACAGACTTTGTTTATTAGAAATCTGAGGGCCAGGATTTTATAAAAGGTGCAGAAGTTGTATTCTAAAAATATAAGTAAAGGTTGGTGTCATGGAGTAGGCCAGTACTGTACAGTACCATGTGGGAGATCTGTGTTTGCTGCTGCTTGGAAGGTGCTGGTGATGCTGTGGTGGCAGGGAATCCCAGTCATAGTGCAGCAGTGGCATATAGTAAATTCAAAAAGGAGCCATGGTCTAAGAAAGCCAATCATACTCACCAGGCTCTAGAGGAAGGAAGCTGAAGAAATCAAAGTAAGAGAAAAGATAGGTACTTGCAGTGTAGGCTTATTAAAAAGCCCAAAGAGAGGGCACGTCGCTGCTTGGGAATAGGAGCAAGCAGCGTTGCTACATTGGAGACCATGAACAGCGGTCATTACAAGCAGTGAGGTGATGTGGAGGCAGACCACTGACTCTTAAGCTAAGTACCCGCATTGTAGTACAACTTATTGTCTCATCAAATAGACATTGTATTGTCTCATTATATAGCGCTACGGATATATAGTACATCAAAGTGATTGAGAGCACGTTATAGTGGCACATTAAGTAAATGCAAAAACGATATTTTTTACAGAAGATAAGTAGCGCTTGTTTAGGTGCAAGACACCAGATAGAGCGAATGAGAGAACATGGGTTATGGCTCACAAGAAATAAAAATTGAGAAAACATAGTGGAGATATTCTATGATTGAGAAGCTTGTCCACCCTCTGGGGCATAAAACACTTTGTGTAGTCCCGTTTGGGTGAGTTTACACTCTGAGATTTCTCCATTTTCTCACAAAATTAATTGCACAGCAGTTGATTGGATACTAGACTGTTTGTTCTCTCATTTGCTCTCTCCTGATTATACCCTGGTTTGCGATAGGTTTTAGTTTTTTACCACCAGAGGTTATTTTGGGAGCAATTGCGATCTAGTTCTAAGTAAGGCAGATTTTGAGGTGGAAACTTAGAGGAGTAGGAAGAAGTTGCTGGTTCTTCCTTCCTCTTAAAAAATAAGAGAGAAAGAAAGGAGAGAAATTACCAGGCACAAACTGACTAAGGGGGTCTTTTACTAAAGTTTAGCTCAATTTATCTACCGCAGAGCAAACAGGAATAAAATGGACCCTGCTGCACATAACTTGAGCTAATCTTCAGTAAAAGACCTCCTAAGACAAAAAAACAAAAAAAAAACAAAAAAAACTAGAGCCAACAATATGCAAGTTTGTATTATGAATAATATCTTTATAACTGACATAAGTATGTAATACATAGGCAAGCAGAAGGAATTTGGACTCAATAGAACAGTACTCTTTTTAAAGCCAACCAACTATCTAATAAGCCAGAGAAAGATGGGAAATATTTCTATTGTGTATCTACAGCCAATGTGGTGATCAGTACTTTCTCTTAGTGTCTTTCCCCTTGATAGCCTGCGGTGGTCAGTGGTTTATAACTTCCGAGTTATGGGTTGAATTAGATATTTAATGCTGGGTCATGCATGGGCACTGGCACTGAATATGGCTGGTGCCTGTACAACTGCTGGCTCTTCCCTTACTCTGCTCCTGTATTGCTCCAGCGGTCAGAGACAATATTTAGCAGTATTGCCCAGGTAAGAGGCACTGAATGTTGGTAGCTGGCCTGCTGGGCATGTTTTAAGTGGGCAAGAGCCTCTCCTGCCCACTTAAACCATACTGAATATTGACCCCTATTTTTTCAGTAATCCCAGTTTTCTCCTAAATCTTGCTGGATATTTTTGTGAGTTTGTAGGAGGTAATTTTTATAAGCCTTTTTTTGTTGACAATCAGGATTGAATCAGGCACATAAGTGGGTGATATAATCTGATGGTACTAGAATGGAAAAGGTCTTCTAGAGATGAGAACTGAGTGTGAACTAGCAGTTTCCTTAGTCCTTAGTTTTGTTTTCTGCTCTGCTGAATGGATGCAAAATCAAAAGCTTGTTTTCACCTCTTGTTGTTGCTGACATTTTTAATCATCTTTTCCAGCCATACCCTCAGTCTGAAAGAAAGATGCAGAACTTAGACACCCAGTTAAGACACATGGGGGCTCATTTTCAAAGCACTTAGACTTACAAAGTTCCATATCTTACTATGGAATTTTGTAAGTCTAAGTGCTTTGAAAATACGCCTCATGATGTGTCCGGGTTCAGAACACAATCAGGCTGACTGCAAGCATTGTTGCAGGTTGTCTCCATGAGTCCAAAAGGACCATGATCCCTTCAAGCTGAAGAAGGAGATGCCTTATGGCTGAAAGGGAGAAAAGGATATTCAGATGCCGGATGACTGTACATACTTTAGTACATCCTTCTCAGTGAATGTTGCTTCTGCCTCTTTGCACAGTGGCATTAACAGTTCAGTCACAAAAGAGTAGTTCCTGAGATCCTCCAAATGATGCATAGCTCCTCAGAGGTGTCAGTGCCTAACGCTTGGTCACTCAGTGCACTCTTATAGACTCTGTGTCAAGGCAACCTGGAAGGTTCCATCTAAAGCACTTTGGTTGTGCCACAGAAAGGCAGTATATCAAGAATCTAATAGAGACACCTCAGTGCAAATGTTACTGAAGCCACTGCCCCTAATCGCAGATCCATGTGGCCAGGGGCATAGCCATATGTCAAAATTTGGGTGAGCAGCTTCGTAAATAGGCCTACTTGTAAATTTTTTTAGGATCCAATGATAGTCTAGAATGGTAGGGTAGATGGTGACGTCCAGTTAGAAACTCATGTTAAACCTTTGCATTAAACTTAAGATTACTACTACTACTATTTAGCATTTCTATAGCGCTACAAGGCGTACGCAGCGCTGCACAAACATAGAAGAAAGACAGTACCTGCTCAAAGAGCTTACAATCTAATAGACAAAAAAAAAAAAGTAATCAAATCAATGTGAACAGGAAGGAAGAGAAAAGGGTAGGTGGAGGCGAGTGGTTACAAGTGGTTACGAGTGAAAAGCAATGTTAAAGAGGTGGGCTTTCAGTCTAGATTTAAAGGTGGCCAAGAATGGGGCAAGACGTAGGGGCTCAGGAAGTTTATTCCAGGCGTAGGGTGCAGCGAGACAGAAGGCGCGAAGTCTGGAGTTGGCAGTAGTGGAGAAGGGAACAGATAAGAAGGATTTATCCATGGAGTGGAGTGCATGGGAAGGGGTATAGGGAAGGACGAGTGTGGAGAGATACTGGGGAGCAGCAGAGTGAGTACATTTATAGGTTAGTAGAAGAAGTTTGAACAGGATGCGAAAACGGATAGGGAGCCAGTGAAGGGTCTTGAGGAGAGGGGTAGCATGAGTAAAGCGACCCTGGTGGAAGACGAGACGGGCAGCAGAGTTTTGAACCGACTGGAGAAGGGGAGAGGTGACTAAGTGGGAGGCCAGCAAGAAGCAGATTGCAGTAGTCTAAACGAGAGGTGACAAGGGTGTGGATGAGGGTTTTGGTAGAGTGCTCGGAAAGAAAGGGGCGGATTTTACGGATGTTGTAAAGAAAGAAACGACAGGTCTTGGCAATTTGTTGGATATGAGCAGAGAAGGAGAGAGAAGAGTCAAAGATGACCCCAAGGTTTCGAGCTGAGGAGACAGGGAGAATGAGAGAGCCATCAACAGAAATAGAAAACGAGAGGAGTGGGGAAGGTGGGTTTGGGGGGGGGAAAATGAGAAGCTCGGTTTTGGTCATATTTAATTTCAGGTGGCGTTGAGACATCCAGACAGCAATGTCAGACAAGCACGCTGAAACTTTGGTTTGGATGAAAGGTGAGATATCAGGGGTAGAAAGGTAGATTTGGGAGTCATCAGCATAGAGATGGTAGGAAAAGCCATTGGATGAGATTAATGAACCAAGGGAAGAAGTGTAGATAGAAAAGAGGAGGGGACCAAGAACAGAACCCTGAGGTACGCCGACAGGCAGAGGGATAGAAGTAGAAGAGGATCCACCAGAGTAATTAATTGAATGACATTTATATTCTTGTTTTACATCACTTTAGGTTCAAGGTGGATTGCAGCAACTCCCCCCCCCCCCCCAAAAAAAAAACCCTGAATAAAATAATACACAAAACTATACTTGTTTATTTTATTTGTAAAAATTTATATTCCACAAAACTAGGATAAATACAGTGGATTACAATAAAATGTAAAAACAAAAAGTCCAATGAAAAGAAAACAAAGTTATACTACCATAAAAAATGCAAATATTGTACTAAATAAAGGGGCCTTTTTATTAAGCTGAGTTAAAAAGTGGCCAACTCTATTATTAGTGTGGGGCTTTCCTGCACGCTGAGGCTATTTTTAGCAAGGCTGTAAATTGGCCGAATTTTCCATTTTCTCTGTTAATGGCCATGTGCTAATTTCCTCAGCGCATGGCCATTAGCATGTGAGCTCTTACTGACACCTATTTTCTAGATGGTAAGGGCTCAGGCACTAATTAGCACATGCTGATGTAGCTATGCTAACCAGTTAGCATAGAACATGCCTACTTTCCATCCCTAGACATGCTTCCAGCGCTAAAAAATAAAATCTGTTTTGTAGCTTGTGGGAAGCACATGCTGATCCCGAAACTACCACAGGACAACTGAGCACACCCTGCGGGAGTAATTTTTTAACCTGCGGTAAGCACACATTAGTGCTTACCGCAGGTTAAAAAATTACTCCCACGGGGTGTGCTCAGTTGTCCTGAGCAGCTTAGTAAAAGGACCCCAAAGTGAAAGTATAAACTAAATAATCTCTAAAATAGTAGCATGTAGCTTTGCCAAGAAGCATATAAAGAAATAAGGTAAATCTGTGTAAGTAATGTGTGTGCTGTTAAAATTATTATTTTTTAAAGTTGAATTAAAGAGATGGTAATCTGCAGTTATTCGTGAATTTACAATGTATATTCATACACTTGTATTTGTACATGGTGAAATTATTGATGAATATGTTAACTTTAGAATTGATGCACAAGAAGTTAATCAGGAGTGAGCAAACATTTTGGCCCAAGGATTCTGTTGGTGGCCATAACTTGAGTGTGGGGCTGGTAAGGGGTCAAAGGATGACCTAGCAGATGTCCGAGGAACAGAGGGTGCAAAGAATAGTCAGTTCCCACTCCTTTCCTGTTCCTAGTACTGTCTCAGGCAGAGCCTGGTATCCTCTTCCCTGCCCCAGCCCAGCCTAGATAGATCCATCATCCTTCTCTTACTTGCCCTGTGAACAACTAGCTGGCTTTCCCCATCTTTCCCGGCTTTTCCAGAGCAATGCCTGACTCATCCTTTGGCCATGTAAGAGTGGATCCTTACCTTGGCTGCCCTGGTGATGTCATCAAAGGCACCAGATATCCACCTTTGATGATGACTGTATCTCAATGCATCATCACAGGTGGATACTTCAGGCATTGTTTATAGGTAGTATGAACAATACCTGAAGTATTCACCTGTGATCACTCACAGGGTGTTGGGCATGCGTTCCAAGGTGGTTGGAACAAAGAGTGAATGCGTGGATCAGGTAAAAATGCCTGTAGTCTTCAGTTTTGGACAACCCTGGGGTAGATACTTTGAGCAGAATCACATAAGAGCATCGTGTTTGGAATTGAGAAATATTCTGGTTAGTGCTGGACCATGTAGCACAGTAGCTAGGTAAAGCAGAAAAAGCCCAGGTGTCTGCAAAAGTGAAAACTGAGATAAAATGTGTTTCTTTTGAAAGAACTGGATGTATCCTTAATGGAATAGGAACCTGTTTTGCTAACCATTTGCATATGTACATGCCAAACTGCATATTTCTTTAAAGTAAATTGTAAATTGACTTGCATTCTGATTGTCATTTTCAAGAAATACTTTGTTCATGTTATAAAGACTCCAATTTGATTTGCACCTGTAATTAAGGAGGAAAATGAAGCCCTGAAAGGTAGATAGGGCTTCATCTATTGATCTGTGTAAGCCCAGTTACACTGTCAGGGGAGAAGCAGTCAGCTGCTGAGCTGCTTTGTCACTGACGAGCTGAAAGGGGATTTTTTTTTTGTCTGTACTGTTTATACACCAGTCTATAGACCTGCTGGCTGGTTGAATTTTAAAGAGTGCGGAGGTTTAAAGACTTGTCCCCTGCGGGATGCTCCTGCCAGTTGGGAAGCGAGCTGAGGCTGTGTTTTGCAGAAGTTATGAGTGTGGTTGAGGGGCTGAGAAGGGGGAGTTGCATGCATTGGGGAGGAAGGGAGAGAGGGAGTAGAAAAGACCTTGAGAGAAAAAAATTAACACACATTGCCATCCTAAATTATAGGCTTCTTGATAGATTTTTCTTAAATGATTGTCTTCTGTTTTTCAAATTTGTAGTACTTTAAGTATCATAAAATATGTCATTATATGAAATGGTTAGAATATATTTTACCTTTATTGAAAACTACTTTTGTTTGCTTTAATACATATGTTGCTGAACTGACTATAGTGAAAGGCATTCCATGTTCTCTTCCCTAAATCCTGGTCATTTCCTCATATCAGTAAACTAATAATTAAGATGTGAAAACAAATCTCTGCCACCCCCAGTCTTCATGAAACCCCCTTCCCATGCCTGTCACACCTTGATGATATTAGTTTCAGTACAAAAGAATTACAAAAAGCTAATTGTGAGCTATGCAGCAGCTTATTGTAATATTATACAATCATTTCATTTCAACACCTCAACTAACAAATACATTGACTATAGTATTGACAGACCTGTAGCTTTAGTGCACAAAATCAAAGGTGCACAAGTATTGCAAAATTATTATGAAATTACAAGAAAAGTCAGTAATTAGTTCATTTTTATCTTTTTTTTTTTTAAGGGAAAACCTAGATTTACACTCCTCTGTTTATATAGTTCTGAATAATTCTCCTTTATCTTGACACAGTGGCTGACTTATTCAGTGGGGCAGGCATAATTTCTCATGGATCTGTGTCTCCAAATTGGTTAGTTTTGCATATACTATGACAGTAATGAACCTCATTGTTAATTTTTATCTCTCAGTTTACTGTAAGTGCTCACCTTGATACTTGAATCATGCCAAAGAGAGGGAGAGAGCTTCCTTCTGGAAGTTCTTTTTAATCAGGCAATGGATATGCCACTTCATATTATTCAGGAAACACAAGGCTTGATATTCAAGTCAATGGATGCTATCCTCATAAATGTTTTAAAAAAATGATAGCACTTATATGGATGATTTTTGTCCATAAGATGTAATATGACCAAATTTAAATATTTTAAATAAATTGGAGTGGGATTTGGGTGATTTGGGAGCAGGTCATAAGTTTTATACTGAGAGTGATGAAATTCATCAGCTGGACAGGAAACATTTTTGTTCAAGACTCAAAGCAAAAATAGGATAAGATATTCCTTAAAATGTAGGCAGGTATTTTAAGCATTCACACGAGTGCATAGCTCCAGAATATTTGCACAACTTAAAATAGGTAACTTATAAATGTGAAACTAGGGAAATAATGGATGTTATCCATTTAACATCATGTGTTGGGTATCCTGCGGTATATTGAGGTCACAGTTTTTCCTAGACAAAACTGTTTTTCCTCCCTCCTATCTTCAGACACCAGAAACTTCTCCCTGCAAACACACAAAGCTAAGCTAAACAGCAAGTTCCACGGTTTTGTAGAACCAGTAGCAAGGGCTCCTATGGCTGCAGCTATTTTATACTATAAACAAAAAACACAATGCAGTGTTAGATACTTGTAAATATAATTCAGTTAATCCATTTTTTCAAGCATTATTTTAAAAATAAACTTTGTAGCTGAATTGGATACATTTTCTATATTCAGTATCAAAATAGATCCATATATCTGTTCAGCCAGACTTTTATTCCGCTGTTAAAAAGTGGTGGTTTTTTTTTCCTTTGAAGTTACAACATTTGTCAGTATAGATGGTGATGTTTAGTTAGGTTTAGGGGGCCTGCTGCAGACAACTTGAGCTAATCTTTAGTAAAACACCCCCTAAGTGACTCTTGACAAATCTTTCGTTTGTTTGCTGTTGATAAACATTTTGTATAGATTTTTATAGGGTGCTGAAGTTTATGCATTAAATTGAAAAAACATATTTTACATATTTGTGCAAAAGAAAGCAGTAGCAAAATTTATAAGATACAAATATAGCCTACTTCACTATTGCAGCAATTTTTTTTTTAAATTTAAAAGTGATTTGTGTACATGCTGAAACTGAAGTATGAATGTCTTGTTGCCTTTTTAAATGGTTAACTTCCATATAAATTGTTGCTAAGGACCAATTAAAAAACCCCACAAAACTTGTAAACATTTAACTGTGAAAGATAAAGTTGTTATATCTCCCAGTAATTCACTGTGCTGCCAAATACATTCCCTTTTCTCTGCCTGCATTTTTAATTGAAACAACATTTTGTATTTTTGAATGGGGATCTGTCAGAAGTCCCTGTGGCTAGTCTGTGGTACAAGTAGCAACAGACGTGGGTTACCCATATGGTGCGGTGCTTCTTGTAAAATCCATATGGTCTTATTGAAGGGAATCCCAGTGGGGATGTGAAGGGTGTTAATACCCTTCAGGACAGACCCTTCCCTCCTGGGTCTTCTATGACATTGTCTTTGCAATCTGTCAAATCACAAACTTAATTCTTTTGTAGTAATCCATTATTTTAATCTAGAACATGCACATTAATGAAGCTAACGATAAAAGGTATATATAAATGTTCAGTGATTTCTTTTGCTTTTAGAAATGGTATAATATGTTAAGAGTTCTTCGGTCTTTGACATTTAGGTTCTTTTCCCTTTACAGGAAGTGCTGCAGAGCGTGCCAAGGTTCTGTTTCCCCTTCTCTTTTGAAAGGTATGACATGCTGCTTACAGGAAAATTTTGATAACTTTCTCTATTTCAAATCTGTACTATATTGTTTTCTGTGAAGAATAAGTACTTGATAAACACAGGTTTTCTATGGCTTTTATTCTATCATGATGTACCTCCCCCCCACTTCTATACCCTTCAGGTTTTAAGCCGTATCACAAAAAATCAGTGTAGGTCTCAGGATAGAAGTATGTCTTTCATGCAGATTTGGTGTGCTCTGGCACCTCACTTTGAACCAACTGTGTAATGCATGCCTAAACGTAAAAAATACACCTTCATAGAATTTGTATGCTTACTGTATAAGAGTTTTCCAAACAGTGTGCCTTCAAATCTGATTAGGTGTGCCATAGAATCATTAAAACTGTCTGATGCTCAGGTCTGGGCCAGTGCATAGCAATTTCTTTTCAACACTTTGCAGTAAGAAGAGACACCAATAGTGGCTCTTACACATTTAAGAACTCCTTTCTGATCATGCTGTTCCTGGGGGGAATTCTTTACAATTGCACAGTGCAGAATTTGCACTTAATTCCCTACATTCTTGTGATTCAAATGAGCAATCTGTCTAGGATAGCAGAGAGGAAGGGGATATGGCCCTATGTGCACCACCTCCTCTTGCAGCATAATCAGGGCAGGGAAAGAAGAGAGATTGGGGAGGACTTCTGGAGCATGCTGAGGGGGGGGGGGGGGGATGCCACAGGGAAGGTTTTGTGGAGTAGGTGGAATGCAATGAGGAGGATTTCTGAAGGAGGCTTGAAGGGAAGAGCATGCTTTGGGGCATATCATGTTGGGTGGGGCATAACAAGCATGGGGGTAAGGGGAGTTACTCGAGGGTGGGGATGAGGATAGGTGTGGTGATTTGCAAGATTGATTATGTGCCATGGGGATAGGGCCACAGCAAACCTGGGGATGTGGCTATCTTGAGGGTGTGCCGTGGGGTGGGGGGCAGTAGGAGGAAGGTGAGGTGGGGCATTTGCCTGGAAAGAAAGGAGATATGGGGGGGGGGGGGGGGTTGTGTGTGCAGGCAAGGAGAGAAAAGGCATGATAGAAGTATGAACCAAGGGGAGAAAGTGGGAGAGATTTGAGTATGTGCATGGAAGGGGTAAGAAAGGAGGATATTTTGGGCTATGTGCAAGGGGAGGGGGATACCTTGCAGACAAAGAATTAAGGGTCTTGCTGGAAGTTCGCAGGGTAAAGGGGTGGTGAGGAGACAGAACTGCAGTTGGACTGAGAGAGAAAGCTAGTGAGGGTGGAGCCTGAAGATGGAAAAGGTGGGTGGGGGATTTCAGGCCTGAAGGAGGAGTCAGGCCTTATGGTATTCTGTGCAAAAGAAATTACAAATCATGGCCAAAATATTGTGTACAGAATTTTATTTATTTTTTTGTGTAGAATTTCCCCAAGAGTAGCAAGTGTGGTCAAACATGCCTCTCTTTTCTAGCAACTGTATGAATCTTTGTTGTTGGTAATTAGTACCTTGAGTGAATCTCTTGATAAATACGGTTAATAAATCTCAAAAATCAAATAAACATATAACAGATAGTATGGAGGGCATGGGTAACAGAGCTTTTCTTTGTACAGCACATACACTGCATGCGGTAACTCCTCTTCGTCTTTGTCCTGAGCCACTTCCTTTGAGTACTTTCAGCCTCTGATTGGGCTTCCAGTGCTTACATTTTTTTAAAATTTTGGCCATACAAGCAAAGTACGCTCCCACATTTCCTATTCTGCAGAAGTTCTGAGAGAAGAGGACATTTCTCTGGTAAGTGAACGCTATTTTGCTTTGTGCTTTGGGGTTTAAAGGAGGAATTGTAGGTTAGTGTTAGGCAAAATAAAAATATAAAAAGCAAATTTTATCAACTAATCTCCATAGTCTTTTCCACTTAGTTTTAAAAACTCTGTACCACAGCATTAACAGAATCTAGCAGGCACTGCAGGATCTAGTTTAGTATTAAGGGGGAATAAAAAGAGAGAGAGAGAGGGAAAAGCAAGCAGGACCTAGTTTAGTATTAAGGGGGGAATAAAAGAGAGAGAGAGAAAAGCAAGCATCATTAGCTAGTTGCCATAGAGGGGCATAATCGAACGCGAACGACCATCTCCATGGGCGTCTGTCGGAGAACAGGTACGTGAAGGGGTGGGAGCGACCGTATTTTCGAAAAAAATGGCCGCCCATCTTTTTTTTCAATAATACGTTTTGTGCCTGGCAAATGCATTGGAGTTGTGCGGATTTGAGCTGGGCGGTTTCATTTTTCAGCGATAATGGAAACCGAAGGCGCCCAGCTCAAAAACGAACAAATTTAAGGCATTTGGTCATGGGAGGGGCCAGGATTCGTAGTGCAGTGGTCCCCCTCACATGCCAGGACACCAACCGGGGCACCCTAGGGGGCACTTGTAACAATTAAAAAAAAAAGTCAAATACCTCCCAAGTCCATAGCTCCCTTCCTTTGGGTACTGAGCCCCTCAACCCCCCCCCCCCAAAACCCACTGCCCACAACTCTACACCATTGCCATGGCCCTTATGGCTGAAGGGGGGCACCTACATGTGGGTAGAGTGGGTTTTGGGGGCAGTTTGGAGGGCTCCCATTTACCACCACAAGTGTAATAGGTAGGGGGGGATAGGCCTGGGTCCACCTGGCTGACGTCCACTGCACCTACTAACAACTGCTCCAGGGACCTGCATACTGCTGTGATGGAGCTGGGTATGGCATTTGAGGCTGGCATACAGGCTGGAAAACAAAGTTGTTAAAATTGGGTTTTTTTTTTGGTGGGAGGGGGTTAGTGACCACTGGAGGAGTCAGGGATGGTCATCCCCGATTCCCTCCGGTGGTCATCTGGTCATTTAGGGCACTTTTTTGGGAGTTCGTGGAAAAAAAAAGGGTCCAAAAAAGTGACCTAAATTTGTGCTAAAAACGCCTTTCTTTTTTCGATTATTGGCTGAAGGCGCCCATCTCTCCTCGGCCGATAAACACACCACAGTCCCGCCTTCACCATGCCTCCGATACGCCCCCATCAACTTTGTTCGTTCCCGCGACGGAGTGCAGTTGAAGACGCCCGGCTTTCGATTATACCGATTTGGGCACCTTTGCGAGATGGGCACCTATCTCCCGATTTGGGTCGAAATCTGGGTGCCCATCACTTTCGAAAATAAGGCTTATAATGTACAAACCCCTTTCCCATAGTTTTAAACTGAAATTTTCTCTAGAAATAGGCATTTTCCCCATAGTTTTAAACTGAAACTTTTTCTAGAGGTAGAAACTAAACAGCTAAAAACTCCTGTTCTAAAAGGCAGTTATTTTATGTTCCTTGGCTGCTGGAGTGGTAGCTCATCCATCAACCTCAATTAAGTGTTAATTAAGGTGTGGGGAAGTAGATTACTTACATAGTTTGCTGAGTCAGCTTCAAAGAGCCTGTTTAAAAAAGACCCCTTAGATTCAAAACTATATAAAGAGGAAAGGTCCCACTGAACTTTCTTTCTGAGAAGTTACAAGAGAAGAGGACATTTCTCTGGTAAGTGAACGCTATTTTGCTTTGTGCTTTGGGAACTTAAATTGGGGTTTAAAGGAGGAATTGTAGGTTAGTGTTAGGCAAAATAAAAATATAAAAAGCAAATTTTATCAACTAATCTCCGTAGTCTTTTCCACTTAGTTTTAAAACTTTGTACCACAGCATTAACAGAATCTAGCAGGCATTGCAGGATCTAGTTTAGTCTTCCCACCTGCCCACACCTAGGACAACTCTTCATTTATAGTCAGTTATTGTAATTAGGGTAACAAGCAAGGAGTGCTCTTACAGAGTTTTAAATACATTTCATTACCTTCTAAGAAGGAACTAAGAAGGAAACACTAAATAAATCATACAATATACTATATAAACTAAAAGGCACTGGCTTCCTATCCGTTTTCGCATCCTGTTCAAACTTCTTCTACTAACCTATAAATGTACTCACTCTGCTGCTCCCCAGTATCTCTCCACACTCGTTCTTCCCTACACCCCTTCCCGTGCACTCCGCTCCATGGATAAATCCTTCTTATCTGTTCCCTTCTCCACTACTGCCAACTCCAGACTTCGCGCCTTCTGTCTCGCTGCACCCTACGCCTGGAATAAACTTCCTGAGCCCCTACGTCTTGCCCCATTCTTGACCACCTTTAAATCTAGACTGAAAGCCCACCTCTTTAACATTGCTTTTGACTCGTAACCACTTGTAACCACTCGCCTCCACCTACCCTCCTCTCCTCCTTCCTGTACACATTAATTGATTTTTTGCTTACTTTATTTGTTGTCTATTAGATTGTAAGCTCTTTGAGCAGGGACTGTCTTTCTTCTATGTTTGTGCAGCGCTGCGTACGCCTTGTAGCACTATAGAAATGCTAAATAGTAGTAGTAGTAGTAGTGATATCCTTAATACTGTAGCAAGTTTTAAATTATTGAAAAACTCAAAAACATTAAGATGGGAGACAGCAGTCCAGCAGCGAGAGGGGTGCTATCCAGTCTTTTGCATTGCGTGTCACATGTATGATTATCTCTCAGTTGATGAGATTTCATATGTGTGTGCCCAATACAAAGAGCTCAAAGCTCTCATAGAACGTGTCCGTTCTCTTGAGGCTAGAGTAGCAGACTTGATGGAGCTGAGGGAGACAGAGAGGTACATAGAGAAGACCTACTGGGATGTTGTAGAGAAGTCCCACCTCCAGTCTGGTAGCCCCTGTGCTACCTTGGAGGAGGGAGGTCTCCCAGAAGGAGAGTATCACCCTGGTGAAGTAGGAAGTACTCCTGTAGCCAGGACCTTCCCACCAGGGGATGTACTATCGTCTCGCACCGAGGATATGTCTCCAAGAGCTGCCCGGGAGGGAAAGGTTAGGACAGCTGTTGTAGTTGGTGATTCGATCATTAGGCATATAGATAGCTGGGTGGCTGGTGGACGTGAGGATCACCTGGTGACTTGCCTGCCTGTTGCGAAGGTGACGGACCTCACGCGTCACCTAGATAGGATTTTAGATAGTGCTGGGGAGGAGTCGGCTGTCTTCGTACATGTGGGTACCAGTGACATAGGAAAATGTGGGAGAGAGGTTCTGGAAGCCAAATTTAGGCTTTTAGGTAGAAAGCTCAAATCCAGATCCTCTAGGGTAGCATTTTCTGAAATGCTACCTGTTCCACGCGTAGGGCCCAAGAGACAGGCAGAGCTCTGGAGTCTCAATGCATGGATGAGACGATGGTACAGGGAGGAGGGTTTTAGATTTGTTAGGAACTGGGC